>NC_139569.1:10680094-11050094 GCF_965112155.1 Podarcis liolepis | reverse complement strand
AAAGGTGGGGCTTATAAATTGATCTGTTAAAACGAGCAACCAGAGGAGTCAACACATAAAAAGAAACAAGAATAGATGGGTGAGGCTGATGCGCTCCCCTCTTTACACCAGAGGGCACTGTAATGCCTTCCAGGTGGTGTTGGAACGACAACCTCCGGGGATTGTCTTTGGTCTTTCAAATTTCACCTTGGGCAAGGCCAAAATTTGGCCTGTCCCACCCCCTATCTCTTGCCTTCCATTCTGCTCAATTCACTATGGCACAGGGCCAGTGGAAGTTGTAGTCCAACGACATTTTGAAGGCCACAGGTCCCCCCTCCATCCCTTTTCAAACCACACAGAGAAACCTTCCCCTGCCCTCAAGAGTGCTTATTCACATGTAAAGGACAGACCACCGTCTTCTCCAACCACATATTATATGTAAACATGGCGAGACCAGTAGACCTGCTTTTCCACAGGCCGGTTTTGTCGGCTTCGGCCCTTGGAGAAACACAGGCAGGTTTTCAGGTGTGGTTTTATTTTCAGCTCGTGCTGCAAAGTTGGCGAGAGACAACTGGTGCCGTGCAAAATGGTTCGCTGTTGGCACTGTTCTCCTGGATCACTTTCTCACCTTCGTTGTTTCTCATCATGACCTGGAGAGGCAAAAGGCCGTCCTGATGTGTCTGTGGAGGATTATTTGTACGCAGCCTTTGAAAGCCCCCCTCTCTTCTTCAGTTTGACGAAAGACGAGGAACCAACTGAACGCAGACACCACAGATATAAAAACAACACCCTCTCCCCTTGCGTGAGTCTCCTGAGTGTGATTTTCGGTGGCCATTTTGGCTTTCTGTTCATTAGCCACCGCAGGACGATTTCCTTGTATGTTTCTTATTCCTCTTAATGTACCTTCCTGCCTGCCTACTACTTTAGAGCTAAGAAAAACAGACCATGCGATCCAAGGGCAATGTTCCCCCGGCCGATCCTGTGCCTGAGAACGGCTGGTTTATCGCACGACAAGATGCTGATACTTTCCCCAGTTCTTGTGAACAAATTCCCAAACTTCTTGACGGTAAACTGCCAGGATGATCAGGGCAATGAACAGGGCTATCACCACGAAGCTTTTCAGCATGAAATAATTCTTCTTGCGGGGCCTGGTTTTCAAAAAATGATCCACGCAGTCTGCAAACAAGTACTTTTTGGGGGCATAGCCGAGCTGTTGCCGGGCTTTATCTATTTTGAACGTGTTCGTGTAAGCAATGTTGTACACCTGTGAAGTGAAAGCAAAGGAGTTGGATTTCTTTTTAAAACTGTTTTGAAACAGCATGAGAGCAAACGACAACGGAGGGTGCCTGGTCTGGGGTGGGCTTCCCAAATTCAGTGCCCTCCAGATGTTGCTGCACCACAATTCCCTTCATCCCATCATCGTTTCCATCGCACCTTTAAAATGATGCTTTTCGTAAAAACCTAAGAAGGCACCAGCTGTATCAGGTCAAAGGCCGACCTAGTCTTGGCATCCTATTCTCACAGTGGGCAACCAGATGCCTATAATAATAATATTTTTTATTTATACCCCGCCCTCCCCAGCCAAGGCCAGGCTCAGGGCGGCTAACAAGCAATAATAAAAACAAGTTGAATGAATGCAACTTTAAAACAAGATTAAAATACAACACTAAAACATTAAAATGCAGCCTCATCACAGGAGGAGAAAGGAAAAAAGAAAGAAGGGGAGGGAATCAAATTGGCTCCAAGCCAAAGGCCAGGCGGAACAACTCTGTCTTACAGGCCTATGGGAAGCCCAGGAGCTCAGAACAACAGCTCTCTCCCCACTTGCGACTCCCAGCAGGTGATATTAAGAGGCATCCAATGGAGGCAGGACATAGCTATTGTGATAGTACCCAGTGATTGCTTTCTCACCCACAACTCTGCTGAACCCTCTTTTTGAAAAGCACAATAGTTTATTTTAGAATTTCTGCCAACATGATCAACAACAAAAATGTATATGGCAGCATGCCAATTCATAATACCATTAAGAACATCAGGCGTATGTCATGCAAGCCAAGAGTAACAACAGAGTAAAGACGAAGGAAAAATTAGAAGGGGAAAGAAGTGTGGCGTAATGGTTAGAATGTTGGGACGTGACCTGGGAGATTTCTCCACCTGTAAAATGGGCTCTTTGTGCAGGACAAAAGCCGGCCAGCCAGATTGCAAAGCTCCCTCTGCACTACAAGGGCTCTTGGTATGTTTTTCAGTTTGTTTTCTTGTGTTTTTCTATTTTGTAATCCGCCCTGGTAATTTGCTTGAAGGGTAGAGTATAAGTTACTACAACAAATGGCTCAGTCAGTAGAGCATGAGACTCTTAATCTCAGTATTGTAGGTTTGAGCCCCATGTTGGGCAAAAGATTCCTGCCTTGCAGGGGCTTGGACTAGATGACCCTGATGGTCCCTTCCAACTCTACACTCCTGATTCTATGAAACAAACCCAGTACGTAATAACGTAGGCATGCGTTACCTCATTTCTGGTGACCAAAGGTGTGATTTCAACAATGGGCATTAACAGGTTGTGGAAGTGTTCCATTGCCACAGCTGTACAAAGAAAAAAAAGCACTTGATAAATACAATGGTCACTTGAAATAGCAGCGCATGCACAAAGCTGTGAGTCAAATGCTTGAGTCTGTCTAGCTCAGTACAGACAGGCAGCAATGCTCCATTCAGACAGACATATTTCCAATACCTGCCTGCAGATACCAGGGATTGAACCCAGGGACATTCCACACGCAAATCACACACTCTGCCGCTGAGCCCTGACTGCATTTCTCAAGTCTAACTTTAGCAACTTACAGTATTTGTTTATATTGCTAAAAAGAGCTGCCGTTAAATTGTTCTCTGTCATTGGGGTTGTTATTTGTCTCCTTAATAAGATTCCCTGTGCCCGCAGCTCCAAAAAGGTTGGATTAAATTATACATTAAATTAAATATGTAATGTAACATTTGGGTTTCAGACAATTGTCACCATGGGCAGCCGCAATCTGGGCTGAGGCCGTGCTGTGAAAGGTTGATCCTTCTCTTCACTTGCTGTTGTCCTGATCAAAATTCCTCCCCTCCTCAACACCTGCATAGGAGTGAACTTCCCCACAGAAACTTTTCCCCATCCTTCCCACAAGGCAATGCAGTTGTGGCCAGGGGTGTGTGTGCACGGAGAATGCTGTTTTTTTATGGAACAACATCAGGGTTGAAAAACATTAACCTCTGCCCCCTCAGGTCTCAGTTGAGATGGGCGCCGATATAGTGCAATGGGCTTATCTGCACATAACGCTAAACAATGGCTATCGAGCTTCAGAAACTCAGATCTTTTGTGACTGGGAGAAGGATTTCTGCAGAGTTTAGCTTCTGCTTCCAAACATCTCAGTTTAAGCATTATGGTTTACCACAATGGCCGATTCAACAAGCCAGCTTCTCAAGCCATGGTTTGCTGCAAGATAAAATTCCTGATTCACACCGAGTGCAAACCCAAGGTTTTGTCTGAACTACTGTAAAAACAAGCAAACCCCAAACAACTGATGAGCAAACAACTGGAAATATTTTACCTGAAAAATAAGCAAAAAGAACAGGAACACGTATCCATGGCTTGCGGCAACCCAATCCTTTAAACTGAAAGAAACATTGAAATACTGAAACCAGACAGCTTTGAATGCAGCTGTTCATTTATCGATCTATCCATTCCATAACATTTCTGTACCATTTGATTGTAGGAAAACCTCAAAGCAGTTTACGAGAAAGATAAAACAATAAAACGCTCACAGATTACAACCATAATTTAAAATACAGAGAAGGTTAAAATCGCAGTCAATTTATGACCAAAACAAATTAAAACTCCTGTTATTGAATTTCTTACAAAAAAAACTTCTGTGTCTGGAAATTTTCACTGGTAAAATACTCAGCAAAGGTTTGCATTATACATAGTCATCTATGGTTTGTAAGGGGGTCCCTCCCCATATTCACCTGATTCCCCCCCCCAACACTATACAGCTGCCTTTATTAATTATTGCATCTCATCAGGCCATATGAGACTCGAGACAGATTAAAAAAGAAACGGAGAAATTGAAGCCCGCCAGAGGATACTGGACTCGAACTCCCATCCGTCACAACCACCACAGCCAATAAGCTTAAGAAGTTTTAGAGCACAATTCTGTCTATAACAAACAGCTCTGGCACTCACCAGTGGGGTTAACCACTCAATAAGGTTGACCTTCTCGCCATCGTTGATGAAATATGCCTGGCCAGCCTACAAAGAACACAGGGGAAAGAGATCAGAATAGACATGGGCAACTTGTGGCCATACAAACATTGTTGGACATTAAACTCTCCTCGGCCCCAATGGCCAACGATCATGCAAGGTACACATTGGCAATGAACTTTGCCTGCAGCCTTAGGAAGGAAAATAACCTACCTGGACACCTTTGTGCTCAGCTGAGAACTGTATGATTTCCTGGAAACTCCGAAGGTTTAGGTGCATTAAATTTATTGCCCACCAAAACAAAACAATAACAAAAAGCCTGATGGTTTGATATATAGCCAAAGTGTAAATACAACAATAAACACAGGCAAAACATATCAAAAACAGATTTCACAGTGCAACGTCATTTCACTGGTGCTATCCAAATGCCTGTGCTTTGCCTGGCGCCAAAATGAGGACAAGGGTGGATCCAGGTGGGCCTCCCTTGGGAGAGCATTCCATAAATGGCGGGATGCTATAGAAAGGTCCTGCTCTCTTATCCCCACGCTTCAGACCTTCCTTGGAGGTGGGCTACAGAGAAGAATCTCAGATTATGACCTCAGGGTCAGGGAAAGTTCATGAGGGAAATTAGTTATAGCAGTGAGCCACATAGTAAACTTAATACGGTGGTGCCCCACAAGACGAATGCCTCGCAAGACGGAAAACTCGCTAGACGAAAGAGTTTTCCGTTTTGGAGGTGCTTCGCAAAACGAATTTCCTATGGGCTTGCTTCGCAAGACGACAATGCCTTGCGAGTTCCTGCGGGGTTTTTTTCCTCCCCCCCCCCTTTTCTAAGCCGCTAAGCCGCTTATCAGCTGATCCGATCAGCAGATAAGTCGCTAAAAGCCGCTAATAGCGCTAATCCGCTAATCCATCAATGGGCTTGCTTCGCAAGACGAAAAAACCGCTAGACGAAGAGAATCACAGAATGGATTCTTTTCGTCTTGTGAGGCACCACTGTATATATATTGGAAGATCTGTTTTCTAGGGAGTTGGACACCTCCCAAGATCCTATAGCCAAATTTTGCATGAGAGCAAGGAACAGGTTTTCATCTAGAGAAGCTTTTAATGTTTGACGGACTATTGTATTTTAGTATTTTGTTGGAAGCCACCCAGAGCGGCTGGGAAAATCCAGATAAATGGGCGGGGTATAAATAATAAATTACCGGTATCATCATCATCATCTATGTTTGGATACACCTGGAAGCCATTTTGAATCAACATGGTGGACTTGAACTTTTTGACACTGCACTGATTTCAAAACCACACTGGTGTTTTTGTGGGTTTCTTAGCGTTACTTAGCAACTTCTGCCAGAAAGCTGCTTAGTAAATCAATTATCCCGAAAATGCCACAGCCCTCCAGGTGCCTCACGCCAAGGAAATGCTCAGCACATCCCCAGAATGTTCAGCGCCTGAAAAACTGGAGCACGTGTAACGATATACTCACAGCTATATAGTTCTTCTCAGGAGTGAGAGCGTCCATGGCGAGGATGTGAGCTTGCACGAGATTCTTGACATGAACCCAGTTCATCCAGGTCTCTGGTCCCCCAAATGTGAAGACAAACATCCCTCTTTGAATATTCAACTGTTGGAAGGTATGATTGAAGCATAACGTTGCCAGTTACAACGAGGGGCAAACGAGATGTGATGCAGAATTGTCACTGGCTCTCCTGAGCTGAAGAACAGGAGACTTCTAAAGCAAGCAGAGTAAACCCAGGGCATGTCTTTGCTTTTCTCAATGTGCAAACCCTTCTTGTGTTCATTGCCCCCAGCCCACCCTCGGTCTTCTCACCTCCAGGCCAAACATATCCAGCTGTTTCAACCTTTCCTTGCGTTGCTTGTTATCTCTGGTCCCTAACTGTAACTGGTCTCATCCCATGGTGGTATTATTACTATTATTAATTGAATTTATATACAGCAAGAATAGCAGCAAGAATATTATTGGCCCAAAAATGGAAGCAAGAAGAGTTACCGACGATTGAAGAATGGAGGATGAAGTTAATGGAATATGCAGAATTAGATAAATTAACAGGAAGGATTCGAAACCGGCGAGACCAGAAATTCACGGAAGACTGGAGTAAATTTACAGACTATTTGAAAAGTAATTGTGAAGAACAGACAACGTTTGTAGGGTTACAAGAAGTTTTGTGAGGAGTATTATTAGAAGTATTGTAAAAATGGATAAGGGGGAGGATGATTTGTTAAGAGATGTAAAGGCAATATAAAGTTAAGAAATGCATAAGAAGTGGTTGAAATGGTGGATCATCAGAGGTGCTGATGGAAGTCCAAAAAGATTGTATAAGTGATAAGTTTTGTGGTACATTTTATAATTTATATGTTAAAATTAATAAAAGATATTATATGTATAAAAAAGAATTTATATACAGCCCTATAACCGGGGGCCTCAGGGCAGTTCACAGAATAAAATCAAGATATAAAACCACAAAATACCTAATAAAAATAAAAGCAACAACCCAATAGCCCCTCCCCCCAAAAAAACCCCACATTTTAAAAGGGCATAGGATGTAAATCCGATCAGCCAAAAGCCTGGTTAAAAAGGAACGTTTTTGCCTGGCGCCTAAAGGTGTACAATGAAGGCGCCAGGCGAACTTCCCTGGGGAGAGCATTCCACAGATGGGGAGCCACTGCAGAGAAGGCTCGTTCCCGTATTGCCACCCTCCGGACCTCTCGAGGAGGAGGCACACGAAGGAGGGCCTCAGAAGATGACCTCAGGGTCTGGGTAGGTTCATATGGTAGTGTTTCCCCCCACATTCACAGAAGAGTGTTCTGAGCAAGTCACAATACGTACGGCCATCCGGGGGAAATGCCTTTGTTCTTCTGGCCCATAGATGCCAGGCGGTCGAAGAGCACAGGTGTGCAGCTTGCCACCTCCTAGGAAACAGGACAAGAAGCCGTTGGCTGATTCTGAACACGTCAATTGAAGAAACTGCTGATGCTGGACCACATGGGACAAGAGAGGCCTGAGGTTTCAGCATCTCCTGACTCCTCCTCCTACCTGCTTCTAGGTTCCTCTAGCTTTGGAGTCTTAAAGGGGCAACCTTCTATCCTGAAGATGAGCATATCTCCCTGTGCTGCTGGACCAGTGAGGTGCAATGGGAGGCACTGGCTTCTTCAGGTTTAAGGGCAGGTGTCCACGGAGGTCCTGCTCTGAGCCTACAGGCTCTGGTGGTATGGGAGTGTCCTCTGCGGACTCCTGCCTGCCAACCCCAGGCTCTGCGGTCTCTCAGTCTCCAAGAGCAGGGCCAGAGCTGTGAACTGGGAATAACTTCATAGCTTGAGCCTCTTGAGTATGAACCTTAATCGCTGCTTGACCCTGGGGGTCACGAAAGATACAATAAAATCATTCCCCCCCCCCCAGGTTGCCACAGGCTAAGATCACAGAAAAGTACCTGGTAAAGACACTCCGTCTGCTCCTAGAACCATCTGTTCTGCAATTGATTTGGTTCTGGAATACTCATTCATTTGCTAAAAAGAAATCAAATTAATTAGTTTGGGTTACTTAGCAAATACCAAAGCACGTAAGCCAACAGATCTGCTTGAACAAATACAGTGGTGCCTCGCAAGACGAAAAGAATCCGTTCTGTGATTCTCTTCGTCTAGCGGTTTTTTCGTCTTGCGAAGCAAGCCCATTGACGGATTAGCGGATTAGCGCTATTAGCGGCTTTTAGCGGCTTATCTGCTGATCGGATCATGTGCTGGTCCCGGGGGTAAGGTACCTTGGGTGTAGCAGAGTCCACACGAAGAGGGGCAAGGTCCGAGGCAGAGAGCCGGGCGGGGAACAGGTACGCTGGAACAGGAGGCTGTGCAGGGAACAGGAACACCGGATGGTCGGGAACAGGAGGCCGAGCAGGGAACAGGAGTACCGGATAGTCAGGAACAGGAAGCCGAGCAGGGAACAGGAGTACCGGATAGTCAGGAACAGGAGGCCGAGCAGGGATCAGGAACACAGGAAGGTCCGAAGCCAACAACGACGTTGCTCCCGCAACCTGGGGCCGGGCTGACTGGGCTTTTATCCTCTTCTAAGGCCAGGGGCGGTCCCGGCCCCCAGGAGCCCCGCCTCCTCTGGCCTTAAGGCGAGCACTCCTCCTGGGGGCAACCAGTTCCCTTCGCCTCTCTGCCCTAAGCCTCTGCAGATCAGGAGAGGCCGAAGGGTTACTGGGCCCTGGAGGAGGCTCACCTGTGGCCACTGAGTCGTCAAGCCTCTCTGGGGCCAGAAGGGTTTCACCTGGGGCCAGCTCCTGATGCACTGCCACAGGTGCAGGTTCTTCACCATCTAGGCCTTGCCCCAGTTCAGCCGGCCCTGGAGGCGGGGACTCTTGTGCAGGCTGGGATTCCTCTGTTTCATCCTCCGAATCGGAATCCCAGGCCATCACACCATCCCCCCTCCCAGGCCCCCCCCTCAACCGAGGGTCCGGACCCGGCTTGCCGGGGTACGTCGCATGGAACTCTCGGAGGCAGGCAGGTGCGTGGACGTTGGCCGCTGGTTCCCAGGAACGGTCCTCCGGTCCGTACCCCTTCCAGTCAATGAGATACTGCAGCTTTCCCCTGCGGTATCGGGAGTCCAGGATGCGTTCCACCTCGTACTCAGGCTCTCCCCGAACCAATACTGGCTGCGGTCGGGGACGGTTCGGGTGGAACTCGTCGGGTGGGGCCACCGGACTCAAAAGGGACCTGTGGAAGACCGGGTGAACCTTCAGGGTTGCGGGTAACCGGAGACGAAATGCCACAGGAGAGACTTGGTCTACGATAGGGAACGGGCCGGTGTAGCGGGCGTCCAACTTCCGCGAAGGTCGAGAGGGGTGGAGGTGGCGAGTGGAGAGCCAAACCAGGTCACCGACGCGAAGTTCCGGCCCCACCTGGCGGTGGCGGTCGGCCTGGGCTTTGTACGCTTCCTTGGCCTGGTGCAGTTGCTCCACCAAAAGCTGTTGCTGGGACTGGAGCTCTTGAAGCCACTCCGTCACCGCCGGGACTGCGGACGCCGGCAGCACCTCTGGAAACAGCCGTGGATGATAACCATAACTGGCCTGGAACGGGGTCTGCTGGGTGGACGCATTCACCGCGTTGTTATAGGCGAACTCTGCCAATGCCAGGTGGTCGACCCAGTCATCCTGCTGATAGCTGCAGTAACACCGGAGGTACTGCTCCAGCACCGCGTTCGCCCGTTCCGTCTGGCCATCGGTCTGTGGGTGGTAGGCTGACGAGAGGCAGACCTCTGTCCCGAGGGTCTGGTGTAATGCTCGCCAGAACCGGGATGTGAACTGAACGCCCCGGTCGGACACCACACGCTCAGGTAGGCCATGCAAGCGGAAGACATGCTGAAGGTACAGCTGAGCAGTTTCCTTGGCTGTGGGTACAGATGGACAGGGAGCGCAGTGCACCATCTTGGTGAAATGGTCGGAGAAAACCAGAAGGCAGGTACAGCCACGAGACGAGGGTAAGTCCACTATAAAGTCCAATGAAACCGTGTGCCAAGGACGCGGTGGAACTGGCAATGGCTGAAGTAGGCCGGGGGGTCGCCCGGTAGGTCCCTTGGCGCGCCGGCAGACATCACAACCAGCAACGTAGCGAGCCACGTCAGCCTTCAGGCGGGGCCACCAAAACTCTCGACTGACCAGATGGGTGGTCCGATACCGTCCAAAGTGCCCCGCTGCTGGGGCATCATGGGCCATCCGGAGAACCTCCAGCCGTAGTGGCCCTGGCGGGATGTACAGACGACCGTGATGCAGCAGAAGGCCCTGATGCAGGACCAGTCCCGGATACTGTGGGCTGGACCCTTCAGCCAGCTCCCGGAGCCGATCCTGGGCCCAAGCGTCGACCCGCTGCTGTTCCCGCACCCGAACCTGCAGTGGCTGCGCCTCCTGGGTGGCCAGGAATGCAGCCGGAGGTAGGATCGTGGCGGGTTCTGCTTGCTGTACCGTGTCTGCGTTGTCTTCAGGTTTCCGGGACAGGGCACCCGCCTTCTGATTCTGAGAGCTAGGGATGTAGCGGATCCGGAACTGGAACCGGGAAAAGAACAACGCCCACCGGATCTGTCTTTGGTTCAGCTTGCGGGTGGTCTGGAGGTACTCCAGGTTCCGGTGGTCGGTTCTCACCTCCACCGGATGTCGTGCCCCCTCAAGATGGTGGCGCCAGACCTCAAAGGCTACCTTGATGGCCAGTAGTTCCCGCTCCCACACAGTATAGTTACGCTCCGCTGGTAGGAGCTGGCGGGAATAGAAGGCACAGGGTAAGAGTGGCGCTTCAGGCCCAATCTGTTGAGACAAGACGGCACCGAGAGCCGTACTGGAGGCGTCGGTCTCCACCACAAAAGGTCGAGAGGGGTCAGGATGTTGTAAGATTGGTGCCCTCTGGAAACAGGCCTTCAACCCCTGAAACGCCTCCTCTGCCTCCTTGTCCCAGGAAAACGGTGTCTTTGGGCGCAGTAGCCGGGTCAACGGGGTGGTGCGATGAGCATAATCAGCGATGAAGGTCCGGTAGTAATTGGCGAACCCCAGGAAACGCTGTAGGTCCTTGCGGTTCCGGGGTGCCGCCCATTCTCGAACCGCTGTCACCTTCCCCGGGTCCATTTGCACCCCATCTGGAGAGAGCCGGTGACCAAGGAAGTCCACAGTCCGCTGATGGAACTCGCACTTGCTGAGCTTTGCGTACAAACGGTGCTCACGCAAGCGCTGCAGCACGGTCCGGACATGTCCCTCATGGTGAGCTGGGTCACGGGAGTAAATCAGTATGTCATCCAAATACACCACCACGTACTTGTCTAACAAGTCCTGAAACACGTGGTTGATGTAGCGTTGGAACACAGCAGGCGCGTTGCACAAACCGAAAGGCATAACCAAATATTCGAACTGCCCGTACCGGGTCCCAAACGCTGTCTTCCACTCATCCCCGGCTCGGATCCGAATCAAGTTGTAGGCCCCTCGGAGGTCCAGCTTGGTGAACACCTGTGCCCCTTGCACCCGCTCCAGCAGCTCCGAGATAAGGGGTAAGGGGTACCGGTCTGGGACGGTAATTTTGTTCAGGGCTCGGTAATCATGGCAAGGGCGGAGTTCCCCACATTTCTTCTTAACGAAAAGCACTGGTGCCGCGGTAGGCGAGGTGGAAGGCCTAATGAACCCACGCTCCAGGTTCTTGCGCAAGAAGTCCTGCAAAGCCTCGCGCTCTGGCTCTGTTAGGGAATATAAGCGACTCACTGGTAAAGGCGCTCCAGGTTGGAGGTCTATGCCGCAGTCAAAAGGCCGATGCGGCGGCAGCTGGTCTGCCCCCCGTTCCTCGAACACGTCCTGGTAGTCCTGGTACACGGCTGGGAGCGTGGGTGCTGCCTCCTCTGAGGGCGCGGCCGCCAGCGTTCCGGATTGAGCATGGGAACATGGGTCTGGGAAGTGCACGGTCCGTTTGACCCAGTCAATCTGAACGTTGTGGGCTTCCAGCCAGTCCATCCCGAGCACCAGAGGGAAGCGGGGCATAGAAGCAATGTCCAAAGTTCGCAACTCCCGGTGCTGCTGGAGACACAGGACCAGGGGCTGGGTCTCCTGAGTAACAGCACCTGAACGCAGAAGTCGTCCGTCAATCGCTTCCACCTGGATCGGTACTGGCTTGTTCCGAAGTGGCACCTGATGATGGGTGGCAAAAGCAGCGTCCATATAGGAGCGGGTTGCCCCTGAATCTACCAAAGCATGGGTAAGGATCCAGGGCCCCCCTGGAGGGTATAAACGTACCGAAACCATAAGATGTTGCAAGTCCATTGGTGCGGGCCCATTCTGTACGGTTTGGGACCCCCGGTAGCTAGGGCCATCAGCTACTGGGGTTGGCGGTTTCCCTGCGGCTGGCGTTTCTCAGGGCAGGACCGAGCGAAGTGTCCACTTCCGCCACAGTAAAGACAGAGATTTCCCTCCCGACGCCGCGCCTTCTCTGCGGGGGAAAGGCGTGGCCGCACTGCCCCGAGCTGCATAGGCTCCTCCGTTAAATCAGTTGTGACCGTGGGGCTGCCGGAAAAAGCTGGTGCCGTGAACTGGGAGTGTCGGCGACCCCGGGCCTGACGACGATCCTCCAACCGGTCGTCTATTTGTAGACTCCGTTGAATGAGAGTGTCCAGCGTGGTGGGGCGTTCCATTGTGGCCAACTGGTCCAGTACCTCGTCCGAAAGCCCCTCAAGATACTGGTCCCGCAGTGCCGAGTCATTCCAGGTCAAGTCCTGTGCCAACAGCCGAAACTCCGTGGTATATGTGGCCACCGTGGACTTGCCCTGTTTCAAACGCCGAATCGCCCGGTTGGCTTGACTCTCTTTCTGGGGGTTGCCGAACGCGGCCTCCAAACGATTGCAAAACCCCGTATAGTCTGCCAGCAAGGGGGAGTCTTGCCTGAGTAGCGGCAACGCCCACTTGGCCGCCTGGTCCTTTAACAAACTAATCAAAAAGTGCACCCTGGTGCGGTCGTCAGGAAAGTTCCGGGCTCGCCCCTGAATATACAGCTTGGCCTGGGCCAGGAACATGGGAAAGCTGGCCGGGGCTCCATCAAATTTCTCAGGCAAAGCCACTGGGTACTTGCCCGGAGCCGGGGCGTTGGCCCCAGGAGCTGGTAGGGCTTCCAAGCGTTGCTGAAGTGCCACAACCGCGTCGCTGAGCTGCTGCACGGTGTGAGTCAAGGCCTGGTTCTCCTGGGCCAAAGCCACCAGTGTAGCCGCCTGTTCAGCCATGGCCTCTGGCTCTTCCCGAACGCACCCCTACGAAGGGGGAGTGTGGGTGTGGCGGGAGCAAACTGTGCTGGTCCCGGGGGTAAGGTACCTTGGGTGTAGCAGAGTCCACACGAAGAGGGGCAAGGTCCGAGGCAGAGAGCCGGGCGGGGAACAGGTACGCTGGAACAGGAGGCTGTGCAGGGAACAGGAACACCGGATGGTCGGGAACAGGAGGCCGAGCAGGGAACAGGAGTACCGGATAGTCAGGAACAGGAAGCCGAGCAGGGAACAGGAGTACCGGATAGTCAGGAACAGGAGGCCGAGCAGGGATCAGGAACACAGGAAGGTCCGAAGCCAACAACGACGTTGCTCCCGCAACCTGGGGCCGGGCTGACTGGGCTTTTATCCTCTTCTAAGGCCAGGGGCGGTCCCGGCCCCCAGGAGCCCCGCCTCCTCTGGCCTTAAGGCGAGCACTCCTCCTGGGGGCAACCAGTTCCCTTCGCCTCTCTGCCCTAAGCCTCTGCAGATCAGGAGAGGCCGAAGGGTTACTGGGCCCTGGAGGAGGCTCACCTGTGGCCACTGAGTCGTCAAGCCTCTCTGGGGCCAGAAGGGTTTCACCTGGGGCCAGCTCCTGATGCACTGCCACAGGTGCAGGTTCTTCACCATCTAGGCCTTGCCCCAGTTCAGCCGGCCCTGGAGGCGGGGACTCTTGTGCAGGCTGGGATTCCTCTGTTTCATCCTCCGAATCGGAATCCCAGGCCATCACAGATCAGCTGATAAGCGGCTTAGCGGCTTAGAAAAAGGGGGGGGGGAAACCAGCAGGAACTCGCAAGACATTGTTGTCTTGTGAAGCAAGCCCATAGGAAATTCGTTTTGCGAAGCACCTCCAAAACGGAACACTCTTTTGTCTAGCGAGTTTTCCGTCTTGCGAGGCATTCGTCTTGCGGGGCACCACTGTAATACGTTTTTCTCCCACTCAGTCAGTCACCATCTACATCCCCGGTGCCAAAGAACAGCCCATATAATGAGATTTTAATCACAGCTCCAAGTCTTACCACAGGGTTATGGGTAAATCCCCAGCAGAGGGTCTTCCACAACTGCAGGAGGACCACACAGAACACCTCTATGTGCCAACTTAGACGATGGATGGAAGGGGTTTTTTTCTGGCTGCCCTGAATCTGGGGAACACTTTCTCCCTTAGGATTTAACCAAGATTGTAATAACATTTTTAAAAAAGAGTGAAAATAATGCGAGGAGGGGGTCGTCTGCCCTACAGGAGTATGGGACACCAGTAGGGAAAGAGATGTCATGTGAAAAGAATTCCACATGTCTTACTCCTAACAGACCTGTGAGAAGATGTGATTCAGTTCCCCCAAAGCATGGGGTGTAACCCTACAAGGATCATACGGAGAAAAATATAGGGCTGTTCTTAATCCCACCGTGCCCAAGGGTCTCTAGTGGTAACCCAAGTCTAGAGATGAAGTAGTATGAGCAAGAGCTAGTGGCAGTGTTGTAGCAGATAGCACAGGGGTGGTTGCCCTGGGTGCAAAATTACTTCCCTGGACACTTTCAACACCCAGCGCTGCCTCAGTCCAGCCGCACGCTCTTATCGCTGGGCTCCATTGAAAACGGCTTCTCCATGCAAACTGGGAAGCGACCTCTCCAGACAATGGAAGAGCTCTTTTTCCTTATGTCTGTGGCTGCAATCTCTTGAGTGATTGCGGACGCTTTTAAGCAGCTCCCTCCCATCCAACCAAACCCTCCACATGTCCCTGGGCACTGGCAACCCATCATACACCACTGGTTGGTGGGGAAGAGAGGAGGAGGAGGAGGAAAAAGAGGCAAGTCCCCACAAGGACTGGTAGGACAGAAGGCAAGGAGACTAGCAGTAGCCAAACCCAATGACAGACAGGCAGGGGTACACCATGACTGGTTCGAAGACCTTCTGGATCAGGCCAAGAGCCCATCGAGTCCAGCATCCTGTTCTCACGGTGGCCAGCTTGTGGGAAACCTACAAGCAGGACCCAAGCACAAGAGCCCTCTCCCCTCCTCTGGTTTCCAGCAAATGGTATTCAGAAGCGCTGCTGCCTCTGACCACGGAGGCAGAGCAGAGCCATTATGGCTAGTAGTCCTTGATAGCCTGGTCCTCCGGGAATTTGTCTATGCGCTGGGCCCGGGGGTAATGCATGAAACACGGTCCAGAATCCGAAGGCTCCACTGGGAGTCAGTCCGACAGGGCCAAGGCAGGACACGAGGCAGAAAACCAGGCAAGGACAGGTACAGGATCCCCGGCAGGATCTAATATACAGCAACGTTGCTCCTGCAACCTGGGGCGGGGTCCGACAACCTTTTATCTTTGTCGGGGTAGTGGCCGGTCCTGATCCCCCGGCGACTCACCTCCCTGTTTCACCCGAAGGCGAGCACTCCTCCTGCGAGTACTCAGGTCTCTCCTTCTCTCAGACCTCAGTCTCTGCAGCTCGGGAGATGTCGGTGGGTTACTAGACCCAGAGGCCACCTCAGCCTCCCCTGACCCAACCGGTAGTGGAGCAGCTGTAAGTGATGGGCCAGCTGAAGGCAACAAGGTAATCCCCGCATCTGGAGCCAGGGCAGGCTCAGGCCCCTGACTCGGCCCAGCTGATGTTTGTTGCAGGGGAACCTGTGCTGAGTGGGACTCTTCAGGATCAGGCCCCAGACTTGGTTCAGATGATGCCTGAGGCAAAGGATCCGGTGCAGACTGAGTCTCCTCTGGCTCCGAGCCCAAGTCCCAGGCCATCACAGTCTAATCCTCTTTTAAAGCCACCCAAATTAGTGGCCATCATAGCCCCTAAAGTACCATTGTTTATCTATGAGCTTCTAAGCAAGAAGGCAGGGGGTGGGGGTGGGGGCGAGGGCAGACCGAGGGCTAATAGACCAGCCTCCGCCAGTTCTTTGGATCCACTCCTACCTACACTTTGGATCCAAAGCAACAGGCTGGGGAAAAACAACACATAATTTCCCTTGTGTTGTGGGGAGGTCATTTAAAAAATCAACTCGACCCTCCTCTCTCTTGCCCCCCACACTGTCGGTTGCAGCCAAATGCTAAAAAGGGGAGGAGCCCCAATACCTCTGCTAAAGGAAAATAAGGCACACTCTGCTCGTCGGCATCAATAAGGGTTTGCCCGCCAAACACCACGTTGATGCTGCTTGTGTAGACCAGCCTGGGGACGCTTCGTCGCTTGCAGACTGCAGAGACATAGGAAACACAAAGCACTTCGTTGAGGGAAGGAGGCAAATGGAAATCTGCTTTCCTGAGGGAAAGGGCTGGTATCTCAGGATGGCGGCGAGCAAGAGCAGCCAACAAATGATTCTGCCCCGGCTCACATTACAGCATCCTCCAGCCCCAGGAGCCTTCAAAAGGGAGCTCTTTCTAGAGAAAGAACGGGGGGGGGGGGGGGAGAGAGACTCTGGGGTTGCTATCAGGGGGTGATTGGTTTCGTTCCACCCTCCAGCCCTAGGAGCCTGCAGAAGGGAATTGCTTATTGAATACTTTGGCCTAAACTATTAGTAAGCTGTATACTTACTTCTTAAATGTTTCTCCTTGCTAAATTAATTCTTAATTGTTGATTCTTGTTTTTTATTTTTTGCATTATGTTGTAGTGATGTTATTTGTCTTATTGTGTTCTTTGTCCAGGGCAGCTGTCTGCCAGCTCCATCTGGTACACAGGCTGAGACTCTACCTGCCTGCAGACAGTCTTGCCACAGTAGTACATGCTCTAGTTAGCTCCCACTTGGACTACTGCAATGCACTCTACGTGGGGCCACCTTTGAAGGTGACTCAGAAACCACAACTAAGACAAAATGCAGCTGCCAGACTGATGACTGGGAGCAGCCGCCGGGACCCTATAACACCAGTGCTGAAGGATCTACATTAGTTCCCAGTACTTTTCCGAGCACAATTCAAAGTGTCAGCGTTGACCTTTAAAACCTTAGATTGCTTTGGCCCTGTATACCTGAAGGAGCGTCTCCACCCCCATCGTTCAACCTGGACACTGAGGTCCAGCGCCGAAGGCCTTCTGGCAGTTCCCTCATAGTGAGAAGTGAGGTAACATGGAACCAAGCAGAGGGCCTTCTGGGTAGTGGCGCCCACCCTATGGAACACCCTCCCATCAGATGTCAAGGAAATAAACAACTATCTGACTTTTAGAAGACATCTGAAGGCAGCCCTGTTTAGGGAAGTTTTGAATGTCTTATGTCTTACTATGTTTTAATGTGTTGGAAGCTGCCTAGACCCAGTCAGGTGGACAGCATATACCGGTAAATAATAAATTACCATTATTATTCTTTATCGTATTTAGACTGGCTTTTGTGCGAACTGCTTTTGAGCACAGATTTATTTGTGGGAGATGTGGTATGTAAACAAGCCGACCATCGATGATCCTCAGCCTGGGCTCATCCAAAACAAAGCACTGAAGCAGTACGCACCTTCAATGACGACACTGGTTCCTCCGACATTGACAGACCGAATATGTCTCTTGTGCATCTAGGAAAAGCAGGAAGAGGTTTAATGTCACACCAGCTGCTGCAATCAAAGCAAAATGAATTGCTTTAGCTGGTTTTGGTCTCTGGAGAATTGGCCTGGCTTGCTCCCTAGGCGGCAAGAAGGCCAGCTTGTAAAAGTTGAATTTTGCAAAAAAAAAAAAAAAAAAAAAATCATCTGAAAAAAGCGGTCAAGAAGGGCTATTGCTCAGAGGCTGTGTACCTGCTGAAGGTCCCAGGTACGTTCCTTGGCATCTTCAGTTAGAAGGTTCAGACCACAAGTGATGGGAAGGAGTCTTTGCCCAAGACCCTGGAGAACTGCTAGTTAGTCTTGGGTGAAATCAAGCATAGGGAACCTTTTATAGTCCTCCAGAGGTCACATGTTTCTAGGTGGGGCCAAAAGTGGATGTGGAATAGCAAATGATAATTTACTTATGCACCCCTCTCAGTACATTGTTTACTGAAAATAAAACATTTCTCTTCTTAAAAAGTGTACATATTCTTACTGTTGCCTTTGCTTAATGTCTGTGATCTAATTCAGCATCACTCAGGCATCTTTTTTCAAAGCATCATAGAATTGGAAGGGACCATGAGGGTGTCAGGGTCTGGCCAGACGAGGAAGAGAGTTGGGCACCGCCTGTCCAAGAGACCCCTCCAGGGAGGACGCAGAAGATGACAACTTAGACCCAGGACAGTGGTGGTGGGACACAGGGGGCCAATGTGCAGGAGTGTCAAGCTGGGAGATGCTAGATGCAGGAGGGCTGAGTGATCGGCGGGGGGTGGGTGGGGGCATGTGTCAGGAGAAGGAAGGTCTTCCAAGACAGCGCTAGGTGCTGAGAGTCTCAGCGCGAGTGCAGACTCAGAGAGAGAAGAATCCGAGGCTGCCTCTGCTGCCAAGAAACTGGCTCTCCTCCCCAGACTCCCCACTTGAGGAGGGTCCTGCACGCTGCTCAGCAACAGGCCAGACAGGCCCAGAGGAGGAGCCCGCCCCCTTGCCGCATTTTACATCTGTTTGGGAGGGATCTGGAGTGAGAGGGGAAGGAGCTAGGTGAGACAAGCCAGAGGGACGCTGCTGTGTTGCTTCCTTTCTGTGAATTAAAAGCTAATTGCTCAAGTTCTTTCCTGACTTGTGGATGACCTGTGCTCGCCTGACAGCTCCTTGACAGAGAGTCATCTAGTCCAACCCCCTGCAGTGCAGGATTCTTTTGTCAAATGTGGGGATTGGACCCACGACCCTGAGATGCTCTACGGACTGAGCTATCCCAGACTGTCTGTATCCACTCAGGGCTTCTTTGCCTGAGAGTCTACTGTGTTTTATTTTCCTTTCTGAAAGGGGCAGGCCCTGAAAAAAACTACCAACCGATCTCCGTTCAGTGGCGTAGCGTGGGTTGTCAGCACCCGGGGCAAGGCAAGTAATTTGCACCCCCTAACCCGAGTGAGCCAGGTAGGGGCAGACAGCTGCGAGTGCGAGCGCGCCCCCCCAGATGTTGCGCCCGGTGCGGCCGGCCCCCCCTGCATCCCTCACGCCACGCCACTGTCTCCGTTTGATTTAGGACAGCAGGAAATTTTCTGAAAATCTGTTCAACACAATCTGGAAAAGCCACGTGAAAGGGGTTGATTCCTTGCAGAAACTCAAGACGAAGAGAAGCCGACTCACTTGTTCTAATCCTGTCATTCCGTACGCGGCTGCGTGAATGACACAGTCTGCCCCTTCGCAGGCTGCATATAGCGGTTCATAGTGCCTCACGTCTGCCTAGAACACAGAGATCACATACTCCTGAGTGGGGGCTTGGGGGGGCAGTCAGAAATGTTTTCCCCCCAGGCAACAGACAACAAAGGATGCTGAGAAGCCAAGGTACACACTCTAAGGCCACCAGCAACAGGGAAGAGAGGGCAAGGACCCAGTTCTTTGATCACGCAGATCTTCTCTGTCATTGCAAAGGGTCACAAGACATACTATGCAAATCATGCCATCATAAGAGTTGGAGGAGGCCTCACACACCATCCATCCCTCTGATGGAAGGATTGCAAAGCAAATCCAACGGGTGTCTATGCAGAAAGAGAGAGCGTTTGTCCATACTGGAGAACTCTGGATTTGCACTTGCCTGTCTCATTAATATAGGCATAGCCCCAGGTTGTCCTTCCCATCCCATTGTGTTGTCCTGGAACTTCCCCCATTTAAATGAGGGTTTTCCTGGTCCTTGGAAAGTTCAAAACAGGCAGGATTGGACCCCCCCCCCCCGATCTTGCAGAGATCATAGTCACCTACCCCACCCACCCCCACTGCAGCAGGTGCCACTGATCACTGGTGCTTGCAAACCCTTCCCCCACAACCACACTTTACCTGCCTTACACCTGACAGCAGATAATAATCTCTCTCTACATGATGTGTTGCTTATGGAAAAGAAAAGTGGGGTGTTATGATCATAATAATAAATGATAAATACCTGTACGAGTACTACTCCTTTTGGAATTTCCCAGAGGGGTTGGTTAATGTCATAGAGAATCACACTGGTTCCTGATTTGGCAAGGGCGCGGCCAAGGCTAAAGCCAAAATAGCCAGCACCTCCTGTTATCACGGTCTTGTTGCTCACTTTCTTCAGCCCTCGGTTACCGGTGTCAAGCTTCTGTTCAGCAGGCTGGGCATCTTGTTTAGAGGATTTGCGGTTTTTTCGGTCTTTCTGCTGAGATTTCTCCATTGCGCACTAAGGGGGCGCTCAGGGATCCACCGGATCTGGTATTACAAAACTCCACCAAGGTAGGAGCAACAGTATCTCCTTCTCATAACCTGTTGAAAGAGCACAAAGACCAATTTTGTTGCTGCTGTTGCTACAGGAATAACAGCGCCATTGGTAGAGCATAAGACTCTTAATCACAGTGCCATGGGTTTAAGATTCCTGCACCGCAGAGGGTTGGACTAGATCAGCTTTTCTCAACCTGTGGGTCCCCAGATGTTGTTGAACTACAACTCCCATCACCCCAGCTAGCAAGTCCAGAGCTCAGGGATGATGGGAGTTGTAGTCCAATAACATCTGGGGACCCACAGGTTGAGAACCGCTGGACTAGATGATCTTCGTGGTCCCTTGCAACTCTATAATTCTTTGATTCTAAGATTTCCATGTTTCTCAGTCCGGTTCTTATTTAAGGAACATTATATATATATATATATATATATATATATATATATATATATATATATATATATACAGGTTTTGGTGTCTTCGGGTGTCTTCCCGTGTAAGAGTTGGGGTGTCTAGGCGACGTTTCGACGAGGTCTCACTCGTCATCTTCAGGCTGGTGCTTTCGGCTTCTTGTTACTGGAACAGAGCAGGATCTCAGTGTTTGAGTTCCTATAAATACTGTTGAGGGGGTGTGGTGTATAGCCTCCAACGTTCTGGGCAGAGAGGAAGTTCCCAGGTTAGTGTGCCTTTTCTTCTTTTGTTCATTAATTACTTGAGGGATATCTTGAGTGATTTCTTGAGTGATATTCTGAGTACCACTTAGGAGGGTCATTAGGTGTGGATTAGTTGCTAAAGCTTTCGTGTCTTGACCTCTTGAGCTTGTGAAGAGTTTTTCTGAGAAGATGGCTGTACTGCACTTAGTTGTGCTCTGGCTTGGCTTCGTGTATAGGGGCGAGCTGTGGTTTTGTGCCCTGTGCCAGCCAGATCTGTGTAGGGATTGCTTGCCTTGACAGCCATTCAAAACAAATACAATCCCCCCGAATACATCCTGGACCTGACCAACCACTGCCTAACCAACACGTACTTCATCCACAATGGACAAAGATACAAACAGATAGAAGGAGCACCTATGGGATCACCCCTCTCACCGGTCATCGCAAATCTGTACATGGAACACTTTGAAACCAATGCTTTAGACAAGTCAGAACACAAACCCAAACTTTGGCTCAGATATGTTGACGACACCTTTGTAATTTGGCCACACGGGAAGGAAAAACTAGATAGCTTCCTCACACATCTCAACAGCCTACACCCCAAAATACAATTCACTATGGAAATAGAAGCCAACAACCAACTTCCCTTCCTTGACGTCCTAATCTACAAAAAACCTGATGGCTCCCTAGGACACACTATCTACCGGAAAAAAACACACACCAACCGCTACTTACATGCACAATCACACCACCACCCTGCACAAATAAACTCCGTAGCCAAGACTCTCATCTCCAGAACCAAACGCCTGGCTGACAAAGACCACTTGACAACTGAGTTACAGAATCTCTCAAATGTGTTAATCGCCAACGGATACCAGCAAAACAGGGTTACGAAGCTAATCCAAAAAGAAACACCCCCCAAAAACCAAGACACAGAAGAAAACAATGGCATGGCCCTCCTTCCTTATATCAAGGGCACTACAGATAAAATTAGCAAAATCCTCCATAAACACAATATCAAAACAGCCTTTTGCACCAACCAAAAAATAGCCAATATCCTCAGAAACCCCAAAGATAAAATCCAGTTAGAAAACCAAGGGGTCTATGAAATACCCTGCAAAGTCTGCCCAGCCACGTACATTGGACAAACAAACAGACGAATAAATGCACGTATCGCAGAACACAAGAATGCCGTCAAAAAAGAAGAAAAAACTTCCTCTCTTTTCCAACACATGAAAGAAACAGGACACGAAATTAATTTTGCAGATTCCAAATTGCTCTTTAACATGGAACATCACCACAAGAGAATAATCATGGAAGCCATCGAGATAGAGAAACACCCTCACAACATGAACAAGCGTGACGACACGTCCCGCCTGCCAGACATCTGGAAATTAGCCCTCCCCACAAAAACCGACACCAGAACCAGAGGCACACAGAACGCCATCTCCAATCAACCACACCAGACCCAAACCCAGACCCTCTCCACAGATAAATTACAGACACCATCCAGTAACCAAACCATAGTGGCACCTCCGGATGCTGCACCCCCCTGCAATCCCTACACAGATCTGGCTGGCACAGGGCACAAAACCACAGCTCGCCCCTATACACGAAGCCAAGCCAGAGCACAACTAAGTGCAGTACAGCCATCTTCTCAGAAAAACTCTTCACAAGCTCAAGAGGTCAAGACACGAAAGCTTTAGCAACTAATCCACACCTAATGACCCTCCTAAGTGGTACTCAGAATATCACTCAAGAAATCACTCAAGATATCCCTCAAGTAATTAATGAACAAAAGAAGAAAAGGCACACTAACCTGGGAACTTCCTCTCTGCCCAGAACGTTGGAGGCTATACACCACACCCCCTCAACAGTATTTATAGGAACTCAAACACTGAGATCCTGCTCTGTTCCAGTAACAAGAAGCCGAAAGCACCAGCCTGAAGATGACGAGTGAGACCTCGTCGAAACGTCGCCTAGACACCCCAACTCTTACACGGGAAGACACCCGAAGACACCAAAACCTGCATTCCTGTACCCGTGAAAATCTACGAAAGCATATATATATATATATATATATATGGCTTCTCTATGTAGCACTTATTCACAAATGAATGTTTAACTTTTTGGCGTTCTGTTATCAATACCCCACTGATATCCTGCATCCTGCTGTTTGCCCTATAGTCCTAAACCTCGGTAATGAAAATTAAAAACAAACATGCTGTGATGTTATGAAAAGTGATACACTTCTCAGCATTTCTGAGAATGCCTCACTGAGGCATATGAGGCGGGCTTCTCCAGTGATAAATTATATTTGGTCCAAAGTTGTCAGCATCAACTTTGCATTAGCAAAACCCTTGATATTTGGAGATGTCCGCGTATTTTTAAATTATATTCCTGTAGCATGGGGATTAACAGCAAGACAACAAAAGCGGACTTCTGTTTTGGTATTCCTACGGGGATCTGGTTAGCCATGGTGAGATCAGGATATTGCTCCTCTGTATCTATGGCCTCGCCCCATGCCTTTTTATCACACATTCATGATCATTTGTGTTCACAGTGCTATTAACGGGGGTCATACACACTTCTGTTTTTGATGCAATCCACACTTGCAAAAAGTTTGGGGTGGCCATACTGCTTCATTTCCAACCAGAGACAAAGGTTTAAAGGTTTGAACATTTGCAAGAAGCAAAGGTTTAAAGCCCCTCTGCGCCCCCCCTCCAAAGTAGCAGGGTCCCAATGCAGATCAAGGGCTCCCTTGCCTGCAGTTTACTTCAAAAAGTCATTATCTCAGTTGCTAATTGTGTAAACGCTGTGCCGTACAGTTAGGTGTTTGAAATGAGTTCCTACATGGCACAGGTCTCTTTTTTAGATTGCGTTCAATCTGGCAAGATCTAGATAAAACCAAGCATTAAATTTTTGGTGTTTTCTGCAACATGTTCTTCACATAGTAAAATGAAGCACTGGTGGTGGAATTATTCTGTTTACGTTCGCTCTGTGACACTTCCGCAATGCTAGTATGTTATCGCTGTATGGGAGGGGTCATATGTGACCATCCCAAAAGCATCAGGAACCCAAATAATCACGAATGAGCACTAAAAAGGATGCTTGAAAGGGCATAGAAGGAACCTATAGCCTAGTTCATTCGCTATGTAGCGGCTTCTCAGTCACGCCACCCATTGCCACCCTGGTAAGGGAGTGAAGGAGCAACAATGATCTCCCAGCCTCTCCAACCTCACAGGTTGTCGCAAGGATAAAATGAGAAAGTAAGCAAGCATATATACCCCCTTGAGGTCTTGGGTGGAAATCACTGTATGAAATAAACAAGATATATATGCTGTGGGGCTGTATTTTGCTTTCGTTTTACTTAATGGGAAGAGGGTGGGTTGGTGAACGGTAGTCATTACTAACCCCCAACGTGGCTGGGTTTTTTTGAAAACCACTCAGAGGTTTTCATACAATCAAGCGATATGTAAATTTTGTTATGAATAAATAAAGAAATCTCTCTTAGTCACCCCAAGGTAATAACAACCGCTTCTTAGACTCCTGGGACCATAGACCAAAGTGGTCACGAGCATCTTCCAATAAAGAATCTGGTGTAAAAGGTAGCCAATCGTATTACATATGCAAATAAGTCTCTTCTCCCCATAGGCTGCTGCAACAGAGAACTGCTTTTGCACCAAGTTGCTTCAGAATGTTTCAGTTTAAAAGGAGACAGTTGGTGCAGTTAAACAGAATTCTACCTCATGCCTCTTGTGGGGATAATGTAGCAGTGTCCAGGTGTGCTTACATGGAAGTAAATTCCACTGAAATCTGTGGGACTTCCTTTGGAGTAACCAGGCCTTGGCTTGGAGTGCAAACAATAAAAATGCAAAGCTGCTCATTGGCACAC
Organism: Podarcis liolepis; assembly: GCF_965112155.1. Taxonomy (NCBI): domain Eukaryota; kingdom Metazoa; phylum Chordata; class Lepidosauria; order Squamata; family Lacertidae; genus Podarcis; species Podarcis liolepis. The sequence goes on along the minus strand of NC_139569.1, from coordinate 11,025,349 downwards.
AGGGATTGTTTGGGTTCCAGTATTTGGGGAATTCATCTCCGAAGTTTGGCTGCTATTTCTGAATAAATCTTAATACTTCAGATACAAAGGGCACAGCCTTCCATCTGCATTTATTATTGCTTTACAAGCACACTTTTTTCAAACTTTGCTGCATGTTTCTTTTCGGCACTCATGACAAGACACGGAAAAGAATAGAATTGTAGAGTTGGAAGGGACCGTGAGGGTCATCTAGTCCAACCCCTGCAACGCAGGAATCTTCTGCCCGGGGCTCAAACCCACGACCCTGACATTAAGAGTCTCATGGTCCACCAGCTGAGCTATATCCTATTTAAAATCTCTGAAGATATTGTTGGGGGACAGCCACCTGCACTGCTAACTTTCGCTGCATCCCTGTTATAAGCCAATTATTTACCTGAAGGAAAAATATCATCTCTGCCTTCCAGGCTGCTCACACTCCTGCTGTGTTTGGATGAAGCATGTTGTGGACAAAACCATTTCACCATTCTGCTATAAAAAGCAAAGTTCTTTGCCACAGCAAGTGAAAGAGGTCCACAGGATTTCCCTCATTCAAAAAAAGGAAAATACCTGTGGTTTCCTTGCACAAACCCCCAGATATTATCATATCTAGACAGGCAGATGTGTGCGAGATACTTTTAATATCAGTTTATTACCCTGGTTGTACGCTAACTCATAGCTTTGCCAAAACGCCACTTCAATAAAATAAAATAAAAATCTTCTAACAGTGCAGTGCTAAGCACAGTTACTCAAGTGTAGGTCTCACCCAGTTCAATGATATTTATTCCCAGGTAAACTGTGCATTTATGCCCCAAAATTAAATTTTAATTTTGGAAGTGAGGGAATGACAGCGAGTGGCGACACCAATTATACTTATTTCTGTGCAGGAATAGTAAGAAATAATGAATAATCACAGGGTGTTCGGAAGACAGAATGGGGTTTGCTGGGATAATAAACCATCCACACAATTATTATAGAGATCCCAAGCAGGGTAGTCCCTCCGTACACGTTTTATTTCCTTTTGCAAACGTTATTTCGTTTTCACTCAACCAAACCTCTCAGTTTTAGAAGGCCTGGAGATGTACACCTTTGGGTGAGATTCAGTACTCCTTGCTCCCCCACCTCTCGCTTCCTGAGCGATGCAATGGGCGAGAAAAGGAGATCCGTGAGTTGTGCCTCCGACTAAGCTTCTACTCAAGAGTAGACCCATTGAAAGCCCTGGCCCCTCACGCCCAGCTTCCGTCCATTGACTTCAGTGGGTCTACTCCTGAGTATGGACTTAGTTGGGAAGATCTAGCGCGTGAAGCCCTAGTAACCATAAGAAGGTCTCCTGCAATAATATTATTACCCTGGGAGGGGGTCCTTGGCAGGAGAGATTTCCTGGGTGTGGGGCAAATCCTGGCTCTTTCCCCCCAAACGGCAGGAGGTGGCTCCTTTTCCTCTCCCTCACGGTTGACCAGGAGACACCCCCAGCTAGGCAGAGTCCCCAGTCGGGCAGGCTTACATCTTCAATTCATCCATCCTAAGAGGAAGAGAAGCCACTGCGGAGGAGCCCGGTTGGTGTTGGCGGTACTGTACTTCCAGCGGGGAGGAGAAGCGTAAATATTAAAGGGGCAGCGCACGCACAGGAGAGTTCTGTTATCTCCAGGTGAGGGTGGCGCTATCCTATATATCGATCCTATATATCGGGGTGGCCAACTCCCAAGAGACTGCGATCTACTCACAGAGTTAAAAACTGGCAATGATCTACCCCCTTTTTTGGGTTCAGGTCAAAGTTGTTGAGCTCTTTTTTAGGAAGGAAAGCCCTGTATTTTGGGGGGGGGGTGTTGAGCTTTTATTAGGAAGGAAAGCTCCGTTTTTAGGGGTTCAGGTCAAAGTTTTTTTAAGGGAGGAGGAAAGCCCCTTTTTTGGGGGGTGCAAGGCAATAATGTTGAGATTTGTTTAGGGGAGACAGTTGTTGAGCTTCTTTGGGGGGAGTCAGTGATCTGCCGGTGATCTACCACAGATGTCCAGTGATCTACCAGTAGATCACGATCTACCTGTTGGACGTGCCTGCTATATATATATATATATACACACACACACCAGGTGTGGGGAAGCTTTGGTCCACCAGATGTTGCTGAACTACAACTCCCAGCACTCCTGGCTTGCTGGAGCAGGTGGGAGTTGTTGTTCAGTAACACCTGGTCTTTCAAATTCGGCACACACCTCCACACCTATTGCCTTCCATTCTGCTCAGTTCACTATGTCATAGTTGCAACAACTTGAGGTGCTCCCTGGGCTCAGCACCCAGTGCGGCGGAACAGGCCCTGCTGCCCTGCTCAGAGGGACTGACGGGTCCCCCACACCTGCTGTACCTGTACTGTACATTTAAATCACATGACATCCCCACCAAAGAGTACTGGGAATTGCAGGTTTTCCCTGTGCAGAACCACAGTTCCCAGCAGCCTATGCAAGCTAGGGTTCCCAGGATTCTTTGGGGAGAGTTATGCACATTTAATGTACTTTAAATGTCTAATAATGACCTGCCCTTAAAGCACATGTTTTCCCTTCAAAGAATCCTGGGAAACATAGTTCTCCAGACCCTATGGTTCCCAAGATTCCTGTGGGGTGGAACCATGCGCTGTAAATGGGTTGTATCCAGCTAATTTATTTCTCAGATGCATTGATGCACCTAACTTAGGCATGTTCATGGCCTTCAACAAGTCTACTCTGTGTAGGATCCATTATATCCAGTGGAAATGCTGAGCAGAAAATGTTCAGGATCGCACTGGTGGTCAGTCAACCATTTGTAGTTTGGCCCTGCAGATAATCAGTAGCATTGAAAAGTGCGGGGAGGGCATGGAGTAGAGAGATCACAGTTATTAGAGCAGGCATATGACAGCATAAATGTCTCAATACACCTGCTGTCAGGAACTGGCTGGATGAAGAGGAGTTGTGGGAGGCACCAGCTAGGGAACCCCCAAGGGAAACCCTAGAGGAGGAAGGCTCATAGCTCAGGGATTGGTGGTGGGACACTAAGGAGAGGTCAGGGGATGCTGAAGGGGCAACAGGGCTTAGTGAGCAGGAAGAGCCTGTGACAGAGAGCAGTTCAGACTCTGCGGCTGAAGCAGGGGGGGGGGTCAAGTGGCAGCTGGGGAATCCAGGGAGTCTCCCTCTCCTGCTGTGACAAGCTCCAGCCCCGTCTCCAAGAAAGTGCAGAGTAATGAGAGCAGACCAGAGGTGCGCAGATGCAACATGAGACTGCTTAGGAAACATCTGGGAGAGGAGTGTTAGGGAGGGTGGGAGGCAGAGAACTTCAGTCCATAGGGGCAGGAGCTGCTGGGAAGGGTTGCTGAGTTGTATTGAAATTGAAATACTTTATTGTCTCTTGTACAACTTGTATACAGCGAGATTACACAAGCACCCCCCACTCAGCTCTCTTAGTCTTAATTCCCCTCGTTTACTGACGCACACCCACCAAACCCGAAAGTCAGTTGCCCTGTTGTTATCTTTTCATTCAGCAGCCTAACGGCCCATGGATAGAAGCTGTTCTTTACCCTATTGGCGCGACTAATCATGCTTCTATATCTTCTGACCGAGGGCAGGAGATCCAGAAAGTGCCGGCCAGGGTGTGAATCATCCCTGAGAATTTTCCTCACTCTCCTGAGGCAACGTTCTTCCGCTATTTCATCCAGCGGATTCACGGGACAGCCCATAATATCTTGTGCTGTATTCACCACCCTCTGTAGGCACTTCCTGTCAGATGATGTCAAACCAGTGTACCACACCGTGATGCAGTATGAAAGGACACTTTCTATTGTGGATGGGTAGAAGGAGATAATCAAATGTTGATTGACATCGTTCTTTCACAATACTCTGAGGAGATGGAGTCTCTGTTGGGCTTTCCTAACCACCTGGGTTGTATTGATTTTCCAAGTAAGGTCTTGTATGCCATTGTATGCCAAGTATGCCATTTCTTTGAATAAAGAGTTAACTTCACTGACAAGGGAGCTCTGCTTCTTTCGTGCTGACAGTCTGGCCCTGACACCTGCTAGTTTTTAAAGTGCCGCAATGGAACTATCCTCTACGTATGTTTGGGACTAACCGTGCGATACCAAAACATGTCTACTCAGAAGTAAATCCCACCGGTTCCAATGAAGATTGCAGCCAAATGCAATTCATTCCTCGAACATGTATTCTTGTGTGTAGTGTAGTTGGAACAAATTAACAAAGCAGTTGGGCCAAAATGGATGGAACGGTGACTGCAAATCTCACCTCTGGGCCAGTTTCTGTAGACACTACACACACCCCTCTCCGTCCTGCATCTACACAAGCAAGAGGCATGATCAGAGTGCAAGGACACACTCCCGCCAGAACCACAACCACAACAAAAACCGCTCTGTGGAAGTGGGAAGCAGGCCTGGTAAACAGGCACAGCTGGGGGAAATCCATAGGACCAGATAGAAAGGCCAGGAGGTTCACATTTGGCCCCCAGGTCTGAAATTCCCCCTTCCAGAGAAGACAGTAAGGGCAATACAGTCATACCTCGGGTTACAGACGCTTCAGGTTGCGTTTTTTTCGGGTTACGGACCGCCAAAACCCAGAAGTATCGGAACGGGTTACTTCCGGGTTTCGGCAGTCGCGCATGCGCAGAAGCGCTAAATCGCGCTTTGCACATGCCCCAAAGCACCAAATCGCAACCTGTGCGTGTGCAGATGTACCACTGCGGGTTGTGAACGCTGCGGGTTGTGAACTTGCATCCTGCACAGATCACGTTCACAACTTGAGCGTCCACTGTATGAGAGCCAAACTAAATTTGGCATATTGCATTGCTGGTGTGTAGGGAGAGGGTCAAGCCAGACTGGGACATGTCACGGAGGGGTGACTTAACCCTCCCCTCCTCACCAACATGGTCCTGCTTGGGGTCCTCTACAGCACAGCATCTTTTTGTAAAATAAAATTTTAAAAAGCAAGGGGGGAAATAGCGACACAAACAACATGACGAACATCGCAGCTAGTTTGTCCTCCTTGTTTCCCAGAGACAGAAAACAGGCTGCCCCAAGCAGTTGGCACATATGATGATAACAAACAAGCAGTTCTTTTTCTCTAGGTTTTCCCGCTCTGCCCTGTAAGCAGGAACGAGGCCCACTTCTTGTAAGTGACTTTGGAAGCCGGAATCACATCATATTTCTGACTGGCTTTTTTCTTTGCTGCCTGCTTGACTGGGTGAATTTCAGCCGCAGGAGTTTCCATCCCCTCGGGGGGGGGGGCTGCCTCAATGCTCTGGGGGTTTCAGTTGACAATTTATAGAGCACTGGCTTCCCTGACACGGTTGGTTGCCTTCCTCGGTTGAGTCAGAAAACTGCTAGGTCTTCTCTCTCCTGCGGAGGCCTCGGGCCTTCATGGCTGACAGAAGCGCTTTGGCGCCTGTGAACCGATTCCCATGATGCAGTGTCGCATCGTGGGTTTCTTCCTCCTTGGTGACTGCCAAAAGTGCTGAGTGAACAGGGCTTATTTGCAAGCTGAGGTGTCACACCGGCTGGAGGTGAGGCACCAGAACCCGGTTCCACAGCTGGAGCTCGGAACCTGAGAAGAAATCTGGAACCACCCCTGTGAGGAAAGCGAAAGAGAGTTGTGGGGGGGGGGATTATAGGCGAAGAAGTAATAAAGAGGTCGCCTCTGGGCATGCAGAGAGTGCTCCTTGAATGACCACAGCTCTCACCCCCACACACTGGGAATGGTATTTATATACTGCACTTCATCAAAAGATACCAGAGTGATCCACAACATTAAGAGCGCATTTTATGCACATCTATAATAAAAAGCATAATAACAGATAGCATACTAATAAAATGACCATAATAACAGCCTCCTGGTCCCCCCAGCTTTAGCAGGCCATAGATTTTTTAAATGGCTAAAGCCCTGGGTAAAGAGGAATGTTTTTGCCTGGCGCCTAAAGACATGTAGTGATGGTGCCAGGCGAGCCTCTCTGGGGAGAGCATTCCAGAGTCAAGGTGTGTTGCCAACCTCTCTAGGATGAGGCACAACTTTCCTCATGACTCTTATTTTTATTCATATGCAAATAAATTTAATTAAAATGAAGTAAACATCCCACAATTAGTTGGCTAAGATTTCTTTAACTGGGTGACACACCATAGCACCCACATAATCCAAAGTGACTCGAAAACACTTCATAAACAAACAAAAACCAAGTATTCAGATTCGGCTAAAAATGTTATAGATTGAACATAAACTATGTGAAGTTGTGTAACCTGCCCCTCCCCCCAGTTAAACAAATTAATGGATATCTGAAAAGGCAGGAAGCCTTATACCTTATCTTTGCATGGGATTAGAAAATGGGAAGTTGCAGGTTGAACTGTGGGTGGTGGATGTACTAAGACTGGAAAGAAAAAGGATTTTCCAGTGCAGGAAACACTCTCCTCTTACTCCCTGCTTAGGGGTAAGACCTGGTCTATGCAGGTGAAAGAATGAGATAGGAATGACGTGGTAGAATGACTGTGGTGGACTTCAGTTGTACATGCTCCTGTGTAAAACAAAGTTAATAAATCCCCACGAGCAGAAAGCTAGCACATCAAGGAGAAAGGCTCCAGCCCCAGTTCTTTCCCTGCTGTGCTGCTTTTCTGTTTGCAAGAAGTTTTTGACAAAGCAGAACTTTCAAAAAAGTCGTTCCCTAACAACTGTCTGAAGTGGTACAGTTCATTCTGCATTTTGGCCCTCTGCCCCACCATTGTGCTATGTAGGTAAACTAGGCTTCGAGTGGCTACGTGCAAAGCTAAAATGGAGAAAAGAAATCTGGGGCACCCCCACAGATGACAGGATGCATCTCCCTTCCCACCCTCGCCAAAAAAACACGGTGTAGTCAACAGCTGCCCAGCTGAATCGTAGAGCAAGGCTGCTGCTGCTTTGCACCAAAGTTCTCCTCCTCGCTTGCTGGTGCTTCTCACACGAAATCAAAGATGCAAAGGGATATTTCCCGTGAAACACCTTTCAGGGCAGGGCGGGCAGGAGAAGGCCTTAATTATTCATGTCATAACAAGCAGCAGTACAAGGAGGAACAGGAAGATGGGTGTTTGGTTTCATGTCTTCTGGACGCTCGGCCGCCCGATGCGTGTCATTGAGGTGATCTAAATCTCAGAAGCAGCCGAAGCAGAAAACCAGAATGTGCAAGGAAGAAGTACCCTCCCAGAAGTGAAAAACGGGTGTGCTTGCTGCAGAACCCCCGTGCTCATAGGAAAGACCAGTGCTTTTTTATGGGGGTACACATTTTGGGAATCTAAGTTTGGCCTCATTGAGGGGCAGTATTTCAATATGAGTAGGAAAATGGAAGTAGCCCTAAACATTTTTTTAAGGAAAAAAGGCACTGGGAAAGATAACTCGCAAGTGTCACCCCTTCCACTGATACACCTTGCTGAAGGCTCTTTGTATCCCTGTTTGAACCATAGTTATAAAACTGTAGAATCCGCTTCCACGACTTGCAGAGATGGCCGCCAGCAAAAGAGGATGAGGCTAAAAATGGCTACTAGTCATGATGGCTATAAGCTGCCACTTCTGTGCTCGGAGGAAGCATGCCTCTGAAGAAAGTTGGTGGGGAATGAGAGACAAGAGAGAATTTCGGTACACTTCGCATTTAAAGGCAAACTTATTTGCGCTTTCCAAAGCAACAGAAGAGAACCAAAGTGCAGCCATCCTTTGACATTTGCACTCCTCTGAATTTTGTAGTGCAGTTCTCTGGTCAAGTAGCGTGTACAAAAATGCATGGACTGAAATAAATTGTGCATAAAAATGCATATATTAGTAACAATGCAAAAATGCATTGCATTAGGGAAGATATAAATATTAGGAAAAAAGTGTTTTGCACAAATGTGTCTGTTAGGGGAAATGTATTTTATTAGGAGAGATTTTTGCTCAAATGTTGATGAATTTGCATGAGAATTAAAAAAACCCCATCAGTTTTGACTAATGTACACACTTCTGCAAGCAATTTCCCCCCAATGTAATGAATTTGTGTATGCCCCCCCCATATATTCCTTTCATGTACATTCCCCCTGTTCCATGCTTTTTTGTAAACTTTGTTGAGTTGGAGAATGGCTTTGCAAAATTCAGAGGAGTGTGAACTGCGTTTCAGGTTGCCTAGTGCAAATTTGTAAAGTATAAATGATGCAGTTTCTCATTAAAATGCAGACAAAATTAATTTCCATCCACCCTTAGTCCATCTCCCCAGCTTTAAGCCCAATGTGACAGTGGAAAAAACCTGAAGCAACAGTTAGTATTGGAAAACAGTGATCAATCTCTCAGATTAAAAAAACACTAAATTGGGAATAGTACGTGTATAGCAATTGGGGTCTGGGAGAGCCATATTTGGAAGAATCTGCCCCTTCTTATAGATCCACGACCCCTGGCAGGATTCAAACTGGCAACTTACATCCCTGGGTATTTACAAACTAAGCTGTATCCTCTCTCTTCAGAAAAAAGGTGTGACAAGGAGTTTCTCTATCCCCTTGGGACAGCTGTGAAAAAGGGCCTCCTACCATTTCAAGAGATTCATTGTGGGGTTCATTTGCATCAAAAGAATGCAAGGGAAACCCCCCCGGAAACAAACAGCAGAGAGGCTAATCAAATCAAGTACTAATAATAAATCTCTCTGTCAAGGACCAGAGTGACTGGGCTCAGGGCTCAAAGGGGAGATGACCTACAGCTGGGAGAACCTCTGAGCAGATCAGGAAGGTGGGGAAGTGTAAGTAAACGCAAGTCCCTTTCTTTTCCTACGTGGTCGCGAGGGTCTGGGAGGGAGGCATGGCCAAGACTCGATGATGAATAGGAGTAGGAAGGCAGATGAGTGGGGCTGGCTGAGATTTGTGGGTTAGTGACTCATTCGTCCTAATGGACCAGTTGCTTGCCCTAGTTGCTAGGCCCAGGCCTGGACACAACTCTGGGACCCCTGAGAGCTATCTAGGAATGAGAATTTCACCAAGCATGACTTTTACTATATCAGGGCTGGCGTCAAAGTTTTGGGAGGTTGGGCATCTGCTGAGGGGCCCTACCACAGTTAGGGGGCCCACTGCCAAAAGACCCCTGGACCTGCTCTCCCGGTATACGCCGAAACCTGCTGGCTCGTTCACCAGCCTCTCACTCCGGCCCAGGAAAAAGCAGTGGCGAGAAAGAAGAGCGATGGCGACTTATGTAGTGGCCATCTGCCTTGCTAGAAATGAGGTTGTTGGAGTAATAAGGAAGAAGGAGGGGGTCCCGCAAAGGGTGCTTTGTCCAAGGGGTCTTACAATATCTGCAACCAGTGCTGAGACCTAAATCACAAATGCAGTTCAGGATTAGCAGGGGAACAGGCATAGCTCAGTGGTAGAGCAGCTGGGTTCAATCCCCAATGCATATCGTCCCAATTTTGGGAACCCAAAACAGAGACACACGTCTTCCAGGAGGCACTCCCAGGTGTTGTCACGTGACCCACGCCTTGCTCTCGCCCCCCAAAAGCACTTTTTTGGGGCAAGAGCGAAGCACAAGGAGAGTGTGTGGGGGCACAGCACCCAAAATGGCGCCCATTATCCCAGGCAAAAAAACAGATGTCCCATTTTTTCCAAGGCACTTGGCGGGTATGCCAGTGGTATCTCCAGGTAAGAGGCATCTCCTGGTAGGGCTGGGAGAAACTCCATGCAAGAAACTCTGGAGAACTTTTGCCAGTCATTGTAGACATTGTTGAGCTAGAGCAGTGTTTCCTAAACTTAGGTCTCCAGCTGTTTTTTTTAACTACAATTCCCATCATCCCTGACCACTGGTCCTGCTAGCTAGGGATGATGGGAATTGTAGTCCAAAAGCAGCAGGAGACCCAAGTTTGGGAAACATTGAGATGGAGGTATCAATGCTCTGAGAGAGTATAAGGCAACTTTCCTGGGCCTTTGGGGATGGCGGAACAAGTGCTACAAGCTTGGAGGACTTGGGCAAAAGGCCCTCAGTGGATCTGCCCCCTCTAGGAATGGGCCAGCCTCTTCCTGACCATTCGTTGTGGTCCATTTGCTTATCCTTTCCTCCTGGACAGGGGGAGAGTTTTTATTCAGTTCACATTTATAGGCAAAGCTACTTAATTCACACCTATCGAAACAATATGCGAACGGAAGCACAACCACCCTTCGAAACCTGCTCTTCTCCAAGTTCTGCAGCGTAGATCTCTAGCCAAATAGTTTGTACAAAAATGCATTTGATAGGGTAAATCGTGCATTTAAAAATGCGTATATTACTGAAAACAGCAAAGAAAAATGCATTCTATTAGGGAAAAGTATTTTCCAACAATCTGCATAATTGCATACAGACGTGTATATTATAAGAAATTCACACTAAAACGCTGGTGAATTTTCATAAGCTTTTTTGGGGGGGGGTTGGGATCATGAAATGGTGTAGAATTGGGGGAAACTCAATTTAAAACTGGAAAAATATGATAAAACTGGAACGGATGGGTCCATCCATCCCTACTCTGGGCCCAATCCATAAACCCAGAGCACGCTGCAGGCATAGCTATCGCAAGCTGTGACGTAAGGAAATGAAAATTGGCAGGGGAAATCCTTTTGGGTCTCCCGACTCTAAAATTCACATGAGCTGTGGAAATTCCAAGCCTTTAATAACCTCAGCAGCCACAGAGAATCAGGATAGTTAGCACGCCTTAACATACAGAATACAAACAAGCCTGGCGAGTCAGAAAGAACCCATCTACACAGCTTTTGGTTTCAGTCAGACCTAATTCTGAGAGTGACTTCTTGAGAGCTTTCTGTCCCCAACAAGAAAAAGAAAAAACAGCACAAAGCGATCTCCAGGCAGTCAACCATGTTGTATTCAAGATGACAGGAGCCTCGTGCAAACCTCAAAGAGTTGCTCTCTTGTGACAATTCCCCCCCCCCTTTACAAACCTTACAAACCTGGGATTCCGCCCGACCCCGGCACATGCAATAGTTATGCAGTCTTAGCAAAGAGACAAGCAGAGCCGTGTTCTTTCCGCACGTATGACAAGGCCTGGTTGTGAAATGGCACTGAGACAGGGGTCCTCCTGAGAGTGTTGGACTCCAGTTCCCATCAGCCTCAGCCACCATGGTCATGGCCAGTGTGATGATGGGAGTTGGAGTCCTGCAACATCCCATCCCTGCTTCAAATGGAGGCTATCGTATTTTTCGCTCTATAAGACACACCAGACCACAAGACGCACCTAGTTTTTGGAGGAGGAAAACAAGAAAAAAATATTCTGAATCTCAGAAGCCACAACAGCAAGAGGGATCACTGCGCAGCGGAAGCAGCAATCCCTCTTGCTGTTCTTGCTTCTGGGGTAGCTGCGCAGCCTGCATTCGCTCCATAAGACACACACACATTTCCCCTTACTTTTTAGGAGGGGAAAAGTGAGTATTATAGAGCAAAAAATACGGTATGTAAAATTATTATGACTATTGGAAGTGCTAAATGTTTGAATTTTTATTGTGTTTTTACATGTGCTGGAAGCCACCCAGAATGGCTGGGGAAACCCAGCCAGATGGGCAGGGTATAAATAATAAGATTATTCTTATTCAATATGTCTCCTGAATAAAGTATCAGTGTTGAACAGATAATGTTTAGATTTATTAAGTTTTAAAGGCCACATCTACACTATACATTTAAAGTGGCATCATACTGCTTTCAACAGTCATGGCTGCACCCAAATAATCTAGGGAACTGTGGTTTGTTAAGGGTGCTGAGAGATGTTAGCAGACCCCAATTTCCCTCACAGAGCTACAATTCCCAGAGAGATTTAAACACCAACTCCTCTTCCTAGGGGATTCTGAGAACTGTTAGCACTCTTAACAAGATACAGTTCCTAGAATTCTTCAGGGGAAGCCATGATGTGGTCTGCTTTAAATGCATAGTGCAGATGGAACCTAAAATGCATAGGCCATCTCTTCCAATGTGCAACGTCGCTAACAGTGAAAAATAAATCCACGTTATGGAGCAGCTGTGTGTTTGGCTCTCCAGATGTTCTGAACTACAGCTCCCATCATCCCTGGCCATTGCCCATGCTCGCTAGGACTGATAGGATTTGTAGTTCAGTGACTTCTGGAAGGCCAGAGGTTCCCCACTGCTCTCCAAGAGAGCCGAAGGGCACTCTGCATTATGGACTCGGTGCTGTTCATGGATGCACACCATCCTTGCAATGCTTTTCAAATGCCCTCACGTATTTCCACCCTGTAATAAAAAGCAATAAACCAAACAACATGGAAAAAGCAAACACAGTTTACATGGAGGAAGAAGTATGGAATGAAACCAGCAGGGTGCGGACATTTCAAAAACCCTGCATGCATGAGGCGTACCAAGTCTGCCACAGCTTCCGTGTGGAAGCACGCTAAGGTCACATGCACGCCATTAACTTCTAAAGTATTCATATATCGCTTTAAAAGCCATGGCTTCCCACACCGAAGGAATGATGGGAACTGTAGTTTATTTAGGGTTGAGAGAGAGTTGTTAGGAGACTCCTATTCCCTTCACAGAGCTACAAGTTCTCAGAGTGGTTTAGCTGTCCATCCTGCTTCCCAGGGAACTCTGGGAATCTGTGAGGGGAAGAGGGGTCTCCTAACAACTCTTGGCAGCCTTAGCAACAGTTCCCAGCATAGCTGTCAACCGTCCCTTATTTGGCGGGAAACTCCCTTATCCCAGCACTGTCCCACTGCTGTCCCGGATTGATGATGTCCCTTAAATTTCCCGGGTTTCATGCTTGCCCAGCTCGGAAGGGAAGCAGCGGCTTGGGGTCCTCCGCCACGAGAGAGAGCACGCGCATGAGCTGCCGCGTCTCCGTCTCTCCCTTTTCCCCCTCAGGGGCGCTTCGTGAGGAGACGGGTGGCGGTGGGCGGGCAGGCAGCCCCTCTCTTGCGAGACTTCCGCCACACTGCCAGGGGAAGCCGGAAGTGGCTGAGGAGGCGGCCTGAGGGAGGAGGAAGAGGAGGGGATGGGGAGGGACGCAGAAGGGCGCCGCAACTGCCTCATGCTGGGCTCGTGGGCGAGAGTCTCTCTTCCTCCCTCCCTCCCTCTCTCTCGGGTGGGGAAGGGCCGATGGAACTCCTCGCACCAGGACGACGGCAGCCCCGACGTGCATAAGCTAAGCAAAATCCCTTATTTTGGCTGCTGAGCCCTTATTTTCAAGGCTGCTGGTCCCTTATTTTCAAATCTGTAAGTTGGCAGCTATGGTTCCCAGGATTCTTTGGGGGGAAAGCTTTGACTGCTCAAATGGCATGAGAGTGCTTTAAATGTACTGTAGGGATATGGCCCAGGTCACTAAACCAGTAGCTTTCAAAACTGCCACCTTATGGGAACTTTCTGGCTTGTTTGCTGGGGAATCCCAGGAACCCCTTGTGCAGTACAAAGGATTGTGGTCATAGCTGTCAACGTTTCACTTTTTTATAAGGGAAATTCCCTTATTCCGAATAGGATTCCTCGCAAGAAAAGGGAAAAGTTGACAGCTATGATCGTGGTGGTGGGTAGGGAGAGCGTATTTTAAGGGTTCACTCTCCATTTCCTGACTAGGCCTGTTGGTCTAGTTGGAGTGTGGCCACAAATGTAGTCAATACCGCTCTGTGGGGCTGCATTGCATGTGGAGATGGACAATGGCAGGCTGCCTGGCTTTGAGGGAAGCCAGAGCACTGTTACTACGGTTTTCGTTGAGGAACCACAGAGTTCACCAGAACGCAGCTTGAAAACAGCCAAGCCATTGTGAAAGTCAGTACCAAAACCTAGAGACAGCCCAGCTGTCCACCTGAGATGGAAAATTCAACTTGTGTCCCACCCCGTCCGTCACCTCAGCCTGCTTCACTGTATGGGCTCTGTCAGTGCAAAACTTAAAAGAAAAAAGAGCCAGCATCTATAAAGCCTGGTGAAAAACAGGCAAGAGTTAGTGGAGAACCATTGGCCTTTCAAGATGTTGCTTGAACTACAACTCCCATCATCCCTGGCCATCGGCCATGCTTGCAGGGGCTGGTGGGAATTGTAGTCCAGCAATCCCTGGAGGGCCACACCTGCAAGGGAGGGTGAGGAGATTGAATCCTGAGGTAGATTGGCTCACTTTAGGCTGCTGTGGAGGCTGGTCCATTAAGATAAATAGGGAAACCTCAGTCTGGCCTCAGCCAGTACACACCTCCCCCAGACTCTCCAAGGCTCCCTATTTTCCAGGAACAGTCCTGGATTTACAGAAGCTGTCCTAATCTTTGATTTGGTCCCATGGCAGCCCGCTTTTCCTTAGGATGTCCCTATTTTCATCAGAGAAATGTTGAAGGGCATGGAGTTATCTGACCCCCAAGTCATCTGAAGGCAGCCCTGTATAGGGAAGTTTTTTCAATGTTTCATATTTTATTATGTTTTTATATATATTGGAAGCAGCCCAGAGTGTCTTGGGCAACCCAGTCAGATGGGCAGGGTATAAATAGTAAAATTATTATTATTAATATTACTTATTATTATTATGGAATAGGAAGTCCCTATTTTCATGGGAGGAATGTTGGAGGGTGCCTTCTTAGGGTGTGTTTGTGCTGTCTATCAGTTTGTTCCTCCTCCTCAACCTCAGCGTTGCCCTTGCAGAACTCAGCTGAGAGGTAGAGAGGGGGTGAATCTAGATTTACTAGGCCCTGCCTGTCATTGGCTCTGGCTGCCCCTCCTCTTGACCTCCATGCCACCTGCCCCATCAGTTCCAATGGACACCAACAGCCATCGGTGTTGGGAAATGCCATTTTTGAAAGCCTCTCCATGTTTATTCCTTCATGAGTTGCCATAATAATAATAATAATAATAATAATAATAATAATAATAATAATGATAATAATTCTCTAGGCAGCTTACCGAGTGAAATAGACAAATTTAAATAGCATGCCATCTAGTTTAGAAACCAACCCAGCTATAGCAAATAATAAAATTCACTCATAAAAGCCAACATATATTGGCAGGCACAAATCAAACCTTGAAAAAAGCACACCAAGAACTCAGGCCAATGTAAGTTTCAATAGTGGGAGTGGTTCCTCCTCGCAAATTAATAGTCAGTTGTAATAAAAACTAATCCATTCAAAAGTATGTATTCTGACAAGGATTACAAACTCAAATAGAGATTACAAACTCTAACAGAGTTTTTAATAACAAGAACTCCAATTTATTTAACAAATCAAACCTTGGCAGCCAACCAGATAGATAGATAGATAGATAGATAGATAGATAGATAGAGTGTAACAAAACATATGCTAAAACCTAAAACTGGTAGAATTGTCATAATTCTGTAATTCCGGGGGGGGGGGGGGAGACATCAATTGTGTTAAAAGATGTTAGAGATGCTAAAAGGTCTGAGAAGACAAAAACAAAGTCTTTGGTGCTGAAAAATCACTGACAGGCACACCAGGCCTCTTTCTCACAAGAGATTGGCACACAGACGGTTCAAACTTCTGAAAAGTCAAGGCTCCTTACATGTTGCCCTTCCTGAAGGAGGCTGGATCCCACCCTGCTTCTGTGTTTGTTTTCTACCTGCAGGGTCGTTTCCACGAAAAGGAATGCCAGATATCTCCTGACTCTTCAGACAGGACTGCCATACGTTTGGGCTTTCAAAGGTGGAATTGACGTCCGGGTGGGGAAGCTGACACATTGTCCTGGATCTTAGGCAAGTCAATCAAAAAATTGCAGGTTTTTTGGCGTTTTTGTTTAAAAGAGCTCAACAACTTTGGGGTTAGTCTAAAAATAAGACCAACAATTTTGGAGTGTTCCTAAATAAAGCTCAACAACTTTCGAGGTTGTCAGAGCCTGCATCACATGGCTTCTCCATCTGATAATATCAGATGGACGTTAGCCTCTTTTTGAAATATGGCAACCCTGCTTTAAGGTGATGTGCTGCTGCTTTAAATGTATATCGCGGTGGGCGGGGGGCGGGCGGCACAGAATGGAAATAGCCAGAGCTACACATCCTTAATCACATTCTGGCATTTGCCACAGAAGAAAGCGTTGCCCTGCCATGGCAACAACCAGATCCGACCACAGGAGGGCGTATTGAAGCTGAAATTGTCACAGTGCAGAGACAGTTAACAGTGCCAGTTTTTCAATGAAAGCACCACAGGAGAATGAGCTTGGAGAGGCCATCTGATGCAGTCTCAACTGTTCGAAAGAGAGAAAATATAACCATTGCTGCGTCTTGTATAACTTTTTGGTTTTCCAAAGGTACATGTAGGGCAAACAACTAGAATGGGGTCCAAAGACTCTCCTTGGGAAATTAGGTTAAAAAAAGGTATCACTTTCCTTTGCCACAATCCTTTTTCACTGGCCTCAATGTATTGTCCAGCATTCAGGGGTGGTTTGACCATTAGGGCAGATGGGGGGGGCACTGCCCCACCAGCCTCAGTCAACCCTCTTACTTGCAACCACTCCAGAGGATCGTAGAATCAGCTAAGTCTCTCCCCTCATTTCTAATACGTTTTATTCCATTTTGAAAACTTAAAACACATTAACTTCAAATTCAGTTTACATTTCTATTTCAAAATAAGCAGGGTGGCTTCCTACCCTTACCTTACTATGGTGTTTTTGTTTCCACCCATAATCTGCTGCATTTTATGTCAAACTATGTCTGATAGCATATTTCCTCTGTTACACTTACTGCCATTTTTAATCCGCTGCTCATAATTCAAACCCTTTCAAAATTCATTTGACTACAGTTCTTTCTCAGGTATTCCAAAAAGGGTTTCCATTCTTCAATATAAACTAAGTCAGCTAAGTTTCAACATTGCCTCTTCTAGAAATAAGCAATGATGATGATGGGGAATTCATTGGTTCTGCCTGTCATTGGCTCTAGGCTCCACCTCCGGTTTGGAGCCTTGGGATGCGGGTGGCGTTGTGGTCCAAACCACTGAGCCTAGGGCTTGCCAGTTGGAAGGTCTGTGGTTCGAATCCCTGCAACGGGGTGAACTCCCGTTGCTCGGTCCCTGCTCCTGCCAACCTAGCAGTTCAAAAGCACATAAAAGTGCAAGTAGATAAATAGGTACCGCTCCGGTGGGAAGGTAAACGGCGTTTCTGTGCACTGCTCTGGTTTTGCCAGAAGCAGCTTAGTCATGCTGGCCACATGACCCAGAAAAACTGTCTGCAGACAAACGTCGGCTCCCTTGGCCAGTAAAGCGAGATGAGTGCTGCAACCCCAGAGTTGTTCATGACTGGACCTAATGATCAGGGGTCCCTTTACCTTTACCTCCCCCAAAGGTTCAGAGAAGGACAACCCAAATTATCAAGGGGGATGAAGCGACTCCCCTGTGAGAAGAGATTATAGCATTTTGGGCATGATAGAAGTGCATAAAATTATACATAGCACAGAGAAGAAGTTATTCTCCCTAGAAATGCTAGAACTTTGGGGACCCAAAGAAGCAGAATGTTGGAAGACGCAGGACAGACAACAGAAATTCCTGCATTGCATGGAGCTGGGCTGGATAACCCTCAGGCTCCCTTCCAACTCTGCAATGATTCCTTCTTCACAAACCACAGAGTTAAACTATGGAATTTGCTCCCCAAAGAAGCAGTGATGGGTCACCAAGTTGGATGGATTTGAAACAGGCTTAGGCAAACCCATGAATGGTATCAAGAGCTGCTTGAGAGGATGCTTCTGAATGCCAGTGACTGGAAACAGCTGGGGGGGGGGAGAAGTTCAGGTCCTGCTTTTAGGCTAACCATGGGCATGTGGCTGGCCAGCAGGGGTGTCAACTTGAACAAAATGTTGGGGGGCCCAGTTAAGCCCGTCACCACATGATCAACCACAAGACACGCACACATGTACACACACACAGCATTTGAATGCCAGTGCCCATCAACTTTGGGGGTCCAAGGCCCCCTCAGATAGTTCATGGCATAGCTGTCAACTTTCCCCCTTTTAAAAGGGAAATTCCCTTATTCCGAATAGGATTCCTCGCAAGAAAAGGGAAAAGTTGACAGCTATGGTTATGGGCAGGGAAGCAAAGGGACCTCAGCCCCTAGGAGTTAGCTCCTATGTTGGCCACTGTGAGAAAAGGATGCTGGAGATTGAAACTTGAGATTGAAAAAAAGAAGACGAGAGAACTAAGGCCACATTCATGACATGCCTTTATAGCAGTACCACGCCACTTTAAACAGCCATGGCTTCCCCCAAGGAATTCTGGGATCAGTAGTTCATTAAGGGTTCTGAGACATTTTACAAGGCCCCTGTTCCCCTCCCTAGAGCTACAGTTCTCAGAGTTCCCTGTGAAGAGGGGTTGATTGTTCATCCACTTTGGCAATTGTAGCTCGGAGGAGGGAGAGAAGAGTTTCCTAATGACTCTTGGCACCCTTAACAAACCACAACCCCAGAATCATTTGGGGGGAAGCTATGACTGTTTAAAGTGATATGATACTGCTTTAAATGTACAGTGGTACCTCGGGTTACATATGCTTCAGGTTACAGACTCTGCTAATCCAGAAATATTACCTCGGGTTAAGAACTTTGCTTCAGGATGAGAAACCGTGCTCTGGCGGCACGGCAGCAGCGGGAGGCCCCATTAGCTAAAGTGGTGCCTCAGGTTAAGAACAGTTTCAGGTTAAGAACAGACCTCCGGAACGAATTAAGTACTTAACCCGAGGTACCACTGTATGGTGAGATTGTGGGCTAAGAGAAACCCACCCCTGGTACCCTTCTTTGTGGTCCCCCAGTTCCTCTTTTGCAGAGAGTGAGCCTGGCGCCATTGCCCCTTCAGTGAGATTTTCACTCTACCCCTCTCTATTTCCACAGTCTTCCTGGGTTGCCATGCCGTGTGCAAAGGATGAGTTCTTGGACGAGCTCTTGCAAAAGTGCATAGCCTGCAATGTCACATGTCACCCGCGCCCATTTCAAGGATGTGCCGATGCCTGCAGTGAGTGTCCTGGGAACATGTGCTGTTTTCCTGCTTGGCAGGAGGTTGGACTCGATGGCCCTTGTGGTCTCTTCCAACTCTTTGATTCTATGATTCTATTCTATGATATATATTTTTTTAAGTTGCAATGTTTGCGTGCCTCTTTTCAACCATGATGCTCCCAGATCCTGGAATCAGATCAGCTGACATCAATTGCTGCATTCCCCTTGCAATGGCAGCTCAGAAATAGCCTTTGATGGTCCCAGAGAAAGATAATCTCTCCCGGCTCCTGGCTCGCTTTCCTGGAAAAATGGTGGTATAATTTTTTTTGTAAAAAAAAGAGAGAGAGAGAGAAATCGGATGTTCATTTGCATACAATTTGCCCAAAAATTGACTATGTTAATTTGTAAGCTTAAATGCAAAATTTGTGACTATGATTTAATATTGCTTTTCTCTGTTAATCTCTCTTAATATTGCACAGCCTGCTGTTCAGGTGCTACTAACCTCTGATGGGAAGCTGCAAGGGCCCTCTTACCCTCCTTTCTAAAGGGTATTTATTGGTGTTGCCAGACCTCCAGTCTGACCTGAAGTCTCCAGGTGTGCCTGGCCCCCTGTAGATGTCAGGTGGAGGTGAATCTCCAGGTGGACAAAAGTCCCTTTAATAATAATACATATTATTAAGAAGACTTACATGCAGCTTGCAAGCTTACAAAGCCCAGCAGGAGCCAGCTACAAATTGTAGCATACTTGGAGGTGGGGAAGTGCCCCCCATTAACTTCCATCTCCAGGGTCCATCATGTGACATCACCAGGGGCCACCCTAGCTCAGAGGTTTGGGATGTGAAACCTCAGCATTTGGGATGCTCCTGATTTGACAACTCTAGTATTTATCTTTTGGCTAGACTTGGACTGGACAGCCCTTCAAATAGGGAGCTCCACCAAGTAGGAAAGAAACTCTAGGGTTGGAGAGGGAGTGTTTTCATCAGAGTCCTCTTCCAGAGTCCACCAAATGTTCCCACTGGTGCTCAGCCTTGGTCAACATACTTCCCAAAGGGAGCTTGTTGCAGCAGGAGTGGGAGACACCCATAACTCTTCACCAGCCTGATTCATCTCTGACTCTCGGCCTACTCTCCTGAGTCAGCTTCTGCTTCTGGACTTTGCTCTGCCACAGGCTCCCCCAGCTCACTAAGCCCTGTTACCTCTTCAGTTTCCAATACCTCATCCTTCCAGTCTTCTTGCTCTTCTCCAGTGTGGTGTAGTGGTTGAGAGCGGTAGATTCGTAATCTGGGGAACCGGGTTCGCTTCCCCGCTCCTCCACATGCAGCTGCTGGGTGACCTTGGGCTAGTCACACTTCTCTGAAGTCTCTCAGCCCCACTCACCTCACAGAGTGTTTGTTGTGGGGGAGGAAGGGAAGGGAGAATGTTAGCCGCTTTGAGACTCCTTCGGGTAGTGATAAAGCGGGATATCAAATCCAAACTCTTCTTCTTCTTCTTCCTTGTGACCACTCATTGTCGTCCCAATCTTGGGGATCTGAGCCTTTGTCTCTTGGGGGTTCCCCAGCTGGTAGCTCCCACTACTCCTCAGTGCCCAGCCAGTCCATGACATCGACCTTGGGTCAGTCACTAACCAGCCTAACCAGCTTCACAGGGTTGTTGTAAGATTCAAGGAGGCGGCGAAGAACCACGCACCCCCCCTTGAAGGAAAGGTGGGCTATAAGTGCAATTCAATAATAATTTCCAGAGCAAGAAGCATATTTTCTTTGTTTGAAAAGGTTTTAATCAATCGGTCTAATGGCTAATTGAATATAGCTGCAACCCTAATTGGAATTGGCATGGGTTACGGAGCTCATTTACGAAGAGGGATGCTGAATCTGCGACTCTCCGTGTATTTTGAACTACAACTATTATCATCCCTGACCACGAAGGTTGGGGTTGACAGCAGCTGGAGTCTAACCACATTGGGAGTGCCACAGGCTCCCCCATCCCCATCCCAACAAAATATTATAATGAGCTAATTTATGAAGCCCATAAAAATAATCACGATCCCTATTTATCACCACTTATTTCTGACAACAAGCGCTTTGCAACATCTGAAGGGCGCGTCAGCCATGCTTGGTGGATGCAGGCTGATTTAACAGCTGGCAATAGGTGCAAAAAGCTTCACGGAATAAGGTGAACCGGCTGGCAAGCCAGATGCTCCAGCAGTTCAGTGGCGAGAGGAGAGCAATCCCTCTTCCAGCTTTCGCCAGCCTCAAGGATGCTGCTGTTCCCATGGCAACATGAGCTGGTAGCCAATGAACTGCAGGCGGGCCCAAGATTGGACCGGAGAAAATGCTGACTCGTGACTGGAGCATCTCACTCGTTATTTATTTAATACAATGGATGCAAACCCTGTTTTGTCTCCTTCTCCTCAGGTTCCATAGACTGCAGCAAACATGAGGGCTTCTACTACGACTGGCTCCTGAGGCAGTGCTTCAGTTGTGTTAGTATCTGTGGGCAGCACCCCAGGGAATGCAACCCTTTCTGCAAAAGTAAGCGTCTGGGATGAATGGGCCACACTAGAGCTGGAAAGCAGGGTTTTCCTCACTGGATTCTCAGCCCCAGATGATACCTCCAGGCATATAGAGAGAGCGTTCCCTCTCAGAGTGTAAATACAGCTTAATTCCTTCCCGCCCCGCCCAGACACAACACTCCAGAATTAGGTTACAGAGCTTGTGTCGGAGGATGCCTGTATAAACCAAAATGTTGGGGGATAAAGGACAGAATTCTATGCTGCTGCTAAGATCCAGTGTACACTATGCCTTTAAAGCACATTTGAGGCACATCCTTCCCCTCAAAGAATTCTGGGCACTGTAGTTTGTTAAGGGTTGCTTGGAATCGTAACTCTGTGAGGGGGAAACTACAGTGCGCAGAATTCTTTAAAGGTATAGCGTGTACGGCGGATGTGCCAACACACCAGGCAGACTGGGGGTGGGGTGGGGAATAGTGTAATGTGTGTGTACAAAGTAAGATTTAGCTTTTGCCTCTGGCCCTGTCCACCACTGGCCCGTGGCTCTCGGAAGGTTTCCCAGCACAGAATGTGGCCATTCGGCTGATAAAGGTTCCCGATCCCTGCGCTAGGCATTGTGCACAGGATGTTCACCAAAGCTCCATGGAGGATTCCTGCTAGATGAGCAGCTGTTGACCTTGTTGCCCCTCCATTGACTTTCAGAGGATGCTGCGCCTACCTTACCAGCAGTGGCTGCTCTCCAGGGTGTCCAGTGCAAGATGGACAGTGCGTGTGACCAGCGGATGGTCATCTACATGATCTTGGGCATCTGTCTGTGTACTCTGCTCTTCTCCTTGCTGTTGACTTGGGTTCACTTTAGGAAATGGGTGGATGCGGCGATCTGCCAAGCCGGTACCATCGCTTGCCGGAAAGGAAATGACAGCCCCAAAGGTAAATGCTTTCTATCATTTGAGTTCAGATTTCTCAACCCACCCCAAACGCAGAATCTACATTGTCCAGCATAGAATCGGGTCAGATCTACAGATGCATCAGAATCAGGTGGTGGGAGGCGATGAAGGAATCGCTCACAAATTTATTGACAGCTGCACGAGTTATTATAGCTAGGAAGTGGAAGGGGCAAGCAGAATATAAAATGGAAGAATAGTATAGAGATGTGGGATATAGCTATTAACGATAAATTAACATGTGCCATTAAGGTAAGACGGTGGCATATGCAGGAGGAAAGATTTTGAGGAGATATGGAGGGCGTTTGTAGAATTTGTACTGTTAAAACGGAAAGGGGTCAAACCATCGCAAGAGGTGTTGAAGTTTTGGGAGGTTGGATAGTTACAATGGAATGGTCTCAGTGGTGGGGTGCACATTTTTATTCTTATTTATTTATGGTTATTACTTTGTCAAGATAAATAAAATAAAATAATAAAATAAAATAAATCAGGTGGTGGGGAGGACTGTACGCTTTAGATAAGTAGGTGTGGCGATCACATTGGCATATGCTCCTCCTATTTTATTTTTTTTAAGCTTTCCCCGCAAGAGGAAAAGCAGAGCATAAAGTTGGCTGAGTTAGAACTCTTTAACTGCAGTGAGGTTTGTCTGAAGAATGTTAAAAACTATGATTCCCCACTGAAGTCTAAAGGAGCACAGTCTACTTTCAGACCTCAGCATTCTGCTTTATCAAAGGTTGTGTTTATGCCGCAGTAAACTGTCCTGGTCTAAGGATGTAACCCACAGTAAATTAATCTATTAGTTTAATAGAAAAGCTGGCATTAATTAAATTTTTTTTTTAAACATTAAATATTTGCAAAAAAATGTGACATACACAGGACAGAGAACGCTTTCATCTGTTCTGACAAGCATTAACACCCTCCCCCCACCCAATAAATAATAATTTGGTTATACCCCACCCACCCCTTTTATAATTGTTTACCCATATGTGGATTTCTGTATTTCACTAATTTAAGTGATCAAGTGCCTATGAGAAATCAAACAAATCTCTTTCAATAGAGGACAGCCCTAAAAACACACACACACTATCTCCTGTGCCAAGAAAAACTGTATAAATTATTTAACCCACTTAAAAACATGCTCGCTTGTTTCCTGCTTCTGCTAGGCCAGGGGGACTTTGCAGGAAACTATGAAGATAATGGAAGCCCCACACTCCCATCTCCAAAGCACACACTCACCACCAAAAATCTTCCCTAGCCCACACCCCATCTCCTCAGACCTCCCTGGTCTACAATGTTCAAGTGTGTCTTTGCCACCAGGACTTGGAACCTTTCCCAAAGCAAAATTCAGGCTTCATAGGCTGCTGGATTCCTCCTCAACGGTGGCTTGCCTTGTGTAGAGTTGCCAGGCCAGGAGCATCCCAGACCCCGAGATTTCAGAGCACAAACCTGAGATCTAGAAGCAGCCTCCGGTGGTGTCACATCGGTGAACCTTGGAGATGGAGGTTAATTGGGAGGGGGAAATGGAAGAAGGCAGTCAACACACACCCAGACTTTCTGTGCTATGATTCACCGTCGGTTCCCGCTCGGCAGAAGCTTGCAATATGCATACACATACACAGTCTTCTTAATACTAATTATTAAACGCACTCTGATGCCAGCCCTCCACATGCCTCCACATGCCACCAGCCAGGCAAACCTTGAGACTTTGGGTGAAGCCTGGAGGCTTGGCAACCCTAACACCATGCCATTGGCTCTTCTCATTTACATTTTCAGCCTCATAGAGGCCTTCCGCCCCGCCCAATGCATTTGTTTTTTTATCTATGGCATTGCTATTTACTGCATTCACATTGAGGGAGCTCAAGGGAGCGTTCATGGTTCTCTCCCCCCCGTCCCTTGCCAATCATATTCCCGCAAGATTGAGGGGTAGGTTAGTCTCGAGAGATAATGATTGGCCCAAGGTCAGCCTGTGAGCTTCGTGGCTGAGTGGAGACTTGAACCCTGGTCTCCCAGATCCCAGTCTGACACTCTCAAGTGCTGTACCACACTGGTCTTCAACTGGAATGAAAGATTCCACCAGTAGGCTATGCCACAGGTCGCCGCAACAACCACCCCTTTATCTCCCCTCCACTTTTATTTTTTTACTTTTAAAAATTACAGTGATGGGGAGAGAAAGGAAGAAAACAGAGGAAAGTACCATTCCACCTACTGCTCAGGCTGGGGGTGCCATTGTTTATGTAGTCAAAACAGCATTGCTCGTGCACAAGAGCGAGTTTGGGGAGTGGTGGAACCCCCTGGTTTGCAGCAGCGCAAGAAAGGGAAGGAACACCCCCCTCAAAAAAGAACCTTCACGCTACAACATTTTATTATAGGTCCCAGCTGCGCAGCTAAAAAAAAAAATGGCACTAGTATGTACTCTACAGGGTTAGGCTTTGACATTAATTCTTGCTTCCCTGTGGAGAAGTTCTGTGAAGGGGCAAGGACTCTCCCAGGCTGGAAAGAGATTGGTGGGGGAAATAGGGGCAATTTCAGGATCAAATCAGAAGCAGGGATGGCTTTTGTAAGTCCTGGAAAATAGGGACACTTGGGAGGGCATGCGTAGCAGTTAAAACTGGCATAAAACCAATAGATGTATACCCCAAGCACTGAAAGGTATTGTTTAGCGCACACTGTTCTGCCTCTTATGCTCGGGAAAGTGTGCAAGATTCTATTCTGCCCCCCAAACCTCACAGCAACCCAATAATTCTCTCACGCCTTTTCCAGCCTCCTCAGATACGCTTTGTGCACTGTGTCATCCATTCCACTCTGTTGTGCTTCTTTTGGTGTGGAGGCCTCAGCAAATGCCCAGCTTGATTGCCTTCTGGGTGGATTATAAATATAATGGGTAAACATGCCTTCCAATGAAAATAGGGATGTCCTATTTAATAATACAGTGGTACCTCAGGTTACATACGCTTCAGGTTACAGACTCCGCTAACCCAAAAATAGTGCTTCAGGTTAAGAACTTTGCTTCAGGATAAGAACAGAAATCGTGCTCCGGCGGCATGGTGGCAGCAGGAGGCCCCATTACCTAAAGTGGTGCTTCAGGTTAAGAACAGTTTCAGGTTAAGAACGGACCTCCAGAACAAATTAAGTACTTAACCTGAGGTACTACTGTAGTAATAATAATAATAATAATAATAATAATAATAATACCCTACCCATCTGACAGGGTTGCTCCAGCCACTCTGGACATCTCCCAACATATATAAAAACATAATAAAACATTAAACATTAAAAAAAACCTTCCCTGTACAGTGCTGCCTTCAAATGTCTTCTAAAGGTTGTATAGTTAGTTATCTCCTTGGCAGAACCACATACCCTCCAAAATTTCTCCAATGAAGATAGGGACCCATAACCTCCAATATTTCTCTGATGCAAAATAGGGATGTCCTAAGGAAAAGTGGAACATTCCGGGATAAAACCAAAAACCGGGATGGCTTCTGTAAATCTGGGACTGTCCCTGGAAAGTAGGAACACTTGGCCTGGAAAAATAAAGGCCCAAATCTCATGCAGTGATTTTCATGGCTGGGTTGAGATTTGAACTCGTGCCTCCATACTCCTTACCTGATACTGCCTGCTAGACCACAATGGCAGCTTCTGGGAAGACTCCCACTTTAATGCACATGGACTTATTTTTCAGAGCATCTAATGGAAGCAGGGAGCGTGGGGAGCGGATCCAGCGGCAGCCAGACACCAGAGCCCATTGAAACCTGCGGCTTCTGCTTCCCTGAAGCAAGCCCTGCCGTTCAAGAAACCAGGGCCCACAGGACTTACCAAGCCGGGATGGCAGGGGGTCCCGCCGTGGCAGGGACTGCTGGCACAGGGAGTATGGGAACCATTCCTACCCCTGAAGATGGTCACTTCCAAATTATCTGCTCTCCCTCGCAAGAAAAGATGCAGGTGAATTGAGATACGGGGCAATGAGATACTACAGGACCATAGCCGCCCCTCCACACTAGAGCAAAACTGCGTGAATTTTCCAGGTTCTTCCTCCACACAATTCCCCTGGGAATGCCTCCTTACACAATCTGCAGAATCCAGAAGGTAAAACAATTCCTGGACTCAGCCACTTCAGGACTGCAGGTGGCATCGATTTGCATGTCTGAATTCTACCCCCCTTGGAAAGACCTCCCTGCATATAGAAAGCCAGGGCTTCAGGAGTAAAGAGTTTTGCAGCCTAATCTTCTCTCTTGACATATCTGCTATTTACATTAACAGTTAGGAAGTCTTTCCCTGCTCTCCTCTCTGCACATGTTCTAAATCAGCAGTGGACATGACATCCCAGGGGGAAAGCCCTTCATTGACTTTCTTTCAAAACAAAAACAAAAACCAGCAGCTAGTGAAGAAAGCCTAATTCTTTGTCTGTTCACAGGAATAGGAAAAGTGTTGAGATGAAAGATCACGTTTCTACTGACCCCAATTTCAAATAAACATGCCTTACTTTCTGCAATACGTGCCACAGCAATCATTCACAGGTATATAAAAATCAGATATGCCTACAGTGTTTATTTTACACACCACTTTTTCCTCAAAGGAGTAGTGTACATGGTTCCCCTCCTCATTTAATCATTTCCCCAAGCAATCTGAGACTCTGCAGGCATGCCTGCCTTTGCTCTTCCCACTTCATGCCTCCCTTGGTTCTGGGAGACCAGGGAAGAGGGGAGCTTGTCGCAGCAGGAGGGGGAGGCAACCTGGCTTCCTCGCCAGCCAGACTCATCTCTGCCTCTTGGTCTCCCTCCTTTCCTGCTTCTGCTTCCATTTCTGCATCTGAACTTCTCTCTGCCACAGACTCTCCCATCTCACTAAACCCTGTTAGCTCTTCAGCTTCTGACACCATCTCTTCCCAGTCTCCTCCCTCTGACCACTCATTAACATCCCGCCACCAATCCCCAGACTCTGAGCCTTCTACCCTTGGGGGTTCCCCAGCTGGTTCCTCGGCGTCCAACCAGTCGATAACACCCTTGGGGTTCCTTGCACGATTCTATGATTTCAATGGCACTCATTTGCAAATCCTGCATGCTTAGCTCTGAAGCTGAAAGGCTTTTTTTTAAAAAAAAAAAACCTTCCCTAAAGAGTGGCATGAAATGAGCCAGCTTCAATAGGACTGCTAATAAATCCCATCACAGCTACATGGCAGACTTTTCGCCATCCTGAAAAGTACATCAGCTCAGAATCATTTTGCCATAGAAGACTTTACTGTACTCAGGCATCCCTTGGTCTACATCTCCCTAGATTTCTTGGAAAAGCCTAAGAAACCTACTGGATAGGCGGATTCCCAGGAAAATGGTTGCACAACACTTTGCACTGGGGCCCAATTAGGCATGCCTATTTGAAATGTTTTGTGAGTGCGGAGAGCTATGATCACTGCAAAGGCTCAACAATCTCAAAAGCTTTTTCGAGAGGCGGTGGAAAGCAGCTGCGGAGTTAGAGCAAAAACGTGATGTCAGAGGCAGATGAGTATAGCTTAACAAGCAAACACCTTTCCTTGCCCTCCAAAAAGCAGCTTATGAAGTACAGAGACGTAGGAACATTGGGAAGATCCCTGCTGAATCAGGCCAAAGACCTATTTAGTCCGGCAGCCTGTTCTTAGTGGCCAGCCTCATGCCTCCATTGAAAGTCTGCAAGCAGGTCATGAGTGCAACCCCACCCTATGGTTCCCAGCATCTGGTATTCCCAGCCACTGGGGAAGGAGCAGTCCCCCCCCCCCCAGAAATGGGAAACTTGAGGCGGGCCTGGGGAGATCAGGACAGACTGTCGGAATGTTTTGTACGGAGGTGCTGAAATGGTGTCTGTCTACTTTTACGGCTCTTGGATGAGTGTAAAATCCACACAGAATATAAGAACGTTTGTCTTCAACCCGCTTGTGGAGATTATCAGAGATCACAAAGAAAGGAATATATGATAACAAGAAGATGAGGAAAACAACAAAGAGAAGATTGAACAGAACTGTGAATATTATTTTGACAGAACTGTGTAATTAAAGCAGCAGCAGCAAGAGAGATGATCGGATCCCTTTCGGAGCTCGAAGCATGGGTACCCCCAACAAAAATGTTAAAAATTTGGCTGTGTAATTTGGAATTATTGTGATTTGAAATTAATGTGATGTGATTGGCCTGTTAATAAAAAATATCTAAAAACAAAAACAAAACAGAAATGGGAAACTTGTAATCTTTCAGGTGTTTTAGCACAACTGCTCCCACCCTCCCTGTCCATATTGGCTGGGGCTGATGGGAGATTATTATTTTAATTGTCAGGAGCCAAAGTCAGCAAAGAAAAACATGGTCTCAGTGAAGTCAACTCTTTATTCAAGAAACCGAAAACAGCATAGGCCTAGCGATCTCACCAACTCTTCCCAGGAGGTCTTGCTCCCACACGGCAGCCGAGAGGACCAAAGGCCCCTTGCTTTCTCAGCATCAACTAGGACTCCTCCTCTCCAGGGTCTTTCCCACAGAGTCTCAGACTGCACCTGTGCCTTCTTCATTTCTCTGCAAGTTCTAGAAGAGGGGTGTGTGTGGAGAGCTGGTTCCAGCCACGGCAAGGGAAGATGTGGTTCCATGTATCACTCTGTCCCAACCCCGTACTCCAGGGAGGAGATTTAGAATGAACACACCGCTGGAAAGCAAAGGGTTAAATGCTTGCCCCCCCCCCTTATCGATCCAGTCTTCTATGGCTTCTTTTCTTGACTGGGGTAGGAGCCCCATCAAACACAAATCCCTCCACATATATTGAGACTGTCAACACATGTAAATCGCTTCCAATACTTGGAAGTTCATTATAGTAAACATGGGGTGGTTTTTATGGCCGAAAGCGGGCCACGCCCCAGTCACTACCAGCATATCACCAACTACGTACGGCTTCTTGGGCTGAAATGCTCCCCAGCAGAACAAAGACAAGTTGATCCATCAGTTGTAAATAAAGCCCATTCCCAGCCTGCCCCTGACAGCAAGCAGAAAGTAGCATTGAGACCGACCGACCCGAGATGCTATTTAATTCAGCATCCGCTCGCCCTCGGGCAGGCCTCCCCCTGGTTACCAGGCAACCGGAGCAATAGCACTGCCCATACATGTGAGCGGATGTTAGGATGGCAACTCTTTCTTCCAGCTCTCACTGTGCGGCGGGCTGGAAGGAGAAGCCCACGATGCTAAGAGAGACAATGCAGCCTGTATTGTCCGAATTTCAAATGGGCATGGCTTGTTGTCAAGAAGTGCTTTCAAAATAATGATAAACTGGGGGGGGGGGGAGGGGGTTGGAAGAGACTGAGCTAAACATCACTTCTCCACCACCTGCATTTGAAAAGCACAACGTAAACAGAAGAGTTGGAACATAAAAAGGCCAAAAGGTAACCTCAAATTAATTAAAACATGCTTATAAAAAAGGGATTGCACAATATATTTTAAGGGTGGGTTGTTGTTTTTTGGGTGATCTCGCTAAAGAGACCCATTGGAAGATGAGAAATAGTTCTCCTTCCTCCATGTTATGTTTGACATTGGGTCACATTCACACCATACATTTAAAGCAGAATCAAACCACTTTAAAGAGCTATGGCTTTCCCCAAAGAATTCCAGGAGGTAAGAGTTGTTAGGAGAGGCCGCTATTCCCCTCCTAGGACTATGATTTCCAGAGTAGTTTGACAATCAATCTTTCTTTGCAGGGAATTCTAGAACTTGTAGCCCTGGGAAGTGGAATGTGGCATCCTAGAATCATGGAATTATTGAGTTGGAAGGGATCCCAAGGGTCATCTAGTCCAACCCCCTGCAATGCAGGGATCTCAGCTGAAGCATCCATGACAGGTGGCCACCCAATCTCTGCTTAAAAACCTCCAAGGAAGGAGAGTCCACAACCTCCAAAGGGAGTTCATTCCACTGTCCAACAGCTCGTACTGTCAGAAAGTTCTTCCTGATGTTTAGTCAGAATCTCCTTCCTTGCAACTTTTATCCATTGGATCAGGACCTATCCTCCAGAGGAGAAAACAAGCTTGCTCCATCTTCCCATTAGTTATTTGAAGATGGCTACCGTATCTCCTCCCTCCAGGCTAAACATATCCAGCTCTCCTCTTCTCCAGGCTAAACATATCCAGCTCCCTCAACCATTCCTCATAGGGCTTGGTTTCCAGACCCTTTATCATCTTGCTTGCCCTCCTCTGCACTCATTCCAGCTTGCACATAACCTTAGTAAATTGTGGTGCCCAGAACTGGATTCAGTACTTCAGGTGTGCTCTAACCAAGGCAAAATAGAGTGGCATTGTTACTTCCCTTGATCAGGAAACTACCATATTTACTTGAATAATGTGCCCCTTTTTTTGGCCAAACTACTTCACGAAAATTAGGGTGCACATTAGATTTGATGATGCAAGCAAATACTTTTTTGGCTTCAAGGTTTTGAAAATTGAGGTGCACATCAGATTTGCGTAAACACGGTATACTCCTGTTGATGCAGTCTAGAATAGCATTCGCTTTCTTTGCTGTTTCATCACACTGTTGACTCAGTTAAGCTTGTGGTCAACTAAGACTCCTAGATCCTTCTCACGTGTACTGCTGGCAAGCCGTCTTATGGGATGTGGGTGGAGCTGTGGCCTAAACCACTGAGCCTCTTGGGCTTGCCAGTCAGAAGGTCGGCGGTTTGAACAGGGTGAGCTCCCATTGCTCTGTTCCAGCTCCTGCCAACCCAAGCAGTTCAAAAGCATGCCAGTGCAAGTAGATAAATAGGTACTGCTGCGGCGGGAAGGTATTTGCAGCTGGTTATTCCTGGTTATTACACTGCAAGCATCAAGGATGCATGCAGGGGTTAATGATCACATCCACTTCTGCCTAAGCAATGATTTAAAAAATCAATTGTTTTGACATCTGACAGTAAATATAGAGAGCTTGGAAATGGAGAGAGATCTCCTATGTATCATTCAACCACAAGGGGGTGCCATACATCTATTATTGTTTTTTCCACTTTAATGCAGCTTGAGCTCCAGTGTTGGGCAGGAAGCAGTAGGCCAACTCCTCTTCCACTGCAAGCTTGCTGCATTATTGAAAAGGAATAAGGAGGGCGGCATTACAATAATCAGCCAGCTCTCTAAGTCAGGGCATCTTTTGGGATTTCTACGTAATCTGTACATGGTGATATGCACTTGAAAATGGTGATATGCACTTGAAAATAGCCCCAGAACTTCACATGAGGGGCTCCTAGTCATCTTTCTTAAATAGCACAGGGCTCCTCAAAACAGAACTTTAAAAACTTGGACAAGGACATGATCTAACTTTGAATGTAAGTACCGATCATACTTTATCTTCAGACCCGGAAATAAGAAAAGCAGCAGCAGAAATCCCCTTGTTCTCTTTTTTAATTCATCTTCCAAGAGCACGAGAAAACCCCACGAGACAAGCATAGGCCAGAGGCTCATGAGAATGGAAGCAAGTGTCTTGCCCATTAGTCTGAGACACCTGAGTTGTACTCACCTCTTCCTAGAGAAATCCTTGTGTACTTCCAGCTCGTGCCAGCGATCTGCTCTCATCACACAGGACTGCTCTGCTTCTCCGTGTGCCGCAGGATCCCATTTTGGAGGGAACATGCAAAAGCTGGATCAATGAATTTACTACCCTTTCTCTCCCACCAAATGTTATGGGATCCAGGATCCATCTCGACCAAGCTTCCACACCCTTCATCTGGTTTTTGCACTACAACACCCATCAGCTTCAGTCAGCATTTGTGCTGGCAGGAGCTGATGGGAGTTGTAGTCTAAAAACAGATGGAGGGCACCAGGGTAGGGAAGTTGGTCTTAATACACACAACGCTTGTTCTATATGTGCTAGAAGACTGCAGAATTTGGTAACAATCTCTGAATGCTGAATGGTTGGGTCCCCCCCCCCCAAAGGCTTTGTATAAATGATGGAATTGTTGTTTTAAAAGTAGGAAGCAGCCTTCAAAATAAAAAGTTAGGAGATTTTTATAGAAATTTAGCTGGCACCCCAGCACTATCAGTGGGCCCTTTAAAAGTGTTTCTTTACTCACAGAAATGCAAAAGTGGTTGTAAATGGAAAAGAGGTTACAAAACCATTCACTCTCGCTATTGTGTACAGATCTTTCTTTTTTTAAAAAAACCACACCCACCCACACCAAAAGCAGGGCTTTTTTGTTTTTTACTAGGCAAGAAAGCCCCTTTCTCCATAAGCAGCAAATCAAACGCAGCCCCACCTCTGGGTTATAAAATATACAGCCCATGTGGACTCCCAGCCAGTGTCTAGACAGTAAGTAGGGGGGAGAAGGAAGCAGAGGGTGGGGGAAGAACATAAACACATTTGTGACAAGGCAGAAGCAAGCAAGCTCCTGGGCTTTTGGGAGGTAATGACAAAGCCAGGAGGCTTTGTATACAGAATGGGAGTGATGTATGAGAAAATTAATATATCTGAGAGATAAGGGACCAATAAAAGCAGAGCAAGTGGGGAAATCCTTTGTTTACTTAGTGTCTGGTGTTGAGGCAGAGGTGTCCAATAGTTGAAAATTAATTGCAACAGTGGCACCCAGTTACCAGAGTTAGCAGATGGCAGGTTTTTCGATTCCAAGTGTCTCCCGAGTGCAGTATTTCTTTGAGAGGGTGGAAAAACACCCAACAACAACACCGTCCAGAGAATTCCTACTTAATCCCCAGGTTCCCCGCCCCCCACAAAAAAATAAACAATCAAGACCACTTTTACAGTATAAACACGCCAATTCATTCATTTTACTGATGGTTGCAAATATGAATTTCATTCTCGTGGGGAGGGTGAACAAAAGGGTGTGGAAATTAAGAAAATAGCTATTTATAGAAAACAAAAAAGGGGGGCTCAGACAGAAAAAGAATCAGTGCTGACACTTTTGATGAGCAGTCCCAAGGTGTCAGAAGGTTACCTGTGCAGTAGCAGCAGCAGGAGGAGGCATGCTGGGAAGCCTCGCATAGCATCGCGACTTCAGTTCCGCATTTCCGGACTTCCTTTTAATGCTTGCCAAAAAACAAAGAGCCCGGTAATTTCATACTGTATTTATTTAATAACTAAAATTCACAAATAAAAAGGTACTTGCAAAGTCCATATCATTGCGTCGTCCCAATTCTCCTCCATTTTACTGCTTTCAGACCCATAGGCATAAAAAAAATGGGCTTGGACTTTTTTTTTTTTTTAATTATAACTGTTGTATGATTGGTCAGTTGGAGCTGAAGCACCAATGGAGAAGATGCTTTATGGAGATGAGAGTACACCCCCCGGCCTTCCCACACACATTTTGGAGGAACGGAGGGAGATGTGCCAGCGCCTGGATTCCTCTGCTCCTATTTTCCCCACCCAGAGCAATCTTTGCGTTATTATATTTCTTCTTTCAAAGTCACTGACTGTAGCCTCTTTTACATTCCCCCCCCCTCTTCTGTCCCTGCAGGACTGCGTACACGATGGACATTGTTCGTTTCTTACTCCTCTAGGCCACGAGCCAGCGGCAAGCAGGTCCTGTCCCAGCTCAGTGCTAGATGTCGAATGGGTGTCTTTTCATTTCAGGTAGGTTTGTGTGTCTTTTCAGAAGGCTGCCATTCATTTCACTTCCTTTCATTTCTCTCTTGAGCTGCTGAAGAAGGCTACTCGTACTCCAGGAACTGTTTGTGATAGAACAGCAAATATCTGCAGGAAGATGACAAAAAGAGGAAGGACAAGGCACCATTTTAATGCTGTCTGCAGCAGCTGACTGACATTCCCATACAGCGCTCTCTCTCTCTGCCATGTTAAAAGCAGGACTACTTCTCACAAGGCAGGAATTATTCCAGGGAGGCAGCGACGCTAGCTCTCTTTCGTGGTCATACTGTGAATCTCTAAATAATTTAAAGCCAATGACTCATCATGGTATGTGCCCATTCTATTCTGGATCTGCACTAGACTGCTTAATGCAGAGACTGGTCTAGTTTGGTACCCAGAAAGGAGGCCTACAGGACGAGCTACACAAATGATGATGCTAAGCCAATAGGGGG
The DNA here is from genome assembly GCF_965112155.1 of Podarcis liolepis. Classification (NCBI taxonomy): domain Eukaryota; kingdom Metazoa; phylum Chordata; class Lepidosauria; order Squamata; family Lacertidae; genus Podarcis; species Podarcis liolepis. The sequence goes on along the minus strand of NC_139569.1, from coordinate 10,991,012 downwards.
CACCCAGATGGTTAACATTGTGGCCATCAGGCTTCTGGTCTCTACGGTTAAGTTTCACTCTGGATAAATAACCAGCATTTCTCAAACCTCTAAAAGCCGTGGTACAACATTTCTGAATTAAAAACCAGCTCAAGGATTCACTTTGAGAGATACCGAGAGAGTAAAAAACGCCTGCCTTCGGAGGAGCCCGTTCCCAAGATTTCAAATGAGTTCTTTTTTTTAAACTCGCAAGCTCACACATCTACCCTTTAAGCAAGCAGTGGGGAGAAAATGTCAGGTGTAATTAAGAAAACAAGAACAGGATGATGGGATCAATCTTATCATAGCCAAGAGCGTGGAATGCCAGAAGCGGAGGCAACTCCAGATTTCAAACTGTCATGCTTCTCCACCCCCACTCAATCCACCCCCCAAAATAGAATGCAGCTCTACAGTGATAAAGAACATCACAATATTTTGCAGCCTTAACAACACCTAGCTATGGATAGTGGCAAGAATCATATGCCAAACCAGTTACAGGCCCTGGATGTGACATGGAGAGTGGCAACCCCTGGGTGTCTTGTACTGAGGGCTTTGTATGTCACAGGTCTGCAAAGTGCAGCTTTCAGCTTTAATTTTTTAAAAAGCCAAACACACACAAAAATACAATTTCTATTGACATCAGCTGCAAAGACAAGCTTGCAAACGCATGTGATCAATGTGAATCAGAATCTTATTAACAAAAGGGGGCAGTGTATGACTTTTGGCATCTGGGGGCGTGGCTTCTGCATTCTTGACAAATTGCAGCGTTTATATATAGGGAGCTTTATTAGGTTCCCTGAGCACAACCTGTTAAGTTCTGTCGAGTATGCAGTTTGGATTCTGCTGGACAAAACAAGCTCAACCCAAGGCAACATATGTAAGGGAAAGGCGCTAGAATCCCCGCTGCCTGTCCCTTGTGAGTGTATCCAAAAGGTCAGCCTGAAATCTGACTGCACATGTTCCTCTCCATTTCTCCTCATCTGGAGTCTGCTGCACTTTACACTTCATGAATGTACCGAAAAGGAAATGATCGAAAATGGCATTTTATGGCTTAAACAGGAGGCTGCCCTCCTCTGTGTTTTGCTCAAGACGTACCCTTCGCTGTCTAGTACATCCTTAATGCTAGCCTTGGTGATGATGGCGTCGTCACATTTGAACCACTGGTCCTTGTGTTGCCGGATGAAGCTGGTATAGTGCCCGCTCTCCAGGGTTCCTTGGTGATTAACTACTGCAAACAAGGAATACCTGGTGGCAAAACAAGTTGGGAGAAAGCACTTAGGTCAAGAGGAAATGCAGCAGCTATTTCAATCAATGTTACTTGAGTCTTTATAAAATACTTGCAAAAGCGGGGCATATCCACAAGGGTGCTTCCTGTGCTCTGCACCCGGAACTTTGGGAAATGCCAAGCATTTGAAACCAAAACTATAAGAACAACTATTAATAAGAGATATGATTTGGAATATAACTCTCAAAAGTCTCCTTGTAAGTAATACACATTAGAAGACTTCAGCACTGACTTGTTAATCCATGCAAAATTAGGTCAGCACAGCACTCACTCTCCGACAGTGGCCAACTGAATGACTCTGGGAAACGCATAAAACAGGACATGGTGGCACAAGGTCTCCATTGTGTAAGGGGTCTGGGTCTTCAACTATGGGCTGAAGTAAATGGACTCAAGCACCTCACCCTCTGCATTGCCATTGCAGTTTCCAGAAATGGGAGCTGCTGCAGAGATTCTCTGATGACACAAGGAATTTTACTTGGGCCTAGAATTCCACAATAATATACCAAATTATCTCTAGAGAGAAGGTCAAGTTGTTGTCAGACTAACCTATGTGCTTGTCTGGTTTCATATCCCAGACTGCCTACCTGGCAGAAAATCAGCATTTTGCTCACCTGGCCGCACTAGACCCACCAACATTGATGCCTGGGTTGCTCCCAACATATAGCAGTTAAGAGGAATATTGCCCCTAAAGAATGAGATGCTATTTCTTGCTATGGCTTCTAACGAACATTAATAAACTGAGGCTGCACACATTTTATGTTAATTATTTTTCACAGCCCCCCCCCCCCACGCTATGAGAGGCAACCTGTGAGGTGAATTATAACTACTGCAACAATTCTAAGCAATACAGATAATGCTTATTTGTAATAAGGTTCTCCTAAGAGCACAACCTCACACCCTGTATCAAAAGCATTCACCTCTTTGCATTGTTGATAATGGGCTTAAAATGAGTTGGTTTCGAGTGGGATTAACATTGGCTACAATCCACAGCTAGGGAAGCACAGAGGCCAAGATTCATTTTACACAAAGAAGTATAACGATGCACCCAGCTTAGCCTGTCACTTGCAGATACCAGTCTCTACCCATTTACACTGCTTTCCTTTCACCTTTTAAATCTGGGAATAGCAGCTGTAGTTGCATTGCTCTGGTGGTCAACAGTGCAAACCCTTGCTTTAGAGGAGTAGGTAAGTCATTGGGCTAGTGCATGGATGGGCAAACTAAGGCCCGAAGGCCAGATCAGGCCCAATTGCCTTCTGGATCCGGCCCGTGGATGATCCGGGGAGAAGCCAGCACACGTGTTCTTTCCCTCTTCCTCACACGGCGATGCCGCCGCCTCCTCCCTCCCTCCTCCTGGCTTCTCCCCGCCCTGCCTAGAGGAGGAAGGGGGCTGGGCTTTGTTGGTGCCAGCAGCAGTAGTGTTCAAGTGGCCGCTATTTTAAGCAGCCCCTCTCTGGAGCCCCTTTGCACGCTGCTCATCGTCCCTCTGCTGCCGCCAGCCCCTGCCGCTCGCAAAACACAGGTAAGCAGCCACCGGGGCTCGTGGTGCTCTTGCATCATTATTTTTTTTTTTCAAAATAAAGTCCGGCCCCCCACAAGGTCTGAGGGACAGTGGACTGGCCCCCTGCTGAAAAAGTTTGCTGACCCCTGAGCTAGTGGGTAGGCAATAGTGGTAGAGGCAGATACAGTACAGATGCTAAAATTGCATAGCTGATAGAAGGATTTGGAGCCACCTGTAGGATTTGGTAGGTGGCAATGGCAGAGGAGGCAAACGGAAAAGGAACAGAAGCAAACTGAAGCATAAGACCTAGCTCTTGGGTTTTTATTATCAGGGCTGGTATATAATGCTACATGCTCAACACACCCACGCCTTTCTACACCTCTGCAGGATACAGAACAGATTTCTAGTCCATCTCATCCAAGAGGGAGAGCCACAGAATTCAATACTACTTACTTATTATCATTGTTTAGACTATCTGCCGGCTGCTGGTACTGCCCATTCATTCTGCTCTCTTTACTACAGCAAAAAACAAAAACACACACAAATATTCAGAATCATTTAAAAAGACAAAGGGTTGTAAATAGTTCCTTGGTTTCTCTCAACAGAGTAGATTCTAAACGTTTATTTGTATTTATAAGGTGTACATCATATAAGAGGGTTAAAAAAATCTTCGTTCGTACTTATGAAGATGCTTCTCAAAAGGAGGAGGCAGGGGGCTTAATATAAACAGCCATCTGGAACTGGCATCACCTACTCATGTATCAACAGAACTTTGTGTTTGCAGTACTAATAAAAAAAACACCTATTGTGACTGGTGGGCTGTGTGGGAGGGTTTGTGTACTGCAAGGACCTGTACACCTCTCTCCACCTCTCCCTCTCTCTGTGTGTGTGTTTGTGTGTTACACCTTTCTGTATGATCTCTGCCATTGAGGGTTGCACAACTTAGGGTTGAGGATGGAAGGCATTGTGCTACATATGGGCAATACTTTACCCCCCCGCCCGAATGAATGAGAAATCATTTCCCTATACAGGCAGCCGCCCCCTGTTTATGCGGGGGTTCCGTTCCGAGGTACTGCACACGCTGGTGAAATCACATATAATTGAAACCCATTGAAAAAGCCTGCAAACACTCAGCTACACCCTCACCCCGTCCCTGTACTGCCCTTTTAGTGACGTTTCACAGACATCTTTATGACGTTTCTGGGTCACTTCCAGGTTCACTGCAATGTGCGTATATTGTGTGTATTGAACGTGCATAAACAGGGGGGCTGCCTATACAGAGGAAACAAAGGAGCACTACCAGGGTGGGAATCAAGTCTACTCCTGGGCCCACAGTGATCTCAGCCAATCAGAATAAAGCCGCCTCTTAATCGGCAGGGCAGGGGGAGAAATCATAATGTGCCCATATGTTTCCAATACTTGCTCTGCTCACCAAAGCTTTTGCCTTACAAAACTGAGATGGATAGTGAAGGCTAAGACCCTAGAACAGCCTTTGCCTACCTGGTGACCTCTAGATTATAGTTCCCATCCGCCCCAGCCAGCATGTTGACTTATAAACCACTTGCTGATGGAGAAGATGGGACACACTAAAAAGGCTAACACTGCTTCAAAAAAGAAAGAAAGAAAAAAATCAAAGGTTTTACAGACAGGGGATAGAAATTCATGCCAATGCCCCATGGTAATTTTCAAAGGGACAATGCCAGATTTCAGACTGCCTATGTAAAAACTAATCAACGTAATGATTTTATTTTTTTAAAAAGCAAGCACAGGTAAGTGAAATGCCCCTGACATAACGAACCGTCTGATGAGGATATGTGTGTCTGGGAGCTAAAATGCTTGAGGCCAAAGTACAGCCTTTTTTTACAGGTAATGTCCCCTTCATATCTTTGAGGGAGGGGGAAGGACTGCTCCATATCCAGAATGTGGACTGGAGTCACATGGAAGCATCCTGAAGTTAAATTCTAAAAAGCACACAGTGGGTTTCCCCCAGGGCATTTGGGAAGATCTGTAGATGTTGGATTACAATTCCCATCAGGACAAGCCAGCATGGCCAATGGTCATGGGTGATGGGAGCTGAAGTCAAGCTGCATCTGGCAGTCCACTCACTAGCCACCCTTGTGGTAAATATAGGCCTCAAGAGGTTCCCAGGGTGCTCTGTTATTACCACAGAATCAGAGTTGGATGTTGTTTGTACTGTCTGGAAACGACAGGTACTGTAAGGGTAGAAAATATAGTTTTGACCAATTTACACTCATTTAGATTTCTTCTTTTATGATAGGTAAAAGCAGTTCAGCAGGATGGCCAATGGATGGCTCTATCCACTCCAAACATGCCTCTCTCATTATCCAATCACAATGATGTCCTATATTTGATGCTTTGCTAAAGAAAGGAGCCCCGGGAAACCTTTTGTGTTGAGATCATCCATGACAGATTTCATGACAATCTAAGACTAAGGATACTTCTGTGTAAATCCCAAAACTGAAAGGAAGAGAAAATTAATCCAATTCTTCACTGAAAAGAAAACCTTAATTGCATTAGCTCTCTTTACACTGCTGAACCACACTTGCTCTTGTTCATTAGCATATTTTATGTTTTCGACTATGGCAATTGGATTACTCTGTTTCACCAGTGAAACTAATTAATAAAGCTCCCTATGTAAGGGGTAGAGAAACCAATAATTTCAAACTTACGATAGATATGTTAGCTAACATCTGAAATGTTATTTTAGTAAAATAGGAATAGGAACCCAAAGATTTATGTGAACTTAAGTATCAAAACACTGACTAGTTTTAAAATGCAAGGTTTCTACCCACTTCTGCAGGAAATGGCTTTGAAATTGTCAGTAGTAGACAACAAGTGTCAGCTGCCACTAAAAAGAGTTTAACTTTCACTTCCTATGGGCAAGTATATTTTGACGTGTCTAACAACTTATTAGCCTGAGCTTGTATGGCAGGAGTAATTTGTGAACATGCCTCTCCCTAAAGTATTCCAGCAAACAGAAGCATCAAGGAAGAGAGAATATATCTTGGTTAATTAGGATTAAAGCTAAACCAGGTATTCCACAAGTGGAAGTTTAGATACTGATATTTTATTTAAATGACCTGAATGACATCTATGCCTTAAGGAAAGGGGGGGGGGCTGAATCAGACTCCTTTCAGTTCAGGAGTACTTTCACTTAATCAAGTTTTGAAATAAGTTTAAATTTCACCACCCTAAAAACCCCAGTAACCAAATCATGCTGCAACTAGTTTCCAACCGGAAAGCGACATTTACTCATTTCTTTCTGTGTGCTGTTCCACAGAAGGGGTTCCAAAACTCTTTTTAAGCCGTCTCCCCACACAAGAATGCTTTCTCACAAGAACAGGCCCTGGAACATACCTGGAGGCCATGAAAGGCGTCATGTCCAGCTCCAGCGGAAAGGAGACATATGTAGTGATCTTTCGTCTCAGTTTGGCTGAGTGTTCAAACCGCTAGAATAAAGAATATAGCATGACTTATGTAAGCACATCTCACTGGATAGTATCATTTCTTTCTACCCAAGTCAAACCAGCGGACAGTAGGAGTAAACTACTGAAAAGGTGAGATCGAATGAGCAAGCCGCATTCTATTTCCACAATGTTTCTGTAGTGTCTCTTTTTCCAGCAGGAATTGTGACGGGCGATAACAAAACGCAACGGCCTATGTACAATTCAAGTCTGTGCAACAAAGCGTACAGACCTGCAATACACAACCTTTAGCATGCAAGGAAAGATGATACATCTTTAAGATCTCAATCATTAGGTCAATAATGACAATTTGAATTTATCATTTATCAAGTGCCAGGGCCAGCAATCCAAGTTTCACCCATTCAACAAGCTAGTAAGAAGTCATTCACTGTAATCAAGCATCTGTTTCATCTCAGATACACAGGTCAAGGAGACGAGAGCCAGTGGCGAAGCTGCATGCTCTGGCACCGGGGGCGTAGACCAGGCAGGGGCATGGCTGGTGTGTGTCCCGGGGGCGTGGTGCCCGGCATGGTGGGGGGTGCACGGCGCGTGTCCGAGGGGGCGGCCGCAATAGTACCCCCCTCCCCGATAGTGCCGGGGGCGATGCGCTCCCCCTGCCCCTCCGCCAGTGACAAGAGCAGCACCGGCTTCATAATACGAGTCTTGGGAACAGAACAGACGGTTGGTCTGCCATTCACACGTTTGTGTAGATGCTTTTCCCGTTATGAATATTAATGAGCAGGCTGAATTACTGCAATGATGTTTGCTTTTGAAAATTCTACAGAAACATCAGCTGGTCCGGAGTGAGGCAGCAGGAGTTTTGTTGAGTATCAGCCCTTGGGAACAAGCAACGCTCAACTGACCTGCAGCTGCATTGGCTTCCAATTTGTTTCTGGGTACAATTCAAAATCCTAGATTTTAAAGCCTTAAACTGGACACAGGATAACTTAAAGGATCAGCTACTCCCTTATGACTCTGCTCACTCTAAGATCTGCAGGGGAGGCTCTTCTCCACATCCCAACAATAGCAAAGGCATGTTTGGCTGGAACACACGGGAGGGTCTTCTGTGTGACTGAGCCCAAATTATGGAATTCTCTTCCCTGAAAAGTTCAGTTGGCTCCCTCTCTCTTGACCTTCTGCTGTCTGCTAAAGGTTATTTTATTCTCAAAGGCATTCAACCTATTGGGTTGAGTAGTTTTAATAAGCTGATCTGGTTCTTTAGGTTTTCATCAATTGCTCCCATCTCTGGTTTTGAAAGTTTAATTGCTATCGGGAAGTTTTTAATTCTTGATGTTTTACTATGTTTTTATATATGCTGTAAGCTGCTCAGAGTGTAGATGGGTGGGGTATATTAAATAAAATAAAATAATAGTGTTCCTGTGGATACCTCAATGAGAAAGCTGAGTATACAGAAATCAATCAATCAATCAAACAATTTGTTTTTTGACAAGGGTTGAATTTTAATAGACAATAGCCCAGGTGCTATCCAGTGTGTCTGTATTGGCTTATAATTAAAGGTTTACTTCAGTATCAGTAAGGGGGGAAATGCAGCCAAAAAAGGGAAAGAAAAACAGAGAATTCTCCATACTGAAGTGCCACATCCTGACAAGAAATAAACAGAAAAGGAAGGTGGAAAGAAAGAGACAAGGAGAGATTAATTTCTGAGACAATGGGAAGTGTGATAAGCGCCACACTTTCATCATCATTTAAGCAGAATGCCACAGAAGAATGAGAGCAGGGAGCAAAAAGATGAATGAACTGTTCTTTAAGAAGGTGGCACCTCTCTCTGTTTCTCGGAACTCCTGTCCTATTTACACTCTTTGTTAATTATTCGCAGCTTACAGCACCATAACAATTCCCTAGCAACAGATCAGGCTGTTTAAAAAAGAAGAAGAATCACATGGACTAGATATCCTTTTGCATTTCTCCTCATCTTTTTTCACAGCATTATTAACACTGTCAGAACATATGCCCCTCATAATGACTTTGTTATCATTAGTTAAGCTACAAATAACTTACAGTTTCATAATTAAACAGCTGGTGGAATTTAGCAAAATTACTTTCACCAGTGTCTGAATGCTGTTCTGATGCATGAAATATTAAATCTTAATTTTGGAAAGGATGGCACAATAGCTTGTGGCAAGAGAGCCTCCTCTGCAATTCAGCACAGATCTACGAATACTGTTTCAGTTTGAAACCAGACTTCTCTGTACTTTAGGTTAAGTGGGAACTAGGTGTCTGCACAACTATGAATACACCTGAAAGTGCAAAAAATACAAATACAAAGGCAGGTTCCCTACTGTGGAATCTGCTAACTATCACAAGCATTTCCTCTTAATCCTATGACAAAATCAGGACATTCTGATTACAGTATTGGGAAATGCTGGCAAGTGCTGGGAGCTACTTGAAGCCCATCACAGGTCTGTTAAGAATGTTTTAAAAGCATATACCTTGCAAGGTGTACATTAAATGCTTAATAGACCAACATCCTTGTGAACACCCAATTGTGCATGAATGTTTGCTTGTCATTTCCATAAATCACACAATGAAAGGCAGAGAGCATAGTTCCAATAGCAAAAACCTCTGCCCAGTAGGGTCCTTTGGATCTGAGACTGGACCAGAAGTGGTTACTCCCATCCAGGGATTTTACAGCCAGCTGCTGGAAACCTTTGATTACAGCAGTCAAAAGATGCAGCTCTTTTGACCCAGCAACAACAGAAGGCCAGAGTCCACGTATTTATTTTAGGTCTGTGGATGGCCCAGCCAATGCAGAGGCATCCTGCTGCAAAGGGAACAATGCTGCACATCCAATTTCCCACCTGTTCTTGGAGAGGGCTCTGAGACCTGAGCATGCAGAGTCTTGGATGGACTAGACTTTCATATCAGATCAGTGGTTCTCAAAACTTTATTTTCTAGGCCACTCTTTTAGTATAAAGATTTGCTTGCTCCACACGGAATGTTTTATTAGAGATACATTGGAAAACACAACTAGGATTCTCCCCAGTTGTGCCTGCTCTCATTTTTAAAATATATCTATCCATACTCTGCAAAAAACAAACAAACAAAAAATTGGATACTATATACTATACTACACCGAAATGCTTAAATGTTTGATTGTCCTTGAATCTTCCCACACTTGCCATCCTCTCCTGCCACATCCACTGAGAACTATTGCCTTAGATCTTGAGGTTCTTAGATGTAGACTCAGATGTCTTTGACACCCCCCAAAAATCTATCAAGCCTCTAAGGGCAGGATTCTCTACCTGAAATCATGATTTGGTAACTTACTTTGAGATGAAAACAGGCCACAATGGGTAATTTCTTCATAGTGAGTTGTTTGGTAGATTCCTGGTAGCTATGGCAACCACTACATTTGATTTTGGCACTGCTTCCTAGATGTTCTGGCCTCGTAAACCTAAACAAATATTTTAAGAAAAGAGTGAACGACCAGCACCAGTAAATCATTTCTACTGCACCTTGAGTTTCCACTTACATCTCCAGCACAATCGTCGGCATGTTTATTCAGAAGTAGGTCCTATCAGATTAACTGGCTTACTCACAAGTAAGCATGCATAGGACTGTCAATATGGATGCTTACAGCAAATGGGCCACCTTGATCAAAGAAAGACTAGCACTTGGTTATCCATAAAAAGAATAGGTAGCACTTTCAGCTCTTGGTTTCTCAGCAATTTTCCAAAAAGCCCTCAAATCCTGTTCCCCAATACGTAACTGGCTCTTGGCATACGACCTGCTACTAAGATTAGTGTTTTAGAAAGTATTGGGGGAAATTATTGATATCAAAGACCTTTGTACAACCTTATGAAAAACTTAAGTTTCTTTATGGAGACATTTACCCACACTGCTAACACTCATGAAACCACAATTTTAAAACCACATGGATTCAATTTTGGTTTAGCCTCCAATTTGGATGTTTATCACCATGTGGATACCATGAGGAAGGGGAGACCAGCCGTTGGTCATCCACAAAAACTGACTATGATGCTTCTTGCATGGCTAAGTCAACTCTCTTCTCCTTGCCCATTACTGCAATAACTGTGATGCAAAGTTAATGATGGGCAGGCTTGTGTTCGGTTACATGGCAAAACTATGGGATTCTATCCCAAGTCCCAGCCCTGCAAAAGAGACAAGTGTTTGAGGAGGGGTGCTCTGCAAGAAGAGATAATGCATATAAGCATGGAAAATTGTTTCAAAATTTCATCTCGAGCTTCTTTTTCATGGTCTAATCTACAAACCCAAGACAACATGCTTGCAATTTTTTCCACTTACTCACACTGCAATAAACAGAGAACCAAACCAATCTGCTTACAAATACTCAAGGAGTCTGTAGTTACTAAAACACAATCTTGACAATTCCTACATGGGTGTTGATTACATCTGGGGTTTTTTCCTTTAGACTTTCCACTTAATGACCTTCTTCTTAAAACAGCCTTTGCCTTCTCACATCTATAAAGTCTCCACTACTTAATTTCCTTCATCTGGTTTCTGTGATGTTTAAAACACCCTGTGACATACATGATAAAATTACATTCACAAAGCCTTCTTCCTTATCCAGAAAGAAGCCATATGTATCTCATATGTATGCAAACTCTTTCTAAAGAAATGCAACAATTACCTTTCTTTTAACCTAAGTATATTTTAAAATATGCTTAGTATTACCAAACTTTATCTACCTTGTCTGGAATTTACTTCTGCTGAAATTTTAATTCCCGACTTCATAACCAGGCTACTTTGGTTGTTACTTTTCCTGACTCATTCTTTAAAGAAGCACATATAATTATAATTATAATTATAATTAATAATAATAATAATAATAATAATAATAATAATAATAATAATAATTTATACCCCGCCCATCTGGCTGGGTTTCCCCAGCCACTCTGGGCAGCTTCCAAGAGAATATTAAAATACAACAGTCTATTAAACATTAAAAGCTTCCCTAAACAGGGCTGCCTTCAGATGTCTTCTCTAAAAGTCTGGTAGTTGTTTTTCTCTTTGGCATCTGGTGGAAGGGCGTTCCACAGGGTGGGTGCCACTACCGAGAAGGCCCTCTGCCTGGTTCCCTGTAACTTGGCTTCTCGCACAAGCCTTTATAATGTACAAACTGTAAGACACCACTCAGATGCAGTCCCGTCTCTCAATGAAACAGGGGGGGGGGAATTATTCGTTTGCTTTTGTTTTTATTACATATTTTGTGTTTTTTATCTTGTATTTTTATGTTGTGAACCACCTTGAGATTTATGGATGAAAGGCAGTATACAAATTTAATAATAAGCCTGCATCTGCAATTTATCGTTTCAGACTAGAGATGGGGCCTCTCACACTGAATGTTCCTCCTTCCCTTTATATGTCAAGATGACCAGACTAGAGCCCCTTTCTATATGGGGGGATTTTTTTTTTTTAACTCTTCTGATTTTGCAAATGTGACAAGGTGCACTTAAAGCCTGAAGCACCTTCTCTAAACTGATCACTTGTACTTCTGTTCTGAAGTAACTGTCCCAAATAATGAAATGTGTTCGCCCAATCCACCGTGGAACTTGAGAATGAGGTTAACCCATGAACCTGCAGAAAACGACTTGATGGATATAATAAAATTACTCTTTTTCGGAAATGTGCTAGTGCAGTTTTGAGGTAACACATGATTTAGTGCTATGTGAAGGAGTATCAAAAAGCCTGAGCAAAGCATTGGGCTTGCATGCTCCTCCCTCATTTCTCCTCTTCCTGCACAGCTGAGAGGACAACTTCTGATGAGCTTTCAAAGATGTTGGGGCTTAGTGTTCCGTGTGATTCAAGCCTCCTGGTTAATAACAAACAAGTCAGTATGATAACTTATGGTATGAAGTTTGCATCTAACCTCTGTCTGTTTTAACCCATGATTCCTGGCTCATGGGTAACAATGAGATCTTTGAAATGGAAAGTGATCTCAGTAGTTGTCCTTCTGGCTGCGCAGGAGGAGGTGGCAGCAAGGTTTCCATGTGCAAGCCTGGCAATTCCCTAGGACTTACTAAGGCATGTCTACATAGAGCTAAGCTGTGGTTTAATGTTATGCATGAACCAGTCTTACGGAACTTGCTTTGTCCAAAAGTTACCAGATGTACTCAGCTGAAGGTAGGCAGGTATAGAATGTCAAAGTTTTTAGATTTACCCAGCTAGAACTTGGTATTCCTTGCATTCTCTAGCCCAGAGGTTTTCAACCTTTTTGAGTCCATGGCTCCCTTGACCAACTACATTCTTTATGCAGCACCCCTGTGGGGCTTAGGAGCCCAGTTATGTCAGCCCTTGCCTGCAGAGTTGGCAGCCTCTCACCCTTTTTCAAACACCCTCCCTTGTGGAGTGTTCCCTCAGCCTCCTCTCCTCTCTACCTGGGAGTACTCTGGGCAGCTGCTGCTGCCATCCCTGGTCTCTGAGCTGCCCCGCTCCCACAGGGGCCTAGGCAGAGGATGCCCCCAGCCTTAGTGGCCCAACAGAGACTGGTCAAAGGTGAACGTGAGGCCAGGACCTCACCTTGGGAGGCAGCAGTGGCGGCAGCAGCAGGGGTGCTACAACAAACAGCTGTGCAAAAGCCTTTGAGAGGCAGAGATGTGAGTGGGCATTACAGGAGAGAGGGAAGGAAAGAGGGACAGAGGCCAGTGTTGCCCACAGCACCCCTGACCATCATTCAAGGCACCCCAGGGTGCCACGGCACACTGGTTGAAAACCACTGCTCTAGCCAATGCTGAAGTGGCTTCATGTGAAGCCTAATGATGATGTGGCCAGCATCACAATGCTGTTATAGAAGTATTTGGTGTGGGTGCATTCGAAATACTGTGTACAGCATTGGTCACCCATTCTCAAAAGGATACTATAGCACTGGAAAAAGGCGGGGGAGTAACTAAAATGACTAGGAGTTTGAGAACCTCCTTCTAAGTAATGACTAAAGCATTTGGGGAGGCGGGTTAAGTTTGGGAAAAATTATTACGATAGGGGCATAATAGAATGTGTGAACTTATTTATTTTAAAAATTAAAGAAGCTCTTCTCTATATAGCAAAGTTCTGATGTCCACTGCCATAGGACATGGTAATGATAGTGGCATAGATACCTGTTTAAAAGGGCAGGTGATCTCTTAAAAGGTATAGATATGGTTTTAAGTCATGACAACTAAATAGAATCTCACATGTTCAGATGCTGTGTACCTCTGAATAGCAGATGCCAGGGGAATACAATGGGGAAAGCTGTTGCCTTCAAGCCTGCTTTCCAGAGGCATCCCCACAGCCATTGTTGGGCATCGGATACTGGACTAGATGGAGCCTAAATCTTATCCAGAAGGCCTGTTCTTACATTCTTAGCTACTATGAAGAAGGAGAACTGAAGACCAAGTATTTCATAGAACTGACTAATCTGATGACTTGTTTTGGAATGTGCACTTGAGAATCCTGACAAGTGAGCAGGGACCTGGAGAAGGGGAAAGTATGGATATCTGTTTGCTAACACAAGTAGTGAATAAAGCAGAAAATCACCATCATACAGCAGTGGAGCATCTCTTTGGAGTGACTTTCCTGTAGCTACAGCAGAGAACTGCTTAGTGATGTCTTGATGCGGAAAGCCTAAACAGAAGGACTTCTGCAGCATTCAACCCGAGCTATGAATAATAATATGATGTCAGGACTAAGCCAAGGAGATATATGGAAACACCTCCTCACTCTCATTATTGAAATGGAAAGCTGCGGAACACAGTGGGGAGAATTTCCTGGATTGTAACCATGCAGAACTTGCTAAGACATGTAAGACTCCTCTGACCCACCACCTTATTTGGAGGTCAAGAAACTCCATGCAGTATTGCCTACAAATTCATGTATGTTGCTGGACAAATTCTTTGGCAAGGACCTTTTGAATCTCCTTGAGCAGTAGGTGGCTTCTCAAAAAGGGATGGAGATATAGCTGATTAACAAATTCAATAGTCTAGGCCTGGATTAATTTCTCAGCTCCATTGTTCAATGGTACAATCATCAGGATCGCTGGAATAGTGTGCCTACTTTGAAACCAGAACAAAACTTGCTTCTTGTTGGACTCTCCTCATATGCTGGTCTTCGTTACATTTACATGTACAGAGAAGCAGCTTATGTTAGGCAAGGTGAAGCAATGTTTTCTTTTTCCATAACAAAGCAATCAATGGGCAGCATCCAAAAAGGTAGGTGAAGTTATGGGTCCTGCTGGCTTTATCCTCTTCATACATTTCATAGTTCTTTATGAAAGACTTGGCAATCCTAAAGCAAGGAATAAACTAGGATGGTTCTTCCTCTTTTAACTGCTCTGGAAGCTGTCAGCTGCAACGCTGGACTGCATTGTTGAGCTAAAATCTAAAGACTGTCTTGGTAGACAGATTTTGCTGCTCCCGTCTTCAGTACATTTCCAGCTTTTCCCAATAACTGCAGTTGATCATTACTGCTAGACTGTAAGGCTATCGGAATGACAGAAACATTGCTTGCAAACAATATGGACTTATTTATTTTGACAGGCTTCTGGTTGTTCCAAAGATGGCTATGGAATACGGGCTCCTATGAAAGAGTCCTATCTTTTCTCTCCTGTGATCATCTACACTTTGAGCTTCTAGTATTGCATGACTGCAGAATTGGGACTATTGAAAGGCTTGTTTGCCTTGGTGATATTGATTGACTACCTTCTCTAATTTTGTTCACAGAATATTGATTTATTTTATAAGTTGATATATATGTTATTACATTATTAGCCACATGTTGCCTGTTATTGCTTAAGTTCATCTGGAATAGTGGCAGGAAACCTCTAGCCAATGGGCCTCATAGAGCTCACCAAGCCTTCCCCAGTGGCCCAACTTTCTGGTGGTGGCTGTGTCATAATGAAATGCAGACTCAAGCAGGCACAACCCATGATTCATCCCTCTGTAGTGTTGGGTAGAGAGGTATAAATTCTCTGCTCAGTCCAGAGCTGCTATGGAAAATTTCCTCCTCCTTGCTCACCACATGAGAGAGGGAGGTAAATAAGGTGAAGGTTTAAAAAAGGTAATTAATGCCCTACTTCACAGCTGATCTGTATGTATCAGCTGGGGGGGTGGGGTGTTGGTATGTCCATGTGCAAGCACCCACTTTGGCCATTCTCGGCACTGACAGGTGCCCCCACCCAAGGGTGGGCCATGGTTGAAAGATGCCCATGGACTGCAAAAGGTTCCCTACCCCAGCTTTAAGGGCAAGATGGCAGAAATATACACCCTATATCTGGCTGACTTTGCCCCCCCCCCCCCTTTAGGGTTGATTCCTACATGGGAATTGGAAAACCCACTTCCATTAAATCTTTGTAATTAGAGGTGGGAAGGGAACCCTGCATTTGCTATTTCATCACCCACCACAGAGACCCTGCTTTCCCTAGCTGACAGAATTAAAAATCCTGTTCCATTTATAGAAACGTGTTTTTTTGGTGGGGAGGAGGAGATTCTGTGTATTTCCTCACATAGGATCTCTGTGAGGATCAAGTTCCTTCAGCCTGGCCAATTATCAAATGTAAGGCAATATAACATAAATAATTTTCTTTTGCCATGAAAATCTTAAAACTCAGTTTCCCCCACTGCGTGCAGTATCACAATGAACTCTGTCATTTGGACCTCTGCTCTTCAGTGGTGAATTAGCTACCTGGAAACTTCTCTCGCATCTAGCTGTTCCACACTACAAGAACTGAAGAAGAGGTACAGAAGAGAAAAAAGGAAGGAAACAGTGCTAGATTATTTGCCCAAAGGGAACTGGGAAAACTGGCTGTTTTGCCCACCTATTCCTCCTCCCCAGCATCATAAACCCCTCCCTGTCCCTTGAGAGACTCTGTTTCTGTCCCGACAACAAGAATGTAAAGGAGTGGTTGGAAGTCTTGTGGGGAGCAGGAGCAATATTCCTATGTCAAGGTGTGCCCCTGATTCTCAGATATAGTGAAGTCCATAATTCAACAGAATCTACATAAAAAATGTCTTGGAAGAGGAGAGATCAAGCTCTAAGACTCTTTTAGCCATCTGTTTCTCTGCCGATTATTCCGAGAGAGCATATTTTGTGCCAAATGAATCCGTATTTTCCGCAGTTTATACTTACAACAATGTGTGATAAGCAGTGCTGAAGCCTATCCATGGGGAAACTAACCAGTGGTCATCAGGTGGGACCACTTGAGTCTTGGTTACCTACCAGTTTGTCAGTTTATGCTACATGCTTAGATTTGTCCTGGTTCCTTTTTCTGCAAGTGAACCGAACTGCTCTGCAAGATGATTCAGCAGTTAATAACTGCAGCTGAGGTGCTGTTTTGCTCCTTGGCCATTTGCCCGAAAACTGCTGGTCTGCAGACAGCAGGAGGGGGAGTTAAGATTGCTCCTTGCTAAAGGCCGTCTGCCACAGTTTGTACCTTCGCAAGCAGTCTGTGAGGGTCGTGGTTCCTGACACGTGGCTCTCCCCATTCACCACACTGCCATCGCTGCCTGGGCTCAGAGGCCAAAACGGGGTAGAAGAACCTGGCAAGTCCAAACTGATGTCCCAGAATGGGTCTATCGTCGTGGAAACACCACTAGGGAGGAAGAGGAGAGACTGCAATCAAATGGATAAACTAAGCAACAGTTTGGGCAAAAATGATACATAGGAATGGTTGGCACATCCATTTTTTAAGCAGTAAAGGACTTGGAATGATTCACATGACAAAAGTGAATGATAAAAAATATTAACAATCCTGTAAGTTAATGAATTCTGAAAAAATGTTCCTTCTTAAAAGTATGTATCATTTGATATTGACATAAAAAAATGTGTTCACAAGACAATTAAACCATGTAAAAATTAGGAGAGCTCCTTTTATGGTGCCTCTTATCTCAAAATTGAATGTGTGGAACAGCCCTTACTTCAAGGCTTTGTTTACTTGGGAGGGGGGTGGGGGTGGGGAGAGGTAGTACTTCACCTCTAGAGGGTGCTCAGACTACAGAAAGCACCTCCATCAAAACAGCTTCTTTTATTGTCAACTTTCTTTAAATGGACCTTTAAGAACCTATTAAAGGGCATAGAATTTTGCGGAATTTACAGCAATAGCCACCCCATGAGATATACTGGCAGTGGGAATACGATCACTTAGAACAAGTAGTCCATGGGGTTTAGTGGTACAGAATTCTGGCAGATCCAGTCTGGACCCCAGGGCAGTAGGGGGTGGGGAAGAAGAGATCTACTTTCTTTAAACCAGGGGAGTGTGAAGCACACATTCTTTCATAAAAGAGCATTGGCTATGTCATCTTGTGTATTCCATGCTCATCATTTCAACGTCAAGTGAGTTATTCTGTATTTTAAAATGAAATTAATTAACTCCATCATACTTACTGGCAGACTTGACAAGTGACATCGGACTGTAGTCCACCTGTGAAAATTTGGTCTATGATGCAGTTACAGTGGTTGGGGTTGTTGGCTTTCTTCCCATTATCGTCACCTGAACAAAATAAAATAAAATGGAACAGACTTTGAAACAAATCCCTACGTAATGTATATAGGCAGGTGTGCATAAAGGGCTCCATATACCAGCAATAGCATGTATAGAAAGTTCTTAGCCTCTTTGCTATTATAGAAAGCCAAGGTGAAAGGAAATGGGTGCATGAAGAATATGGAAAGAAAGGGAAAAACCCACCAAGTGTGAAAGTTACCTCTATATTATTGTTCCTGTTGCACTGAGTTCAATCAATGCAGAGTGGAGAGTCAGTTAATCCAAAATGTACTCTGACAGAGCCCATAGTAGTGTGGGAGGATAATCTATTATTATTAACCAGAAGAATGGTTTGACTTGGCCTAATTCAAGCACTGATTTCAGAATAGGCCACACAGCTGAGGTGGTTAGTGAAAATGACTACTTAACCTCACTTAAGAGGACCAGTGAGCGACAAATGTACTTCTAGAAACAAGCATTTCTTGGCAAAATGGTTATTTCCACTTAAGAAAACCACACATGCAATCATATACGCACTACCTAAGTGAAATTGCCAAAGTACAGTTAAGCAAGAAAAGAAGGCGTCAGCAGCTTTAAACATAGTATAAATTCTGTAGAATAATCTGGTTACCCTACCGTGTTCAATAAGCTAAAGGCAAGTTCTAATGTAAGAGCCGAGGGTAAGTTTCTTATTTCATGTTCTAGTCAAGTGGGATTCTCTCAACCACAGATAAGAGCAAAGTATCATCTAATCACTGTTAAAGCCAGGAGGGGTAAGGGATATGTTTAAACTGACTTAAACTGCAGGTAAGCCTAGTCAGGTGCAATGCTTGACCAAGAGATGAACTTTGTTAACAATCCTAGATCATGAGGGAACCCATCTAGCCATAACTATTACCTGTGACACAGCATCTACAAACTGGCATTAAGGTAGGTGGAGGAAATCTGCTTTATTGGAGGGAAGAAAACCATGACCCACTTCCAATCTCTTATATAGTTTAAAAAAGCATATCTCCTCTGGCTGCAAGTGGGTTGCAATATATTAAACCAGAAATAACCAGTTGAAAGCACTAAGCAGGTTAACAGATTTTAAAAAATAGACTCATCTTCTAATTCTATCAGAGTAACCCACTGCCACCAAAGTCAACCACAGTGAATGCTCCATTAGGCAACATTAAAAATGCATCTACATAAGACATAATAGCAGGATGACAAAATCAAGTTTTGTAAGAAGATATTTTTGCATTGGGTTGATTTGGGATGGGCAGAGTTAAACTCTCTGCTGGACTATATTTTGCTTTTAACCTTTTTAAAAAGCATTGTTACCTGTCCCCGTATCACTGGAACTGGGGAAGCTAGAAATCCCACTGATTTGTAAGAAGGGCCAAGACCAGCTTGGAATACATTATTTTTAGTGGTGAATTACTAAATTTGCACAGCATTTACAAGTGAACTATTTTACTATGGAACAACTGTCAATCAAAAGGGATTTAACTTTCAGCCATAAGACACAGTCCGCTGAATTCTTATTAACACACAATAGGTTCTCTGTTCCTTTTTAAAAAGAAGTCATGCAAAGTTGCATTGCTGACTCAGTTGTGGAGTGGGATAGAATTAAAAAAAGCTGCACAGTATCACCTTGCTGCTTTGATTTCTCTTGTTTTGTAATGATTTTATATAATTTTAAAATTTAATTATTGCTTCTATTAATTATCTAAGAGGATCACTTTGATTCTGCTTCAGTGCAAAGAAACAAGACTTAATCCTTGCATCTGAAAAGCATTTCCTTCTCTTTAGGATTTCTGGTCCTCAGACAGAAAGCCAACAAATGGCCTCTTCACATTTTCACTGTCCATCAGGCAACATCCCTGCTGGATATGCTTAATAGACAGCCATTTCTGCCCACAGGAGGATAAGATTGCTCCCTTTTCAATTACCCAAGTCAATTAGGTTCAGCGAGGAGGGGGTCTCAGAAGACTATTTTGTAAGCTTGTTCACAGCAACACAGAAAGGTATTACCCACTCACTGGGCTTCCCATGGCATCTGGCAAGAAAGGGGGGGGAATGAAATTACCACCTACTTGCACCTGTCAATATGTAAAGCAGCAGCAACAGCAAAAAGGTGTATTATTCCACTGAAAGAAAATTATCACTTAAAGGAAAATGCTGCTCCATATGCCCCAATACAGGTGTCAGCAACCTTTTTCAGCCGTGGGCCAGTCCACTGTCCCTCAGACCATGTGGTGGGCTGGACTATATTTTAGAAAAAATAAGAATGAACGAATTCCTATGCCCCACAAATAACCCAGAGATGCATTTTAAATAAAAGCACACATTCTACTCATGTAAAAAACACCAGGCAGGCCCCACAAATAACCCAGAGATGCATTTTAAATAAAAGGACACATTCTACTCAAGTAAAAACACACTGATTCCCGGACCATCCATGGGCTGGATTGAGAAGGCGATTGGGCCGCAGCCGGCCCACTGGCCTTAGGTTGCCTACCCCTGCCCTAATATATCTGCAAAGGTAAAAACTTAAAGGGGTTCAACTATGTGAGGTAGACCGGTTTTAAAAGCTCTATATGCCGCACATGATGTGGCCAGATGGATCCAAGTGAAAATTGTATTATTACACCTGTAATTAAAGTGCAAAAAGGGAAATGCTTCTCATATACTAGATGGAGAAGGAAACCTGGTTAGTGCTTAAATTGCTCTCGTTTGAGAAGAGGCCATAATGGGAAAAACTGCCAGGAGAAAGCCTTACCTTTGCAGTGTCGATGTAGCACATCTAACGCAGCAATGAGGAACTCGTGTGCATCCTGTTGCTCGTACCCTGCTAAATGCCGTGCATGCGTCCATACCAGGTGCAATAACCTATATGGAATGTGAGGAGATCGGTGCCCAGAGTAGAACTGCTCGGAAAAAGAATATAAGAAATGGTCAAATATTTGTCATTGGGATGGTTTGAATGCAATAGTAAACCATTGTTTAGTGGTATGAGAATGTGCCTAGCCTCTGTCCAAGCCTTTTTGCAGCTGAAAAGGTAAGTTCAGAAGCTTTCACTTCCATCTTTGATTAACTATTGTATTCAATGGTAAGTGAGTTCAGAATTTCAACCTCTGTGTCCGTATCTAACCCACCATCCCAAGCAATTTACCACCATATCAGAAATGTTTTAGGTTACCTAAACCATTTCTGATATAGTATCTTGGAATATTTCATCCCTGTAACAAATACAATCTTGGGTTTCTTTCTCACATGGATATGCAATGTCAAGTCAGAGCTAGCCTTTACTCTGCATTTTTTTATCTGGTACAGAATTCATGGCTGCCCTAGAACTTGGATTCTCAGTCCAGTTCATCAGCTGGTCTTGTCCTCAGCAGCCAACACGATTCAGGGTGTGCTAATCTGTGGTTGCAGAGCAAAAAATAAATGAAATACTCTATTATGGGCCAGGAATACTTGAGTTTGTGCGGTAATGTTGAACAGGCCTGTGCAATCCACACAGACAAGATCTGGTAGATTGAGCAGACAAGACCAATAGTGGGTCTAATGGTCAAGAAGGTCTTAAACCTTCTGCTGATCTTAAACATCTGCTGTCTTGCAGGGTATCTTTGGGAGAAGAAAAGGCTAAGGAGTAAACCCTACACAAACCCAGAGTAGAGTCCCTATGACAGTTGGGTGGTGCTGTGGATGCCTCCTTCTGGCAACTCCTGGCCCTCCATACACACCGCCCAGGCTTTGTGCACTGGGGAGGTCACTTCACTGCTGCTAACACAGCAGTTTGACTTCACCCCCGGAGCTACACTCCATTACCTTTTGAGACAGATGGATGCCAACAACAGCGCAACTCTAAGGGCAAGGTTGAAGAAAGTACCCAATCAAATAAGCAATGAAGAGCTCTGCAAGAGAGTTTCATCTTCATGGGAAAAGGCAGCTGGCAAGGCATTTCTCTCTCCCCCCCCCAAAAAAAAACTGCAGACATCACTCCAATCTGTGGGTGATATCTGCTGATGGTTTGGGGGCGTGGCGTTCAAATCTATGTTGACTGTGCGCACCAATGCCCCATGACAGAATGCTGTGCACAGCCAATGCAGAAGCATCAAACCACCCCCATCCCAATCATCAGCTGATGAATTGTGGTTAAACCCTGCTCAGTTTGGTTGTACAGGTCAGTTCTTTGATCAGGAAGGGTCTTGCACAGTAACACTGCTAAAATGGAGCACAACCCCTTCATTTTTAGCAGGGGTTTCAATGCAAACATCTACAAAGATGATGAAAGGGCTTGCACTGAATCCCCTGGTAAAATGAAGTTGTTGTCTTTTTTAAAAACAACCACAACAAGAACAACAACAACTCTGCTTTAGATGTGCCATGCTGCCTTCGGGCTTTCAAAGTGTCAAATCACCTGGCATCAAGTCAGGTGACTGACATGTGGGCAATCCTGCCCACCTATCAAATTTAGCCTGTAGGGCCAATCCTCATAAGGGTCTGGCCCATGCAGTCAAAAAGGTTCCCCATCCATTTTACAGCCTTCAAGCCATAAAATTAATACATCTGCAACTGACACACAGTATGCACACCTTTCTACATTATTCAAGTTTTCTTGTGGTTCTGTTCATTACTGGGACTGTAAATTATGATCTTATTGTTGTGCACCGCCCTGGGATCTTTGGATAAAGGGTAGCATATAAATTAAATTACTACTACTACTACTACTACTACTAATAATAATAATAATAATAGCAGGCAGTAGACATCTTGCTTAGCCATCTTTAGAGAGGGATAGATGGGGAAGTAACAGCTTGTTGTATATAACCTTATATGCAATTCAGTTAAGAAGGAAAGTTTGCTTTCTTGCACAGCTACCCGTATTTTTGGCATGAAACTACACTGCAGCAATGCAACAATGCACAAGCACTTTTTTTATAAGAGGATCAATAGGCAACTCTGAGATGCCAACGAGAATGTCACCAAGGGACTAGAGCCCGGGTGTGGTAACTGAAATCTGCTGACACTGCTGCTGTGACAACATAATTCAGGGAACTGCAGCAATAAAATTTGTCACTTCTTACAATTAGCCTTGGCACTATCCGGTCACTCTGCCCAGTAGCACTTTCCATAATTACTTCACTGCAGCTACTGATTTTATATTATTTAGTGCTTCATTAGGATGAAAAGGAATCTTAAGAAGCAGCCTGCGCTAACCACTGGCTATTACCATGCAGAGGATGAAAATGTACCTAACCTGTATCTGAGCACAAGCCATGCTTGTAGGTGCAGCAATAGTGCCTCTACATTCCTTTAGCCCCCACCCCCACCCCCCCAAAGGACTTCAGCTTGGATGCGGTTCTTCATGTACAATATTTTCAATGAATAAAAGTAAGCAGACAAAGAGGCAAAAATAGATTCTACCCTTTGATGTGGAAAAGCAGTTCAATACTAGAAAAGAGAGCCAAATGAAAGGTGAAGAGAGACCGGGGATGGGTGCCAAAGAACTGCTAACACACACATATACAGCACACCAAGATTTTTATCCCAAGGTAATCAAACAATAACCTGGTTAAGCTTGTGTGTAGCAAGAGCCCAACACTGTCTCACCATATAAACTACAGAGTACAGCGTGCCCAGCAGGATTAAGACCTTGGAAGATCCTATACTCCAATCTTAGGCTTAATTTCTCAAAGCTTCCTTTTAGGAATCACTGTTTGAATCTATCATCTTTATCCAGTCTCCATTTTCAGAATGGCAGCTGCCTAAAGAGGACATTTATCTCTCTTGTGTGTTGCTTGTCAGTGTGGCTGTATTTATTGCAGTGGAGGGCTGTGGAAATGCCCTGCTTTTAGGAGAGTGGGTTTCACCTTCTCACCTTGGTCTTGGTTAAGGGATATACCTGACTAAGGAACATGGTGAAGCAGGGAGCCTGATCAACCTTAACTGGTTAACACCAGTGCCAATTAATTCTTTTAATTACAGGTAAGAATGTCCTACAATCTTGCCCGGTACCCCCAAAGTTTCTTGGCATAACCACACGAATATGGATGGGAAATAAGCCGAAAAGTCTTCCACACTGCCATCAAATCCTTGTATTTATTCTTGTTCCTTATACATCTTTATTTCAGAGATGAACTGTCAAAAAAGAACATTTCATGTTTTTTGGTTTTTTATGATATTTATTATGTTTTCAAAGGGGAAAAAATTACATAAGTAAAAAGAATAGAAAAAAGAGAAAAAGAAAAAGAAAAATAGAAAAATACAGCAGCCATTCTATCAGGCTGCAGGCACAGCAAGAGATGAGAAAAAGGTTTACTTCATAGGCTCTGCTGAGACCAGCTATATTTGGCAATTCAGCTCCCTGAAACGCTTTCATTCCATCTCATCATTTGTAAGAACTACTCTTCAAGAACTATTGCCTTGCCTAAGATTTCTTTTTTCCTTTTCCCTCCTCATCCCCTTTTCTTTTTATGTCATGTCTTTTAAATTGCCAGCCTGCAGGCAAGGACTATCTTGGTTTTGTTAATTGTGTGTAAGCTGCTCTGGAAGTCTTTTCAGCTGAAGAGAAAAGTAGAAATGCTTTAAATAAATAATGGTAAAATATGGTTTAGCATTTCTGAACTGACAAACTCTGCTTTGTGATCAGCTAGTAAAACAAATTACATATCACGTTTTCAAATGTGTTTTTGAATTAAGATTTGTGCTATTTGTTTTCTACATGGGTGCTATTTCTTTTTCTTCCTTTTTGCACCTCTGTGCACTTGTAATTATGTACTTTTTATCTTTCAATAAAATATATATTTTAAAAAGAATTACGATTTGTGCTAACCAGTTTGTTAAATGAGTAGACAAACTATAGCAATGGCCACTGATGCACTGCCTCAAGAGGTTCCCGCACCATAGAGAAGGGAGTGAACTTATAAAGCTAAGTGTGGAGGGGGGGGGGAAATGAAGCTCTAAACCTCAGTTTGCCTATTATACATTACAAAGCTTAAACCACGGTTTAGGTTCTCAGCAACCCACAGCTTGTCTTAGAACCTAATCTGAACCCAAAATTTTAAAAGTAATGTTGCCGTGTGTTACAAATGTGTGAATGTACAAGTTATAAGCGGAAAGGATGACTCACCTCCTGAAAAAGTGTAGACATTTCACAGACCAGACATGAGCTGGGGCTTTGCATTTCACATTTGTGTCTGTCGGAGAGGAAGAAATCTCGCAGTAGTGGAGTGTGGGTAAGTGCTTGGACAATACAGTTCATAAAACATGTGTTCCCAAGATTGATTAGCCCTCTTAGACCTATTAAAACAAGCAAAAAGGGGAGATTTTGTTAATTGTCCTGGTTTACAAAATTGTAGTTTGCTTAAGTTAATTGATTTTTAAAATCGCCACATTCAACACACAGCTGCAAATCATGATTTTTTAAGAATCAAGGCTGATGATGTATCCAGTGATACGGTCCATTCCACAAGGGAGAACTCGTTTCCTCCTCTTTGAAAGTGACTTTTAATGTTCTTATAATCAAGTCTTTGAGATACAGCAAGCAAGACATCCATATAAAACAAAACATTTCACAAAATGTGTATGCCTCATGTATCGCGGCTACACGCACAGTTATGCACATCAAAATACTTTCAAATATTATAAAGCCTGAAAAGCCTTATTGCAGCTATATCTTGCACTGGGCTAATTAATCTAGAAACAGCCTCTCCTGCTAAAAATGGGCTGATAAAAAGCAGATACATGTTTGCTTTGCCCCTCACTGTTGTGCAAAGGAGCGGATGCTACCCATTGTGAACAATAATGCTAAGTGAAGATTTGGTCCCTCTACAAATAGCTGAGGACAGTCTACGAAGAGGCAGCAAGGCTACATGGTTCTACAGCAGGCTTACTGCTGTGCTCCCATCCTTAACCCCCACTGGCACCAGCACTATGAACTTGAGGCAGAACAAATTGCATCTTATATTGTAGTGATGGGTTTATTTGCTTTTTGAAATTTTGTCAGTGCTCTGCCTCCTGGCTCAAGAACCCTGTCCCCTTTCTTTCATTCTTACACTTACACACACACACACACACACACACACACACCAGGAAGCAGTTGTGCCCCCTCCCACCATTAACACCCAAAAGTAACAAAAACAGTAAAACTACAAACTGCTTGAATTGCTATAAGAATATGTATCAGTTTGCTGCCGTGAGAGGATCACCAAAAACATTCAGCGGCTGCAGGCATAAGGCTATATTATGTTATTGAACTGCATCCATAGGTATCCACGGGCTTATTGTGGAGTAGGTGATGTGGGCAGTGGATTACACCCAATAGTATCTTGGAACTGCAGTCATATCTTGTAAATCCAACCATGCTTATCGAAATGGAGATCACCAAGTGGATGTCAAATTCTGGCATAAACATATCAAACATATATTCACTTGTTCTGCTTTTTTAAAAGGATTCTGAGAACCAAACACTGGAATAAGAATTGCTTAAGATTAGTGACGCTGAAAAGGACCGCGGCAATATTCAGTTGTGAACAGTTGTGGTTGAGAAATGAAACTTGCTATCTTCTCTAGTGTGGAAGTGCATTCCTTTACCTTGCAGTTGGGTTAAGAGACAGGGTATCAAAGAGAGATAAATTCAAATCCAGAACTTCGCCCTCCGACTGCCTCTGTCCTGTGCTACCCAGAAAGTTTCAAGAAAGGGAAGCTGGTACCCATATAACGAAGGGAATGGTGTGTTTGGATTTCATCTATATCTACAACTCACTCTTTAAGAAGGAAGGAAGGAAGGAAGGAAGGAAGAACGACAATTTCTCTCTCATACAACTTTATGTATTATTATATCTGTCAATTCTATGTATTTTGAACTATTGATCAAAGTACTGCAAGAACTCTGGCTAATGCCTCCACCTTGAATTGACAACCATTGCTTACATAATGCAACAGTTCTAGTGAGCTTAGTTTTTGCTTCTGGAGTAGAGATTATGATGCTGCAGGTTCACAAATGTCTACCAGCCCATGAGGATACAATGTGATAGCACTGCTGAGATTGTTCAAAATACTAGAGGCTCTTGCAATACACAATAATGTGTTTGAAGAGCCCTTTAGCTTTCTTCACAAGGAGGGTGTGTAGCTTGTTGCTAGGTTACTGCAGACTGAAGACAGCAAATCACTGTGCTGGATTGTATACCGAGAATCAGTCGATGGATACTCAAATCTTCCCCAAATCATTGCCATTAGCAGAATATTGCCATCCTCTCCAACCAAACTGACAAGACACTAGTTCATCCCCAAAGACCAGCCATTACCTCTCTCTCCCACCCTCCTTCCCGGCACTAGTATAACCTCTTGTACAATGGTTTATTCTTCACTGTGGTTTATGGTACAAACATTGCAAATGCAGAAGCAGAGAACTGTCTAGTACAACAAGTTTTAGCTAATAAAAAGAGCTGGGGGAAGGCAATACTGCAGAATTCTATTTCTGTAACAAATCCAAATTCTTCAACCAGAAAATAAACAAGGCAATTAAAAATTATTTATCCAAATCTGGCGCATTTGCAGGAGTAGTAAAAAGGACATACAAACCAAATGATGCAAAATGAGAAAGTCAGTGTAAACCCTATTCACATTCTCCCAGCCTTTGCTAGAGGTAGTTAGGCCTTTGTGCATATGTAGTGTGTGGCAACAGCACAACAACCCAGGCTCCTATGACCCACCTACAAAGACAGTGAGGCTTCAGATCCTGTCCTTTTCCCTCTCTGCCATACAGACGGCTTAATCACTTCCTGTCTTTATAGCATCTTCTGCCCTAATCTTGTTCTTCCAAAGGAGAAAAGGGCAAATTAGAAGCAGCAGCTTCAAGAAACAGGAAGTGATGGCATGATGTGCAAGAGGACTGTAGGTTAAAAGTCAAATAAGGCCAACCTTGGGGTGAGACAGAGAAAGAGCATGTTTTATGCGTGTCTGAAAGCCCATGAAATCATATTTTCGGTACTCAGGAAACAGCACACACTTTCTCCATAAGCACTTAAAAATAAGAGAAGACTAAAGTTGACTTTCAAGAAACCACAAGCCCACTTTCATTTATCACCACCAAGATTTCTAAATCTCCCTTGACAAGTCATTTCCCATGATTACACAAACAAACACAGTACTGTACAGAAGAATATTGGCGTAGAGCCTTAATATAAAATGTACTTCTTACGTATTTTGAAGTGTTGTAAAGTGCTCTTAAGTAAAGCTTGTACAGATAGTTTTTGGCACATATTTATTGAACATTGTTTTATTATACATGCTGATGGCTACATCTGCTTTAGTACTGGTTGATCTCCTTGGTATCATTTCATTAAAATTTACACATTTAGCTTGCCCCACATCTAATGTAAGTTCATAATATTCAATTTTTTAAATTCTCACAATAACTTTGTGAGGGAAGGCACAAAAGGTGGCAACACTTTTGCCCCCACCCCAACAAGTGACTGCCAATGTGCAGGTCTTTTCGGACCCAGAAGAGGGCGGAACAGGGACATTAACAGGGCCGGGCAGGCTTATTTGAGCCCCACCGATGCTCACGGGGCTAGGAACGGAACCCCTGCACAAAATGTTCTCTGCCTGCGTTATTATTCAGTTACAGCATAATAAGTTAACCCTAAGCAATACAGATGTGCCCAAGATGCCACCCGATGAATCCATGGCTCAGCTGCTGTTTCAGTGAAGGCCACCTAGATCTAGGCTCCTCTGCTGTCCACTGAAATGCATTGCTTCAAACATGCTGCGATAGAAGGTCCACAGTTACAATCTGATCATCGTGGCAACGGTTGACCTGCTTTCAGAAGTTCTTCTGGTGTTCATTTTTGTTTGTTTGTTTGTTTGTGGGATGGCAGGGAGGAACCTAAGGTTCTGATGGAGGTTCTTGTGGTCACATGGCAGTCCGATAGACTGGTCACAATGTAGCCTGTAACACACACAAAAACAGTAGAACCTTTAGACACCATCTTATCTCATCAGTTCGTATTTAAAGAAGAATCTAGAATTAAAGGCTGTATCCAACTAAGCTGTTCTAAGTAAACCCACTGAAAGTAATGGAACTGAGTTGACAATTTCCATTCATTTCAATGAGTCTGTTCAGAGCATGACTAATGTTGGATAGTACCCTAAATCTTGAACTTACTTGGGAAGGAGTTCAAACCTGGATTACAGCACACACTTTGAGACCTCACCTGAGGAGAAAACATATATTCAGTAAAGTTTAATATTACACAGCAGAACAACTGACTTCTTAAAATGACTACCATCCTTACCTTGGGGAAGAAATACAATCAAAATTCATGCTGGCAGTCAGTAGCGGGAATAGCAGAAACTCTCCTTACATAGAACTCCTGAAGCAGAAAGAAAGGAAGCCAAAGCAAAACTTGGTAATTAAACAAAATGCAAGTGTGTGTTGGTGCAGCACCGGTCTGTGCAATATACTTACGCCATTAAACTAACCACACTGTGCAGCCTATTACAGTAACCGTCATAGGATTTGAAAGATGATGTTTGATGTCCCCTGCAGCCTGAGTAGACAAAACCATGTAAATATGTTTGCTGTACACCATCCATGAGAGTGCCATAACTGGAAACTGTAATTCCAGATGCAAGTTATTAGGAAGTCCATCTTTGCTTGCTGCCATTGTTCTCAGTCACAGGTATCTCTAGTGATGCTAATAGGGCTGGAAACATTCTGTGCAGGTAGTGGAAGGCACTGAGTGGGTTATGCTCAGGGCTTAAGCAATTTCTATGGGCTGGATTCAACTGAATAGCTGTGCTAAATGGGAGCCAGAAAAACCAGTTATGCCGGCACAACCGGGGCTTCCTCCCGAATTGGCTGGTGGGAATCAGAACTCCCCCCCCCCCACCAGAACAGTGTACAGGGGGAAGAGAGGGGAGATAATTCTGTCTGGCAAGCAGAAATACTTGCATTGGAAGAACAATTTACGGTAAATAGTGTGACGCTGAATTCCACCCAATTAGTTCACAAACTAATACATTTCTATGTTCCTAGGTTGTCCCCCAAGTATGCAAAAAGAGGAAGCCATCAATGTTAGAAAACACTTTTTCACAATACATAATCCTGGGAAGAGTATTCAATGCACCTTAAAACTGAAGGACTTCTGTTCTCAGATTTCAAAGCTAGTTCAAGAAAATCAGATTTCACAATCTGGGCTATAGCTGACTATAATAAAGTCACATAACTGCCTGCTCATTCACCTTTGCTACCTTATTTTAGCTGGCAATAGATCACTTAACACACTGAAGACAGGTACATGTTTTATGGCAGTCTGGTTCAAGTCCAATCATCATCATCACCACTTGTAGTCCATCCAATATGATTCCACAACAGAGTAACGACTGCTTACCATTTCCATTTCTTTATACACTATCAGGGCTGGTCTCCAACAAAATGCTTGCTGGTGCCTGTGTGCATCTCTGCAGTAGTAAATTAGTTACCATGTATCTGTAAATGTTTTGATTTATGGAGTTATTCATGCAATAATCTGGAAGAGCATCATTTTTAGTCACCTGAATACATCATTCACTTGTTGGCAAGATGCAATTCTGTGCTTCTGTAAAGGATTCAAAAGTTTCAGCCATACACCAAATCAGACCACTGGTCTATCCAAGTCATTCTGGGGACTGGACCTAGGACCTTTTGTATACAATGGCCCTTGTATACTCTAGCCCTTGAATTAT
The DNA here is from genome assembly GCF_965112155.1 of Podarcis liolepis. Taxonomy (NCBI): domain Eukaryota; kingdom Metazoa; phylum Chordata; class Lepidosauria; order Squamata; family Lacertidae; genus Podarcis; species Podarcis liolepis. Next base: position 10,960,551 of record NC_139569.1, on the reverse strand, counting down.
GGCTACCTCTACAAATTCATTATTTGTTTAGTCTCACACAGGACCATCAGTCCAGAGACTTAAAAAGCTCAAGCTATTTCCTCCAGGGAAGGCAAGGTGTATTTAGTGATGTACTAAAGGCTGTAATTATAGGTCTGTTTACCTTATTAACAGCACCTTTTTGCTCCACTTGTGCAAGTATGCCCAGTTTCATCAATTTCCCATAGTTGAGATAAGCAGGGCAGTAAGTACGAAACATGACATCTCCCTGGCACAGTCCTGAGTACAACATAGCAAGGGGAGGGGAACGCGTCCATGGGTTTTAATTGAAATAAATTGAACAAAAAAAGGATATGCTGTTTTATAAAAATTCCTCATGCATATAATGCTATTTCTCAACAATCTTTTTTTTGTTTATAAAGATTTGTGTTGAACTTGTGGGTCTACAAATTCACTTGTCATGCTGGTGAGCTCACACTGTGCTTTACAGCACCGTCAAAGATCATTATGCCAAAGACAAAACTTTGCCCTCGGGGTCATGGCAACCTGAATTTTGGCTGGATACCAAGGTCAGCCAAACTTTGTGCATCCCAGGTAAGCAGTTTAGACTTTAAAATGTTCCCAAAAAACTACAGTCCATGTTAGAATAGTAATTAGCACATAAGTTTCTCATGGGTTTATACAATTTAGGACTGCATTATGGACAATAAGACCTATTGTAAAAAATAATTTCACAGCTGACTTTGGTGCACAAGGCCCTGACAAAATATAACATTACATTACTAATTCCCTTTGTGTTCAATCAATTTTATTCTTCCTCCTCTGCATTATTCTGTTTAAATAACACTCAGAATTGGCATGACATCCAAACATATAGACATTACATGGCAACATGAATCAGAGGAGAGCAAGAACAGCTATATTCAGACTGGTAGGTATAAAGCATTTTGGACAGCTCCTTGTTCACTGATATCCACAATCACACAAGAAATCCACCAATGCATTGCCTCCATATTTCTCTTTTGTGGTCAGACATTTTCACCTTCTTCTTCCTTGGTTACAGTACAGACCTGATGTTCATGATGACTTAACCATGGTTAAACAACTGGAAGTGAGCTGTGGGGGTCACAGGTTTTTCTTAATCACTACAACCACCACTAGGGACGCAGGTGGCGCTGTGGGTTAAACCACAGAGCCTAGAACTTGCCGATCAGAAGATCGGTGGTTCGAATCCCTGCGACGGGGTGAGCTCCCGTTGCTCAGTCCCTACTCCTGCCAAACTAGCAATTTGAAAGCACATCAAAGTGCTAGTAGATAAACAGGTACCGCTTCAGCGGGAAGGTAAACGACGTTTCCGTGCACTGCTCTGGTTCGCCAGAAGCAGCTTAGTCATGCTGGCCACATGACCCGGAAGCTGTACGCCGGCTCCCTCGGCCAATAAAGTGAGATGACCGCTGCAACCACAGAGTCGGTCACAACTGGACCTAATGGCCCTTTACCTTTTACAACCACCACTCGCCTTAATCAACCTTTACCAATAAAGTACACAATTGAATGAAGTAATGAACAACTCTACTATTCTTCGCAACAATACAACAAGGCTAAAAAGATGGTCACACTTTGGCTGATAAAATATTAAAGGGCCTAAAATCTGTAAAAAGTGGCTTGGAGATACAGCAGGCATTAAGTTCCCATATTCCAGCCCATACAAAGCCTTCTGCTAGAAACAGTGGAGACAGTTAAAGTTTGCAGCCCTCAGCAGCATTGTAAATCAATACTAGAGGAGCTCTGCAGTGACCTTGCATCTAACTGTGCGCCTTCATTTAAAATCAATCCCAAGGCAGTTTAACAGCACTGGACTAAAGGCACAGCAGGGTGAGCCTGCAAAAGCAGTCAGCTAGACAACACGGTTTCATAACGTTGCTTAGGCTGTTCGCAACAAAAAAATGTGTAAAAGAATAAGCTTCTTCACCTTCCTCAGTAAATCTGAGAAATAAAAAGTATACCCCAAGTATTTAAGGCTCCATTCCATGCCTCCATGCTTCAGAAGCATTCCTGGTGGCCACCAAGGGCACAGGATTTGCATTTTTTGTCTCAGATAGCCAGGAGATGAGGATGCAGCATGCAATTCAAGAGACAAGACCAAGGATCCCTTGCAGCGCTGCCACTCCAGAACCATGCTGGCCTTTGCAACTCAAAGGTGCCCCCTGTGAGCACACTGGTTAGAGATGATTCAGTTTGAAACTGGGATCTTCAGCATACAAATTGTGTGCTATGCCACTAAGCTACAGCCCAGTGTTAGAAATCCCCCAGGTGCCAATGCGTTTTGCGACTGTCACAGTTCCAATTGCGACCATATGGCGATCTCTGGATGCCAGATTGGCAACTGACATCTCCCTCTGGCTGCTCCTTCCAGCTTTCTTTAGCAGGTATACAGAACAGCTTATTTATTGCATGTATAGTCCACCTTTTTCTCCCAAAAGTACATGGTTCACCCCCTTCCTCAGTTAATCCCTACAACGACCCTGTGAGGTAGATTAGGAGGCTGTGACTGGCCCAGGGTCACTCAGGGGGTGTCATGACTAAGTGGGGATTTGAACCCTGATCCCCCAGGTCCAAGTCCGACATTCTAACCACTACACCACACTGGCTTCCTGGAATACTTCTGCTATGGGGCAGCTCTATAAATTAAGCAGGTAAATAAGTATGTGGAAAGCAAAATGTCACTTAGAGAAGGATGTGAAATAATTTCCAGGAGGCTTGAATTTGTTTTATTCGGGATTGTTTTATTTGATGTTTTAATTTGTTCTAAGCTGCTTTTGAATTCTTTTCTTTAAAATATAAAGCGGTATAGAAATGAAATTAATAATAATAAAAAATCTCATTGCAAAAAATGAGACATTCCATTGTGGCAACCATAACCTAGGTTTAAAGTACAATTTGGTGCTTTGCTTTTTTATTGACAATTTTCTAACACTGGGACTGAGAGGGTTGATACTGTTTTTTTTAAAAAACCCGCAAAGATGGAGTGGGGAGTTTGCAAGCTTTGACAGAGGGAACCGTTTTGGTAGAAACACAAACAAATAATGACTTGCCCCGGAAAAAAAATCAGGTTAAAATATTAAATGTGCAATAATAGTTGAGGAATATGTTGTGCTTCTATTATTACACTGAAACTAGAGCAAAGAGAGCTAAGAGAGATTCGTGGCTAGTTCCTTTATCCTGATAGTGTGCAATTGGCAGTAGCAAGGTTAGGAATAATGGCAGGGTCAATGCAGAGGTAATTAGGGTAATCCAGTCCTTTCTCTGACAACAAGCAGCAACAAGGCACTTATTTAGGGAGGGAATACTTATGTGATTATTAAGAACTTCAAGTGCCACTGAAAACACTGATCACTGTAAAGTGCTTCACTAAGAACCCACAAGATGCTCAAGGAAATCTGAGCACAGGAGTCACTCTTCAAGGCAAATGGTTAGTTCAGAATCACAACCGAAGTGCTAGAACATTTTGTTACCAAGAAAGCTAGATGGAGATAAACCCTTCCACAACAGTGCCAGAATTAACCACCCCGAAAGCCAAAAAGGCATGTCAAAAGATACAAAGGTCTGAAAAAGTGCCTGTTGCTAGAAATCAGGCACTTCCAAACCAGTCTTGAGTTGGCAGGTGGCCTCACCTACAAGGATACGTACATGTGCAAATAGGACGTAAGTGGTTGCAGACAGATGAACACAACTATGACACAAAATGAGCAAGATCTACGCCAAAATATACTGGAACTGGGAGAAAGGGTTAACTAGAAGGTGGAGTCAACACAATGACTTTCCCCCCTCTTTGGCCCTGGGAAGAACTTTACTTCAGGATGAGAACAGAAATTGCGTGGCGGCGCAGCGGCAGCCCCCATTAGCTAAAGTGGTACCTCAGGTTAAGAACAGTTTCAGGTTAAGAACAGACCTCCAGAACGAATTAAGTTCTTAACCCGAGGTACCACTGTACCTGCTAATGGGGACTGGGAAACATATTGCCTTGAGACCCCAGTTTTAGGAAAAGAATGAGGAGCCTGTGTTACTCAAGGTAAGAGAGAAGAGAGAGCCAGCTGGCCTTCTGGATATCTAGCTTTATTTTATTTAATCCATTTCTATACTGCTTTATATTTAAATAATAATAATCTCAAAGTGGTTTACAATCCAGTTTAAAACATAAAATAGAACATTACGAATTATCAAAATAAAGTATTGCACATTAAGATCAAATACACATTTAAAGCAGTATGATTAGCAGGAAAACTTAGAAATGTCACAGACAAAAATCAAAGACAAAAATACAGTGAAACTACACAAAACAGCATTATTAGCAACAAAATAACTCAAATAAGAACTGCACCCATGCTTCCTTCACCTGAGTAACCTCTCCCAAATACATCCTTAGCAATTTCCCACATACAAACCTCATTCTCAAGCGTTCCTGCCAACCATACGGATAACACAGCTAATCCCCAGCCAACCATTTGTTGCAAAGCGTATGTCTGGTCGACAAAAATCCCTAGCAGCATTAAACATAATTTACAACTATCTCTTTCACCCACCTCCATTTAGGGCTATATCATACAAACAGCAACTTAATCACTCCCTCCCAGACATGGCCTCACTCTATACCTCAGCTACCACAGTCAAGTGCGGCCAATATGCATTGAAAAGTGTGGTGCAAAGTTGGGGAGAGGAAAGGGTCCCCACTACCCTTAACAACAATGGGAATGGGGGTGGGCTGCAGGAAAATCCCAACTCCTCCTCCTCTTCTCCAGAAAGAGTGTGTTCTTCTAAGCTGCCATCTGAACAGGACTGATGAGCTAGTTCCTAATTATTGCTGTGTTCAGACTATGTACTAGCTTGCTTCTTTTACTGACAGGTCTATCTGATACTTCCATGGAACCATTTTGCTTGTTTCAACAATGCTACCTATATGCTCCAACCTGCTAGTATAGAGAATATTATATGATTCAAAATTCTTCCTGGTACAGAGCTCTTCTTTTTCTCTGAAGCTCCCTGGGTGTGGTGGCTGCTTTCTGTTTTTTCGCCTATTGTTACTTATTTGTATAAACACGTTGCATTTCCTTCCACGGGGCCAGAATGGTTTGTCTTGTCTTCTCATATTGAATGAGGTTACAAGGAGTGACTGTTTTAGACAGCAACTTAATGTATCATCCAAAACATCTATGGTTTACAACACCATATTATTCTGTTTTATAAAATACATCGATCTAAACTGGAAAAGGAGGTAGGGAATTCATCTACGAAATTCATACCCAGAGAAAAGCATATTTGAAGTAGAACCTGGAGCCATCCACTCTCAGACCTGACCCTTGGTTTCTCAAGATGGGTAGCTTAATCAGCTGTGCAGGTTATGAGCAGGTGTCCACACATTAAGCAGTCCTGTTGCAGTAGCAAACAAGAAGAATTTCCCCATCTGTTCAGGGCTGAACAAGACTACGATAAACTTGCTGAACTATTCAAACCTGGAAAGCAACCTAAAACTAAATCCTAAACCACCAAACCTGGATTATGCTGCACTATACACTCTAACCCAGGCATGGGGATTCTTTGGCCCTCCTTATGTTGCTGGACTGCAACACCCATCACCCCTGGCCATGGCCATGCTTGCTGGGGCTGATGGAAGTTGTAGTTCAGCAATATATGGAGGGCCAAAGATCCCCCACACCCGCTCTAACCTCAAACATGTAAAGCACAAGAAGCAGATAAAGAAGCTTCCGTAGAAATCCCTTGTGTACCGTACTGCTAAAAATCACTAGGTTATCACAATTCCCGGCACAGTTCAAATTGTCCTATGTGTGTGCCTACATAGAGCAAGCCTACAAGTAGTATGTAAACCGTTTATCCTCTTCTTTAACATCCTGGCTCCCAGCCTCTTTACTCCATGCTGGAGCAACTCACAAGCTGCATGGAAAGGCGTCAAGGTGTCAGCGTAGCTGTCACTTAACTTGGCGTCCATGTGTAAACGCTGCAAAGTGCACCATATCACAGCTTAGGAATGGTTTGGGTGTTGCTCAAAGAGGGACCCGAATCAAAACACTGCATGCCTTAGAGCAGTGTTTCCCAACCTTTTTTGGGCAAAGGCACACTTGTTTGATGAAAAAAATCTCGAGGCACACCACCATTACAGCCCCATGACGTCAGCGCGCAGTGTCACGCCGGGAGGGACATGAATTGCTAGCAAATTACATAATCACCTCCTTGAGGGCTGGCTCATCTTCTCCGAAGGCAGAACCCCATTAATTAACAGCACAGACTCACACCATAGCCAAGACGAGGGGGGAAAACCTCAGTCATGCACAGTCATGCACATGTGGGGGCTAAATGAGGACGAAGACCGGGCAGAGAGCAGGGTTCAAATCACCCCACCTGGCCAGGACAATCCCTGGGTGCTCCCTTGGGCCACTCGCCTGACCCACCTCGCAGGGCTGTTGTTGCGAGGATAACACGGGGAGAACCACGCGCGCCCCCGGGAGCTCCTTGGAGGAGAAAGCGGGCGATGAATGCAATGCACGAAATATATGAGAGGCGACCAGGTTTTGCAGGTGAGGGGCCCCTGCCAGCCTCCGCTTCCAACACCCGGCGCAACGACGCCGAAGTTTCCCCCCGGGCTTGGCTCGAGGAGCAGCGCTGCTCCCCCCCCGGCTCCCCTTCGCCCTCCCGGCTCTCTCTGCCGCCCACTGGGGACCCCCCTCACCTGCCAAGTCCGGAGCGCCGGTGGAAGTTGCATGCATGCATGCAGGGCGCCGCGTTGCCATTGCATTGCACTGCACTCCATGCAACCCCTGCACGCATGCATTGCCTTGCACGCCCGCCAAGGGGTCTCCCCGCGGTCCGATGCGTCCCCTCCGGCGCGGATGCAGCATTGCAAAAATAACCCCCCCCCCGACGCAGCCCTACCTGGGGGACAGCCTCCGCCTCCGCCGCTCCGCCTCCGCGGGGATCCCCGGGCTCCATCCTGCCGCCCGATCTCCACAGGGGCGCAGGCAGGCTGCGCGGGGTCTGCGCGGAAGAGCCCCTGCCCACCCGGCCGCCGCTGCTGCGCTCATTCCATGGCCGGGAGAAGAACGCTTCAAACAAAACGCCCGGCCCGCCAGGCCACGCTGGGAAACGTAGTTCGCGTACCCCGTGCGGGCGCGGAGCCCAAGGGCGAGGGGACTACGGATCCCGGCAGCCCCTGCGCCGGGGACGGAGGGGGAGAGGCCGGGTGCAGGGATGGAGGGACGGGTGGGCGAGCGAGTGAGTGAGTGGCAGCCGCCAAGCCTTGGCCGAGAGCCAGGAAGGGCCTCCCTGGAGGAGGAGGAGGAGGAGGGAGGCGCAGAGCGGGAGGGAGGGAGGGAACCCCAGGGGTCATCTAGTGACGGCGCCCCAATCGAAAATTTGACTTAAAAAAAAAAAATCTTTCGAATTTTTTGATTTTTCCCGCGGCACACCAGGCAACATCTCGCGGCACACTAGTGTGCCACGGAACAGTGGTTGGGAAACACTGCCTTAGAGGTCTGCACCCTGCATAACAAAAAATTCCAGTGTCAAAGACAGCTATACAACTGCATAAAGACCGTAATGGTAACTGCTACTATAAACTATTATCTATGTAACTGATCAGCCAGCACTTCTGAGCCTGTTGACCAAATGTGGTAAGGCTGGCCTAGCTAGTAACACCTTGTAGCTCATAAGCCTATGTAAGGGCCCAGCTGCAGGAACCGTGGGCAAGTTATCATATTGGAGTTGACACTGCAACATGAATACTCGACTGTAGGGCTGGTCAATGTTAGATTTTCAACACTGCAATGTATCAGGAACCAAACATCGTCTTTGGCGATAAACCACAATGTTGAAGCAAGCTGCACTGGCCTCAGTTAGAGAGGCACAGGGTGAAACTGCCTCAGCTCTCACCGGGGGTGCTGAGGCACTTTCACCCCAGTGCCTTGCAGGCTGGGGCCAACGCAGCCAGCCCCAGCCTGCTGCTCAGATGGGGGGAGGGGCGGAAAGGCTCCTGACCCCAGCTGAGTGAGCCCCGATGTCCCTGCCACTCACATGCAAGCAATAGGGACCACGGGGCTCCTTTCTGAGGCTCGCTTGCCCCCCCCACTCCCCAAAGATGAACCAGGCAGTGATAGCTAAGTGCACAGAGCTCACCAGGCTCCGTGTGTTTGACTGCCTTTGCCCGTGCGGGGGGGGGGGCTCTTTTCTCCTGGGGTGGTCATTTACCCAGGGAAGAAAGGCGCAGCCCACCCTTCCAGGTGAAGCCCACAAGGTGGGGCTGCTGGCAAGCCCTGGGCCTGGCAGCAGCAGCAGAAAGCACAGCAGCAGAAAGCCTTTAACAGAGGGTCAGGGGCTTGGTAAAACTGCTTGGCTGAGGCAAGGGCAGTGCGTTCTCCTCAGCCAAGCAGTTTAAAGAGGCGGAGGGAGGAACAAGTTGTATCGCGCCTCGCCAATATATCATCCAGGCCTATTCTAGTGAGGAGAAGAGACCACTGAAGGGCTGCCTGCAATACACACAAAGGTTCTTGAAAGTCAGCCATGGAAAAGCTGATGCATACAACTTGGCAGGTGCTGTGTGGACTGCATCAAATCGCTCTGTATGGAGGCAAGTGGTCGGCATGTCCCCACTTGCCACACAGAGCATACTATTCCCCCACCAAAAAACCACCACCACAAACCTTTCATTTGGCAGTTCACAGCGGCCCAAATGGCTGCCTGCATGTAAAAAGGCAAAGGCAAAGGACCCCTGACAGTTAAGTCCAGTCGCGAATGATTCTGGGATTGCAGCGCTCATCTCGCTTTACTGGCTGAGGGAGCCACAGACAGTTCTTCCGGGTCATGTGGCCAGCATGACTAAGCCGCTTCTGGCGAAACCAGAGCAGTGCATGGAAACGCTGTTTATCTCCTGCCAAAGCGGTACCTATTTATTTACTTGCATTTTGACGTGCTTTTGAACTGCTAGGTAGGCAGGAGCTGGGACCGAGCAATGGGAGCTCACCCTGTCGCGGGGATTCGAACCACCGACCTTCCAATCGGCAAGCCCTAGGCTCAGTGGTTTAGAGCACAGCGCCACCCGTGTCCCTTAGGATGTGCATGTAGGACCTTCCTAAAAAGCAACTTACAACAATCTGCAGATCATCACTTGTTCATACACACTAGCCACAGTTTGGGCATATCTGCACACAACTGATGAGTAGAAATACCTGTTACTGACTCAGCTAAGTACTGTGCCGGGAGGAGAAGCAGCGGTTTCAGAGGAGTGAGGCTACAGAGTACATGTAAGCACACCCTAAGTCTTTTAATTCTCATCTAAACATAAGAGAAGTGGGGGGGATGACGACCGAATAATATGAACTGTCCAGGCGATGAGACGCTTCAACTAGATTCTGAGGTACAGAGTAATCCTTTACTTGAGATATACCTTTCCTCCCACCCACATTGAACAAGTGACTCATTAAAAATCATAATAAAAGGCAGGTGTGGTATAGTTAACATTGTCCTGGGTGCACAGATAATTGAAGACAATTCTGTGACTCACTGATTTATCACACAGTTGTTTCACCAGTTAAGTGAAAATATCTGCGTCAAAAAGTTGGCTTTATAACCGATGGCCATATGTAACTGCCAAGATTCTTTCAGTGCTGCCTTAGCTCTGGCAGAGGCGGAGATCTTCAGGAAGCTTCCCAGCAGTTTCCAGAATGCATGAGTACCATCACCACCACATGTGAGGCTTCCAAAATCCCCCATAATACCTAGTAAGATCCATCCCTTTAGGAATATTTTAGTTAGGTTAACAGTCATATATCAATATTTCATTTGTTTTAAAAGAAAGTAAGTACAGCTAAAGGCTTCAAGCATATGCCCCTAGGAAGAAAATAATTGGAACAGATTGCAGATTAAATTATACCCCATTGTAACATACAAAGACACTCCTCCTCACTTTCAAATCCCCAAGTTAGCTGCTAGGGGTTATATGATTAAGTTGTTTTCTATGTGAAGTTTATGCATAAATTTTCTTATAAAGGGTAAATGCTGTTGTGGCTGAATAAATCAGACTTTCTCACAAACAAATTTCATGAAGTTTAAATCTCACTCGGTCTTCAGGAGTCAGCCAAAGCAAAATTCCCTTCAGCAGGACATTTTTTACTTCAGTGAATCTGATGCTTGTAATCTGCAATTTCATGCTCGGCAAAATGTGTATGAGTAAATCAAGTTTGCTGGTCCTTCCTGAGTAGGATTTCTTCTACTCAGATTAGACATCCAAAAGTGAAAGAAGCTAAAGAGATCTCATCAACCACTTGATTCCAACAATATGAGACATGCACTCCTGAAGAGAATTTAGTGTATTTTTAGAGGATTAAGATTGGCATAAATTGAGACATCCAACCATATTATACAGAGAGGGAAAACCTTCTTTCCCCCAAGGGCCAGGAGCTGTGGGGAGAAAGTTGTGGTTGGCATATGCCAGCGGACTTTGAGGAATGCAAACCTGAACAGGGAGGAAGCAAATTCAACAGGAGAAATTGGCAAAGAGTGCAGCATGGGTACTTCCACAGGTTGAACTGGAGATTTCTGTGGGTCACACATGGCCCATGAGTTGCCAAGTTGTATATTGTAAACCTAGAGGAGCATTTTAAAAAGGATCATCAACTGAACCCTTCAAGCAGACCACTTACTGTGTAGTATTTCTGCCAGACAGCAATTGCTCTCAGCAGTAGAGGTGGAAGGTGGCATTAACTCTCTTTTTTAACATTGCAAGGCTATTCTGGACAGTTTGAAACATTAACATCTCCCACATTCCACTGTTAGCAAACTGTCAATGTTCAATAACGTTTGCCATTGGTTTGTGGGTTTGCTAGTGCTGGCCTTTAAAGACTTGAGTGGCTTAGAACCAAATTATATCAGAAACTGCTTAGTCCCATATGAACACTCTTACCTGTCTTGGAGGTCTTGCTCTATCCCATGTACTTGTGAGAACAGGAATGCAAGCAGAAGAGATGGGGCCTTTTTGGTGGTTACAGAGAGGCTGTGGCATTCCTACTTCTTGGTGAGGTAGGAGACCTGTGGCCCTCCACTATACAATAGCACATGGCACCGAGCCAAAAGGGCACAAAATAATAAAAAATGAATTATTGTGAAAATAATAAAAATATGGGGAGCACTTAATTTTGCCTTTGCTCAGGGCACCATATTACCAAAGTCCGCCCCATTGGATGGGACCATAGCTCAGTGACGGAGCACATGCTTTCTGTGCAGGTGGTTGCACATGGAATCTCCAGTAACTTCAATTAATAGGGCCTAGTATCAAGTGATGGGAAAGATCCCTGCCTTACACCCTATAGAGTTGCTACCAGTCAAAGCAGACGGTACTGGGTTAGATTGAGAAAGAGTGGGACGTCATAGGCTGTTTCCTACGTTTCTAAAAATGGTTCACACATGAGTCATCACAAAATAAAAATCTGTCGCAAGATCCAGAACTAAATTACATTGTATATGCAAGTGGATGCTACACTATTTGTTTTCCTAGGGAGCAGCTTACTTTCCAGGAGTAAGGAAAACAAGATGCAACAAAAAGGAGAGCAGTTTTCATTCTGAGTACATTGCAACTGCAGAATTAAGGTATGCATTGTGATTAGCAAACGTATTTCAAAAAGGATTTTGAAATATGTACTTTGAACTAGATTTTGCAGACCGAATATATATCCATTAGAAGGCACACCAGAATGTCTTTATTCATTTCACTAGATCAGTGTTTCCCAACCGGTGTTCCGCGGCACACTAGTGTGCCGTGAGACATTGGCTGGTGTGCCGTGGGAGGGAGGCGGGCGAGTCGGGCGGTGAGAGGCGGTGGCGGCGAGGATCCGCGTCGAGCCGGGGGCGGCTCCGTGGTGGTGGTGCCGAGCGGCGGGGCAGCACGTGCAAAAGGGAGGAGCGTGAGACAGCGGAGGAGGAGGAGGCCGGCATGTCCGGGCAGCAGCAGCAACAACAGCAGCAGCAACTCCCGGCGACGGCTCCTCAAGCCCCGCCGCCGCCCCCTCCTCCGCCCGCTATCGCCGCCACCACCACCACAGCCGCCGCCTCAGTTGCCGCCGTCCCTCAGTCCCTCGCTCTGCTGCCTCCTCCCACCCCCAAAGCTTGGAGGTTCCCCGGCAAGGGGGAGGGGAAAAACTTTCACTTTCGTGCGTCCCTCCCGGCGTGACGCTGCGCGCTGACGTCACGGGGCGGGGCTTTAATGGTGGTGTGCCGCGAGATTTTTTTTCAGTAAACAGGTGTGCCGTTGCCCAAAAAAGTTTGGGAAACACTGCACTAGATATATTTTGTGGGGTTTTAAATAAAAATGATTGTTACTTGTGTTCCAAGCTTTAGGGGATGTGATGAACAAATGAATGTGATGAACAAAAAAATTGCAGCAACAGAATTTATAAGTTCATTTATGTAAAAGAACTACAGATATTCTCAGGACCTGGATATCACATTATTTATGTATGCCCCCTTTCTATGCTCTCAAGAACTCAGTTTCCAAAAACGCCCAAATCCAAAACTGGAAGTGAGAAACAAGGCCACTGCTGCTCACATTCTGTATAAAGGAAAAACAAAGTCTCAAAATCAAACCAATCCGGTATGTGCTCAAATAAATAAATAATTCAAAACTTCCACAAAAGCCAATGGTTACATAAGCATAGCTCTCTTGACTGAAATACAAACAAATGTTATGAGTGTGTTTTGCATTCCTAAACAGTAAAATCCTGATAACAAGCATGCATTGGAGGCTAAATCAGATATAGGAAAACAGGTAGACAAGAGCAAAAAAATGAACCAGTAAAAGTGTAAACCAACAAGCAAGCATTCTGTCTCTTTTTACCCTACACAGTTCTAAATGCCATAATATAGGGAATGTCGGAAGTTCTTCATAAAACAGGGGTGGGAGAGGAAGCAAACATTCAGAACAGCAACAGATCCTATATAACTTAGCATCTATGCCACAAACTTTTTGAAGAGTTAATTTCTGAACTTGTGATTTATCATCCAATCCCTTAAATGGAAATCTGTAAGTAGCGTCACTAAGGCGCATGATCACACCAGACATATGAACATCATTAGGTATTGAAAACCTAAGCGAACTGCATCCAAATCACCAGATTAGACACATCCCGTTAGGCAGCAAATCTGGGAGCTTTGATTTGACTAAAATTTAACATCAACCACAGATTTCTAGAAGCAACAAACCTCTTAGAACTCTGAAGCAGCTGTGTGATTTTTCTTTCACAGATGGCTGGTACAATTGAGCCTCCTGGAGCAGTCTGCTTTCAGAAAAGCTTTCTGGCCATTTATATACATGCCTTTTTCTTTTCTTTTTTGGAGGGAAAGAATACACATCAAGGTTTTAAATTCTCTCATTATTACTGTATTAGTCAAAGATGACAAGCAAAGGCCCAAGTATTAGAAAGACCGAAGAGATAGTGGTAACTGAAAGCACAAAACTACCTTTCTGCATTTTTTAAAAGTAAAATGTTACGGTGCTGTCAACTTCAAAAAGAGAAGTGTTTAGATCTTTGTATCTGCTGTAAAAAAACCTGGTCTATTTTAAAACATTCTCGGTGAATAAAAGAAAGGGTTTTTTTCTGTCAGTTGATTCTACTGGAAAAACTTGAAGTATTTACTGGTACAGGGCTTAAAATGTGAATTTTACATATATTTTATAACCAAAAGTCCCCTGTGAGAGGGTGGTTTTGCTAGTACTGCTGTAAAACAGTTTATGGAACTCAAACTGTTTTCAGAAATATGGATAAGCCTGCAGTTTGGTCCGGGAAAAATCGGTCTTAAATATCCTTACATAATTTGCGTAGATATAAAATATAAATTTCAGCAATCTGAAAGCAAATCAGTTAATTAAAAAGGTTAATTAGGAGACAGCTCTAATTATTCATTTCCCAGTAAATTTAAGCTATACTACGCAAATTAAAAATATTTAGGCAGTATTTTATGCCACTCTTGACTCAACATGTGTATTCTAAGTCAAAACTGGAGATAGCAAAAACCGCTTTCAACCATGCTTGTTAAGACTGCCACTTCAGTAAAAAAAATTACCAACACTTAGCCCACCCCTTTTAAAATTTGTAACCAAACTGATGGTTCCTTACTCTAGTTCACCAACTGAACTAGATATTGGAAAGCAAAATAAACAGGCAAAAAAGTAGCACATTTTCTACTTTTAAAAGTAGGCAGTCTTCCACATCTTCCCAACATCTCTACTTAGGCCCTTGTGTACAGAAGCTCATGCATAGTTTATACAATACTGAAAGATGAAGCAGTGTTTCTGGTTGCTGCCTAGAGAACCAGAAGTAATTTCCAGGCCACTGTTCTGCACACACTCCCTGCCTGTGCCACCTTTATGCTGAAGAACTATTGCAATATTTATTCCACTCATGCTTCTCTCAGGTCATGCGGCCCGAGTGTCACACAGCTGCAAAAGCCACCTGCCACTGTTTGTGTTGCCATTGTCTGTGCCACCTCCCCCAGATCTCATCATTCTTCCTGAAAAGGATTTGAACTCCTTCCCTTTTCATCCTCTCTCTCTCTTTCTCTTTCTTTCTTTTATTTTTGGCTAAGTAAAACAACAACAACAAAAAGTTTCTTCTCGCTGCCTTTTTAAAATTATTTTTTCTGGCAACAATGCAAATGGGAATCCCAGGTGGCTCTAGCTAATTACCCATGTGCTTTGGGAACCTAATGCCACCTATTGTTAATGCAGTAGAGTCTTCAGCCACAAAGTCACTTCATATGCTAATCAGAGGCAGGCTGATCCCTAGCTAATACCTCAGTCTGTTGAGGAGTACTGATCTTATGAAGAAGAAGAAGAAGAGTTTGGATTTGATATCCCGCCTTTCACTCCCTTTTAAGGAGTCTCAAAGCGGCTAACATTCTCCTTTCCCTTCCTCCCCCACAACAAACACTCTGTGAGGTGAGTGGGGCTGAGAGACTTCAAAGAAGTGTGACTGGCCCAAGGTCACCCAGCAGCAGAGGAGAGGGAGGGATGGAGGGAGGGAGATGGTACAAAAATATAAGTTGTGCGAGGAGTCCAACAAGAAACTGAATTTTCCTCCCTCCTTCCCCTGCTTCTATCACTACTGCTGCAAATTAGTTTGAACATTAAAAGAAAACAGGAAGAAAAATAATAATTCTGTTTCAATCAACTTTAGAAAACATTCAAGAATAATCCAGTCAAAACATTTTCAGTCTTCCAATTCAGAGTATGCAGAGGCTGTCTGGTATGCCACAACAGAACAATTAAGCCTTAGACTAGAAGCCAGGGTTCATTCAGAGCCATGTCTATAAAGCTTGTTTTATATCAGCTAACCAGCTATGTTTTGTTGCTTTATGCTGTGCTCCTCACTTGCGCAATTTTTGCTTATGTGTGCAGGGACCCGGAACATAACCCCTGCGTAAGTGGGGGAGGGGGGATGCCTGTATTTCCTCTACGCAAGCAAAGATAAAAGTACACCATGTGTGAAAACAACCTGTGTATACTGTCACCAAATGTTTATAGAAGCCACAGAATACTATGGCTTCCAATCATTAACATGCAGGGAAAAGACACCTTGCTAGTACTTCACAAGAATGTACATATTCGTTTCCTCCCCATACTTGTAAGGCGGTCCCTGCCTGTTTAGAGGCTTATCTAGTCCAGCTTCCTTTCCCTACAACAGGGGTTTTCAACCCTGGGGTGTCTTGAATGATGGTTGGGTGCCAGGGGCAACACTGCTCTCCATCCCTCTTTTCTTCCCTCTCTCCTCTTATGCCCTCTTGCTTGTCTGACTCCCAAAGGCTTGCACAGCTGATTGCTGCAGCAGCCCTGGCTACAAGCTTCCCAGGCGAATGGGGGCTGGCCAGGGGGTGCTGGTTGCCAGGAGCTCAGGCAGCCTCGGAGTAAGCAAGTAAGAGTGTGAGGGAGCCCAGCCAGCCCACCAGCCCTTGCTGCTGGGAATGGGAGGCCAGGCAGGCACTGTTCTCGCCTTTCTTGTGCTTGCTGTGTGCAATGCCTGCCCACTGCTGCCATTGCTGCTTCCCAAAGTAAGGTGCTGGCCTCACATTCACCTTTCTCCAGTATCTGTCAGGCCGCTAAGGCTGGGGACATCTTCCTCCCAGGCCCCTGGGGGGCAGTGTGAGAAGGCACCTCTCTTTAGGGTGGGTGGGGAAGCTCAGAGACCAGGGGTGGTAGTGGCTGCTGCTCCCGAGGAGAGGGGAGAGGAGGCTGAGGGAGTACTCAACAAGGAAGGGTGTTCAAAAAAGGGTGCGGGGCTGCTGGCTCTGCAGGCAAGGATTGACATAACTGGCTCCTAAATCCCACAGGGGTGGCGCAGAAAGAATGTAGTTGGTCAAGGGAGCCATAGACTCAAAAAGGTTGAAAACCTCTGCCCTAGAAGAATTAGCTAGAGACCTCTAGTAAGCCAAGAGGCAAGGCATGCGGACAACAGATCTCTCTGACAGCTCCCTAGAAACTGGTACAGAGGTATCTGAACCAGAAAACAGCAAGCAGTCGTGACCATAGCATTATCCTTCATGAATCTGTTCAAACCGCTTAAAAAACCATCTAAGCTAGTTGTAGCCACCACATCATTTAAATTAAATTCTGTAAGGTAACTACGGTTGACATTCATCCGTCTCAGGAGACAATGGAAGAGTGCACCTTCGGGGGATGAAGTCAAACCGTTGGAGAGTTACAGGGCCTGCTGTGGCTGTAGAGACTGATACAAGAGAGGCATGTTTTGTTGCAGCTAGGGCAAATGAAGGTATCCGGTTGTGCTGGTGCAGGCGTACCAAGGTGTCTCTTCTTTCTGCACTCCTCCCAGCGGTCCTTCCTCCTCTGGTCACTGTTGCAGATACACAACCTGACTGATCATCTGCAGGCACTGTCGTCATCTGCAAGGGGATTCCCACATGGTGAAGTTAATGTTGCCAGGCTTCATGTCACATTTGCGTACATCTTTGTAACACAGAGTTGGTCTGCCAACAGGCCTGGTGTCTGAAGCCAGCCTCCCACAGAGCATGTCTTCCATTCTGTGTAAATGACCAAGCCAGCGTAGACGTCGCTGAGACAGGAGTGCAAACATGCTAGGAATGTCAGCTTGGGAGAGCACATCTTTGTTTGAGACTGTGTCTTGCCATGTGATGCCCCAAATCTTCCTGACACAGCGCATGTGGAAGGCTTAGAGGCGTCACTCCTGGCAGGTGTAAGCTGCCCACGTCTCAGTACCATAAAGCAAGTGCTCAACACAGAAGCCTGGTAGACATTCATCTGGGTATTGATCATTAGCATCCCATTCTCCCATACCCTTTTGGAGAGGCAAGCTGTTGCTGTAGCCGCCTTGCCAATACGCATATCCAACTCAGCATAGATAACTTGCATCAACCAAGTGTCACACAGCTATGCATTATGTGAAATACATATTTTTGTCTCTACTGAAACTCCTCCCCTGCCCTTTAATTTCATTGGAGGACCCCACGTTCCAATGTTAAAAGAAAAAACCCTTCTCCTTACTCACTTTCCCCCACACCATGCATAATGCTGTAATTCTTGATAATGTCCTTCCTACTAGCCTTTCTTTCTAAACTAAACAACAACAATAATAACCACCTCCAATTCACAGGAGAGGTACTTCAGATTTGTGAACAGCATGTCAGCCTTCTCTGAATATTCTCTCGTTCTACAAATTCTAAGATTTTATCATCTTACAATGTGACAACCAGAACTGTATGCCAACCATGGTCACATCTGTATAAAGCCATAAATTAGAATTTTATTTCTGAACCTTTTTTCTAACTTTCCCAAGCATAAAATTTACCACCCGTACCACTTGCCACACATCAGTTCTCATTTTCATGCCATTCACCACAACCAATATATCTTTCCAGTTAACTCGTGAAAAATTGTGTTATCAACCAGTTTGGCCATCTTACTGTACTCCCTGAACCCCAGGTCATTTAAAAGGCAATGGCCCCAATACAGATGTCTGGGAAACCTCACTTCTTACTACACATTGTGAGGCTTGTCCATTTTTCCTACTCCCTACTCTCTGCTTTCTGTTCTTTAACAGTTACTAAACCATAAGAGGACCCATCCTCTTATCCATAACTGCTAAGTTTATTCAGAAGCCTTTACGTAAGGGACTTTGTCAAAAGCTTTTTGAAAGTTCAATGACTGTACAGTCTTTGGCCTGGATCACTCCTATCCACATGCTTGATGACACTTTCAAAGAACAGTAAAAGGTTACTGAGAAGCTCCTACCTTTACTCATGTAAATAAGCATCAATCTGCAGGAAACAGGCATACAGAATTTTAAAGAAAGGTTACAGGAAGTCCAGCATTTTGAATTTTCTATTTCAAAGGTGTGAACCTTTGTGAGCCATTCTGACCAACAGGCAGTATATAAATGAACTGTAACAATAACAGAATGCTCTGAAGAGGGAGGAGTGTGCATGAAATAGGGCAGGTAGATTGCCAGATGAGTGCTCCTGAGCTATTCTACCCACACCAACCAGTACATGCATAAAACTTGATGATGAGGTGTACTATCAATGTCACAAGCACTAAACAACAAGCCACCCAGAGTACATTTATGCAACCTCATTCCTTATGACATTTAATCTTTATAACTGCCTGATTTCTTTTAAGCATTTCCCAATAATATTTAAATTTTCTTGGTTTGCAGTGATAGCAATCTCTGGTAAGATACTTTGCATTTTCATTGCAACAAAATATTGAGAAATGCAATTTCCTCTGGGGTTCTGTTGCTCTTGTGGACAATAACTGGATTACCTGCAATATATGAACAATTACACTTCAAACCACCCTCTTCCAAAATAAAAGGATTGTGATCATTTCTTACATTGCCTCTTCAGTCTGTAACAATTACTATACTTTCAGGTGATTGGGGGCTGGGGGGAGAATCAGACTTGCAATACTGGGATATTCAAAAATTCAGATTTAAGAAACACTTATGCACAGCTAAGCAGGACATAGGAATTCAGCTCTCGGATAAAGAATAGGGAAAACCTGTTATACAAAATGGGCTTTGTTAACAGTTTCAAGTAATAAAAAGTTGATCATGTAATTTCCTGTTCATAAGAACATGGCCTAAGTAGCATATACATCTAGCACAAAAATCCCCAAACTGAAGACAAAGTAAATAAATAATAATGGGGAAGGGAAGGGAGATGATACCCTAAGATTAGGTATGAAGATAAGTATCCCAGGCTTCTCTTCAGATACAAGAGTGCATAAAATAAAAACATAAATGTTTAGAATTCTGTGTTGCACAGTATTCTTAATCACGTTGACGAATATAATTCACAGGTAGTGTAATCAATCAAAATTTTAAGCTAATCAATGTATTACTGGACATTTCGAAACGGCAAACTTTCTTCCAAAATTGAACAATAGGGCCTGTAGATATTTTTAAGAAGCTGATGGACCAAACATGACAGACATAAACAAAATGTCTCTAGCTTGCCAGGGGGTTGGGTGGGGGGAAGATTGAGAGAACACCCTCTGCCACCATTGCCTTCCCAGTCCCACTTCAACACCCCTTTTGCAGAACACAGCTGGCTCTAGGGAAAAGGGCCATCTTGAATACTCTCCCCGCCCCCAACAGTAAGGGAAAGAGCAAACAGCAGAATGTACAGCAGCACAGGAGAGAAAGGAGGATGGGTGAAGAAGGACTGTTTAGCCAAAGGAGGATGAAACTCTCCCCTCCAACCTACCACCTGCCCCCAACATTCCACCTGTGAAATTTCATGCGCCTTTGGGAAACCTATAATAGAGTCTATACAAGGAAATATACAAGCCTAGAATGTGACAGATAAAGAAATAATGAGGTAAAGGGGAGGAAAGCATTTCTTCTCAATTATTTCTTACCAAAAAGGATTAAAACAGATTCACTAATGCCTACTGCAGGCAAGCCATGTCGTCTGAATAGCCAACAATATATACAAACGAAAACATGTGGAGGGGCTGTCCAAATAACAGCAATTGTATCTGTATGCAATGCTGATGAATCAGTATGTAAGATAATACACTGAGAAATGGTTGGAAGCAGGTATGTATCCCTACTTCCCTCAAGAAAAGTACTTTAGTGGAAGAAATCATTTTTTTCCTGTCAAATGTAGCCCTAAACCCCCAACTCTCTGGGCACATAGTTTTAGATACTTTTAAATCTTGACACAGACAAAATTTGAAGGCTCAGTAGAAGACATTATTAAAAAACATGCCTTCAGAAATAAAGATCAGTCATTTCCCCTTATGCTTTGAATTTCAGGAGCTCCCCCCCCCCTTACTATGGCACAGAAGCTTTCATGGAGTCAAAAGACTTTTCAGAGGCACTGAGGGTAGAATTTAATGTTTTCCATCTAGGCGTACATTGCAGGTTGCCAGATGGAGCAATCCTCCTTTCCCTCCATGCACTGTTCTGGGGGTCCTCCTGACACACACACCTGAGGCAATTTGGGAAGGCACAGGAGTAGGAGAGAAGGGAAAGTCCATGTGCAGGGCTTCCACTGGCAGGGCTGGTTAGGTGAATCTCTCCCTAAATACTTTTAAGGGCAGCAAAATACAGTATGGTAAACTGCAAATCTCAGAATAAAACTTTCAGCAATCAATTAAACCATCTCCAAACAACTTGACCATTCTTGGGGTGCAGGTATGGCTTCACACGCCATCCCTGCTATTCAGTATGGATGGAGCTTCTGTTTTCTATTATATGTTAACTATTTCTTTGAACCTACATCGTGTATTTTATGCATTGTGACTTGCTTGTATTTCTGTTGATTATAGTTTGATAATTATTTATTGTACTTTCTAAATTTCTATTTAATTATTATTTGCTGATATTTTGAGAGTCAATTTTATTGTGTACAGTACTATTATATTCTAATGGATTGTTGAATGTTACTTTATTTTATATAAGTTGTTTATTTTAAACCTATGTTTTATTATGGTGTTTTCTCTATTGGATTGGATTATTATGTGACCTTTGATGTATATTTTGTTGTTGTAAACCACCTTGTGTATAGCAATATAGAAAAGCGGTATACAAATTAAAAGTGGAATGAAATGAAATACATTTTAGCCACACAACCCCAACGTTACACATGTGAAACTTTTTCATTATTTATGCAATAGGCTTCTAGAAACAGACATTTCAAAACATTAACACAGTATGGCAAAAGCAATTATGAAGCTGAGGGGAAACTTGTTGCCATATATGTAGGTTGAAAATGTCCAGTATTATTTATAAAGTGCCAGCAACTAAGGACTATACAAAGAGAGGCAAGCCCTGCCCACAATTATACAGACAAATAAGAACAGGAATTGTAACACCAGAAAGGAGCCAAAAGAGATACTGGGTTAGCAGAGAGGATTGATTTAAAATGACAAGATGTTTGATTTAAATCACATTTCCACCGATGCTTCCTGTCTTTTCATATATTTGTACAATGGTGCAAATCTGACCACTAAATCATGTTAATTGACACTGTTTCTCACAATCTTATATGAATACAGGAACCTGTACACTGGGAAATTTCATCTTTTCTTCTTTCTAGTGTTGTTCTTTTCTTTTCCACTCTGCCTTGGTCCACCCCCACCCTCAAAAACCAAAACAGCAAAACAAGAATGAAATATATACTGGACTGATACGTAAAAATAAGATAGGGGCAAGTAGAGTAGCTAATTTTCATCAGATCAAAATTAAATACCTATGGTTTGTAAATATTCATATTTGAGAAACCATCTGGAAGAGTCATTGCTTCAGTTTAGAAATTAACTGTAAGGCTAATAAGTTTAAATCAAGATTTAATATTAACTTAATTAGTATTTGAGAAGCTTTGTATATGAAAAAAGCTTTGGGGGGAAAATCTATTTTTAAATATAAGAAACTATTTTTAAAAACATTAAATTTTATTCACCCTGTTGGGTAGGTCTGAAGAAAAGGAGATTAACAACAAAGAAAGTGACATGGATATCTGAAAATGCTTATCTTTGCCCCTTATTTCTTGGGAAATAGATGAATAAACCTTAGAGTCTATCTTCATCAATGAACCACCAGAATGAAGCAGATGTGTAGGTGTCAGCAAAAGTTGAAGTGATGAAAAATAAACAAAGGTGATATACTGTAAAAAAAAAAAAAAGGTAGAGTAAGAGGAGACAGGCTAAAGGAAGTTAGGTGAGAGAGAAGAATATGACTAAAGTGAGAAACAGAAGAGCAAAGATAGAAGAAGTAGTTGAAGACAGAAAAAGACAACTACAACAGCTGGTCTTGTTCGCACATAACACGGAGCCAAATCATGGTTTAATGAGAACAAGCCAGTGTGTGAGTTTCCACTTTCTTCCTCCTCTGGTTCTGCTGCTGCTGTGCTACCTAAAACTAAGCCATAATTTGGCTTAGTGAGACATACAAGCCCAGGTTTCAGAGTTGTCTCCCCAAAATAAACCATGAACCCAGGCTCACATGTAATGCCAAGTGTTGAAACAGATAGTCCTATCTGAGGACTTTGATTCTTTTGGAAAATGCCAATGAGACACTGTGCCCCAGAAGTGCTGAATGTAACCCTCATCTTGACATGAACATAGAAAACTGGGCACTCAATGGTTCTCGACTCAGTTGCCATTAAGTCAGGCACTTGGCTGAGGTCAGCATACATGCTGCTTACAAATGTTTACAGACGCAACTGCAATGACAATAACCACAAATGCCAAATTACTAGGATTATTTTACAGGAGGTACTTTTGCTGAGTCACACGGAAGGTTCTAACGCGGAATTTATTTATTTTTTAGATTAGGTCTATAAAGGGCTTTTATAAACCTGTGAGGTACGGCTGACCCTAATGCCATTTGTAGCAATGTTAAAAGAGAGAGTAATCGGTCTATGATGAAAACAAACAAAAACTTCTTGTCATGCCCCATGATCCTTTCCCATGAGACTAGGAAAAAACAGGTTAAACATCTGCAGACATGACAATAAACAAATAAATTCAAACAGCATTTTGCTACTTTGACCCTAGCAACTTGTGTGCATGTTGTTTCAGCTTTGTCGGTCATTCCACAATAGGAGTCAAATTGCCCCCAAAAGATGAATGAATTAAAAGCACTGAATTGCCATAAAACAAAGGATGGGGCACTGAAATATTACATGGCATAGCTATGCACTATGTGGAGCATGAAGACTGGCACAAAAATTCTTTCGAATATTGTCGACTGTTGTCTAGATGCATTTAATCCCACCTGACGGTAGAGGGTTAAATTCCCTCGGTGCAAGGCAGCTTGCAATGTGAGCTGCTTTGATGGGGCTATACAGCTCTCAAAGACTGTAGATTGTTAGACAGACTTTTCACAGGTAAATGCAGAGATATCTTTTGTGCAAGTTGTGCACAGAACTGCTTGCTGCTGCAATCTGTAGCTCAGGGTAGTAATGCCACACTGGAATCAGAAGGAAAATAAAGCAGGGTATCTGTGTTCCCCTCTTAAAGCCACACACAGAGGAATATACAGGAAGTAGCAGCTCTTTTGGAACTCCTCCTTCCCAAAAAACACGAGGATGATGGGGCAAGCAAGTGTGCACTCAGCCCCACAAATCCAACTGTGATTAGTGCTGCAAGTCCATTGCCAGAGGTGCTCAATCTACACAGGTCTCGGCTGGTGATAATGGTACTATTTGCTTTAAGACCTACCGGTATCTGTTCTTGGGACTTTACCATAGGAACACATCCAATCTCAAGAAACTTGAGTCTATCCCATAGTCTGAGAATGACTGGGCTAACTTTTAAAGAGCTTGTAAAGAGAAATTAAAGGATAAGTGATTGAAAACAGAATAAGGACCAATAATTGAACACAGCTGCATCACCCACAATACTCATGAAAAATGAAAGGACATTTTTTCAAAATTGTGTATACTGAGTGACACACCAACACACACACACACACACACTCCAAAATCACTTTTGTATTTTTGGCAGAAGTTCTAGTCAACCCTGCGCTTACCATCATGTAACTTTGCAGTGCATGTGGAGTTCTAGCCAGATTGCCATAACAAAGCTTGGGGTGCCTGTTCCTACTGCCACTGAACCTTTGCTCCACCACCCTGCCAACTCATAGCTTAGAGGCGGCACAGGAAAGTTATTGTTCATTAGCTCCTGCAACACTGATAGCAAGGACAGTTAAATATTCTCATACAACCCCAGTCATTCCAGACCACTGACCACGCTTGTAGGGACTGATGGAAACTGTAGTTCAGTAATATCTGGAGAGCCAAAGATTCTCCAAACATGCTCTATACAGTATTATGTAGAATCTACATCATAGGTCAGCAAACTAAGGCCCAGGGCCTGGATAAGGCCCGCCAGGGTCGTAAATCCAGCCCGTGGAGCTTGCCGCCCGCTCGGTCAGGTTTAGCTCCAGGTTTAGCTCTGCGGAGAGGTACTTTTCCAGGACTACAAATCCCAACATGCTCTGAGGTTGCTCAGACTTCCATGACGCTGGCCAATCCGAAGCCTTAGCAACCTCAGGCCTCCCCTCCACTGGCCGGTTTGATGCAAGCTGGCGGCGAATAGCGACCCTTCCCAAGGCTTGCTGCTCCAATTGGGGCGAGGAACAGGGCATGCTAGCTCCGAGAAGTGAGGAGGAGAAGTGAAGGGGTGAGGAGAGAGTCTGCGAGGAGGGAGGAAGAGGAAGAGGACTCCTCTGTGCTGCTCGGCGGTGGCACATTAGCAGCATGGTCACGGACACCCCGGGGTAGGGGTCCTTCCCGGTGGGGTGGCTGTGACCCCTCCACGCAAGCTGACCCAGCGCCGGCATGGTGCCCTCTCCCCAGCTTAGCCTGCTCTGTCTGAACACGGTGAGTGGAGGTATCTCAGCCGCTCTGTCTCCGAAGGAAGGAGGGAGGGAAGGCGTGTGTGCGTGCGGATGCATACTGGCCAGCCACAAGTTCTGAGGGACAATGAACCAGCCCCCTGCAGAAAAAGTTTGCTGACCCCTGATACATGCACTGAAGAAGCTGGGTTTTGCTCACCTATCCTGCTCTTAGATCGTCCAGCTGTTTCCATTCTGAACTCAAATAGTCCCAAATCCATGAGTTTTGCTACCCTCTGAAAACTGGGGATATTTTTGTATTAATTGGGCTCCTGAAAAAATGTCAGGTGTGCCTTATTAGGTGGGGCATGTAATTGCAATCCTTTCCCCATCCACACAAAACCTTTAGACAGTTATAGTCAATTCTACACAGGGCACAAATGACTGACAGGCAGATCATCCATTATTTAAAAAGGGTCCAGAAGTAAAATTGTTTTATGCAAATCCTCTTTTCCTGGAAACTTCTAGCCATACCTGCCTTTCAAATTAGCCCTTCTTTAGGTCTAAAGTGAACATACAAATGATTAAAGGATAGAAATATGAAATAACCAAATTATAAAATCAGTGAAGAAATGCAGAAATCTGAAGAATTCCTTTTGAAGTCTGTCACAAGCTGAAGCAGAAAAAAAGAGCCACATGTTTCACTACAGACATAAAGTTAAGCAAACACTCTGATTTGGCTGTGTGATTTGTACCCGCACAACTCACTTGTAATGGAAACTGTAGGAGTTGAAACAGGATAAGCAAAACTCCAGAAGCTTTTTAGATTTTCTCCTATTGAGTCATTACATTTTCACACATTTGCTCCTTAGGATTAGTGTAAAAAGAACTCAAGTCTCCTGCTCTGAAGACTTCCAATGAAGATTCATTGTCTTAAGTATTTTAAGTGACAGGGGAGCGGACTGAAGTCAAAGTGCAGTCAAACTAATGGGGCAGATCAGAAAACAATAGAAAACAGATATGTGTTTAAACCTTGAAAAGGAAAAATGTTATCCTGAAACATGGATACTGAACACAGTACTGTAGGATGGCATGGAAACAGAAGACTCTTGCTTACCTATGGTGCAGTTTGTAGTTATTTTTCTCCGCTTGGGGTTGTGTCGAAGCAGCTCTAACTCTCGTTTGGTTGGCTCCCACGTTGAATACTTCTCTCCAATACCTGAGCAATGAAGAGAAATAGATATGTACTTCAGAGGGTTGCTTGAAAAAGAGCTACAAGGGTACACTGAAACGTAAACTGTACCATCCATTAAGCTGGATTCCCCATACATATTACCCCAACAGTAGGCTTGCTTTTCTCTATAGTTCAGAAAGGCAGCAATTGACCTTCACACTATGTTCCCATAAACATGTACTAAAAGCACACAAAGGCAGCTACTTGTATAGAATTCCTACCCGTTTCCAAGTAACAGTTCTCTCTCTACTCTCCACCCGCAACAATGGGCGAAAAAACCTTCAATTAAAATCACAACAACAGATTGCCCTTCATGTGGGAATTTGTTTCGAGCACCCACCATTCTTTTTGGGTTCACAGAGGTCATTCTGCCAGCACAACTACTCATTGAAGCTAAATACAAATGGGCTCAAAAACAGCCCCACTGTGTCCAGCTCTGTTCAATAAAATATGGCAAATACAGCAAAAAAGCAACCCAACTTCTTAGACAAGCTACACACCTATGTTTAAAAGACATAACATAGAATCAGATATGTAAGATGGGATACCAAATAGTGTATTTCCAGAGAGAGAGAGAGAGGGAGAGAGAGAGGGAGAGAGAGAAAGAAAACACATTTTGGGATGTATATATCAAGGAACACCTTGCATTTCCTTGAAACTGTCACTGCAGACTGGATCTCCAGAAATATATGTCAGGACCCAAAGAACCATAAATTAAGTTATATGACCTGAAGGCAGCTTTAGATTCATCCTTCTCAAAGAATAGTCCCCTATGGATGGTAAAGCAGCTTTGAAACAGAGACGTTTCAAAGGCCATTCTGGTGATCAGTATTCAAAGAGAAATCAAAAGATTTAATCTGGCTAGCATGAACCCCTTGGGTGAGTTGAAGCAGCTCTTTGGGTTCCAGGCTTCAGTTAATCTACATGCTCCTGAAAAATATTTAGATGCACTGATTTTAATGTCTTAGGGCAGTTATCACCTCTCAACAAGAACAATAAATAAATAAATAAATAAATAAATAAATAAATACCACCCTTGTCTCAAAGAGCTATAGCTGAAAATTTGTCATTCCAACAAAGCAATAATGCTTGTGAGGAAGAAAAGCCGCAGTTTGAAGAGATTGTTCTTTAGAAAGGATGCTAGCAAAATGGACTAGATGCAGGAACCAAGTACACAAGATTTTTAGTTTGAGATACTAAGGGACCAATAATGATCTAAGAAGCAAATCAACAGAGAAATGTGCAAGACTGGCTACTGTTAATCATAAAAGAATTTGGGTACTATTATGAAATGCACTATTGTAAAAACGAGGTTTAAAGCCAATTAAAGTTCATCTTGTTCTGTGTGGAATGCATATTGCTCATAGTGGTAGTACAGAAAGCAATCAAGCAAATGCATTGTGCAAGACCAGGGTAAAATGGGTGGTAAGCATGTATAGCAGGCTTCCTCAAACTCAGCCTTCCAGATGTTTCTGGCCTACAACTCCCATGATCCCTAGCTAGCAGGACAAGTGGTCAGGGATGATGGGAATTGTAGTCTCAAAACACCTGGAGAGCCAAGTTTGAGGAAGCCTGATGTATCGTGTGCTGTGAAGCGTAATAGTTATTTGATATTCCATTTAAAAAAAATGTTTTTAAAAATATTTTTATTCCAATATTTTTTCATGGTTGTTTTTTTTAATTTAACTTGTGCACCACATTGGGTGCCATTTTTATGGCAGAGAATATGGCCAAAAAGAACTCCACATAAGTGATCTTCCAATAAATGGAATGTTTCTCATGTGAAATTCAACAAAGCATACATCCCATCATCATCTTTTTCTCCTAACAATTGAAGAGAATAAGAAAAATAAATATGACCCACAAAAATAAAAGGAAAACTAATTTCCATGAAATATTGGGCTAGGTGGCTACAGTGTTTCAGTACATTATACAGTCTGCATTTGCAATGATGAATGAGGTACCATTACAAATACGTACCTACAACACAACTACTTAGCCAGATGCTTCTTGCTGGCATCTTCACTACAGCATTTAAAATTGTCCATAAGCACATATATTACAGAAACTCATCTGCTCCCACAACCCAATGCTGCTTTAACTAATTGAAAACATTATAAATCTAATATTAAGTTATGCTACAGTTAGCATGAAGGAGTTAACCTGGTACAGCCTGTTAAAGAGACTTCAGAACAAAAATTATAAACAAATATTCAGTATGTAAGGAAAGCATGTATTAGGGCAAATCAAACAGAAATAGGCATACACGTTTGTGTGGATTAGTGCCCAATTACTTAACAGAAACAATTGGTCAGCTCAGTAACAGAAAAATAACCACACAGTTATTTACATGTACAAATATTTAGAGCAAAACAGCTTGGGTTTCTAGTTCTTTAGAAAATGAGTTTTGTTCAGTTTTAGAGTGCAAGCCAACTGTAATGGCGCCTTAGGTGGTCTCCTATTTCTCTCGGGAAACACTTAAAACAAAACAAGGTACCACTCAAATAGGTAAGAATGCTGATGCCAATATTTTAGCAGATATACAACTGCTTTTTCAGCACATGGTCTGTTGTGACATAAAATTAGGTGCATTAATATAATGACAACAGTAGTGACTAACCTAAAACTAGAATCACAGAAACTGACAGACTGAAAATGATCAAAGAATACTGTAAGCTCAGTACTCTCCAATTGCCAGTGGCTGCTTCAGACAGAGACTTTTAGTAGTGTTAACCACTGAAGCATTCAGGGATTGGTTCTACAAATTTACAGAATTTAAAAGGAATATAGAGATAACTGTGTGTAGCTAAGGTTTTTCTTCTAAATGATAAAAACACCACACTTTGAATATAAAACTGTCATTTTGCAACGTAAAATCAGAGTTGGAAGGGACCTTGAAGGACATCCAATCCAAACCCTTGCTCAGTGCAGGGTCTGCAATGAAGGATGAGACTCTAGCATCCATGGAAAATGCCTATCCACACAAGTAGATAGGTAGCCGTGTTGGTCTGCCATAGTCAAAATAAAAAAAATTCCTTCCAGTAGCACCTTAAAGACCAACTAAGTTAGTTCTTGGTATGAGCTTTCGTGTGCATGCACACTTCTTCAGATACCTTCAGATATCTGAAGAAGTGTGCATGCACACGAAAGCTCATACCAAGAACTAACTTAGTTGGTCTTTAAGGTGCTACTGGAAGGATTTTTTTTTATCCACAGAAGGACAGCCATCATCCTCAAGGCAGCCTGCTGCACTGTTGAACAGCTCTTACTGCTTAATAGTAACAAAGCATTCACAGAGCTCTCCCTGAGCATTCCAAACAGTTCCAATGTATTAGGAAAGCTAGTTCAGCATAGTGGAAAAAGGGCAAGACTTGGATTGGAGAGACCTAGGTTCAAATCTCACCTAAGCAATGATGCCCACTGGGTCACCTTATGGGTTAGTTAGGCAAATAGTCTTAATGGGCTATAAAAAGCTTCCTCTATAATTTATCATTACAACCTTAAATTAGATGAGTATTATCCTCATACCGCAGGTAGGTGTTGAGAGACAGCAGCTTAATGGAAGCCCTAGTCTTATGCTTAGATGATTAGATCACACTCTTTACCACTACACTCACATTCTACATTCTCATGTGCTTCAATTCTAATTCTTAAAATACTATTATACCATCGTGCAGCCAGTAATATAAAAATATAGTATTTACTTGAATAAAAGTGCAATTTTTCGGCCAATATCAGCTGAAGTCTAAGTAATATTTACAACTATATGCCATACAACCATTAATGAGACCTGGCTGCATGTTTAGTATTGGGCTATCAATGCCAGACTACAAGTCACCAATTTATATATTTTGTCCAGTGCAGCTGTTTTGCTCTTTCAATTTAATTACTTCTTGGGCCAAAGACAAGCGCATATTAACACATTTAACAGGTTATTTGATTACCATACACAGAACACAAGGTTTAAAAACACCTTCACAAATATTTATTGTTGGGTATTCTTCAGGACTGTTAGTTACCTTAAAATGAATTTTGCATGAAACATTGTATGCTATGATTTTCTTGTTCTCAAATCCACCACTCTCTCCCCCCCCCCTTTCTCTGCCTGAACTACTTCAAAATATTAGTAGTCACAATTTTGGAGATTGACACAGAGGTTCTTTTAAAAATGCTTCAATTTGGCCAGAACAATGTTTAGTTTTGCTTTCCTCTCAAAAAATGAAAGGCATATTTTGGAGTAGGTCAACCATAGAAAGTTCATGCAAAGGTTTACCACCCTTTACCTCCTGATACACATTCTCGATAACAAGAAAGCAATCTATAAATGAAAAAGCGGCATTGTAAACCATGATTCTTGTCTTAAAATGGCAGATAATCAGCAAAGGGACGCTTGTTAGTGAAATGCGTCGCCAGGTCACACTTCTTACCTGTCATTGTACACTGGTAGTGAGAAACCATTGTTGGGGTGAAGGCTAAAAAAGAAAAAATTAGGGAAAGCAAACTGAATAACAAAACAAATGTGTGTACATATACTTGTGTGTAAATAGTTACAGCTATACATACTATATGTGTAAACAGAGTGTGTGCTTATAAAGCTGGCACATTCTATGAGATAATCACACAGGGATAGAGGGGACACTTTGTAGGAAGGGAACAGATTTCTTTTCTGCTATGCTTAAAAGTAGATTTATTCTATCTTATCCTTAACTTTGCACAATCACAAGAGAAGGGGTTACTTCATTGAAAGTAAATTTTAAAAGTGTAGGTTGGCTGAAATTTTATGAGGTGTGCATGTTAAGCAGTCTAGCCTCTGAAGATAAATAATCTCTACATTTGTTGCTCCTACAACTTGCATTGGTACCCCATTTCCCTATTATTGATGGGTGGGAGGGCCAGGTATAACTAAGAATGAAAGCGAGCATTCTTTCAGCAGATACTTAAATAAAATCAAACCTTGTAGCTTCCAAGCCTTCCGTTGTTCTTCTTTGGCAATTTGTTCCATATCTTTGTCGTATATGTAATCTTGACACATAAAGCAGTATATACCCCCATACAAAAGGTCTATGGCTGCAGAAACATAAGGTGGTTGGGAAGGGGGTTGGAGAGAGAAACACACAAAAATTTAAAATTTAAAAATGTAGGCATTGGCTTCCATAATAGCATCTACACACATATCCCCTGACCTCAAAAGGGGGAAGAACAAAAATACCAAATGTTACTATGCCACATGATACTTTTAACGCCAACAACCTTTTCTACAAACAAGTATTCTCAGACAAATTAAGGAATGAACATTTAAAATATATTTCTCAGATTCTCCTGGTAGTTAAAATTATTCCGCAATTTGCTGGTGGTTTTGCTGTTATCCTATGTAAAATTTAAGAGAATCCATGAGCACCCATGCCTCGGACCAATGTTTTTATGGTGCTGACAAGCACTACATCTGTGCTTTTTACTGTACAGTCCATCACTGTTCGGGGTGGTGGTTTGGGGTGGGAAACTCATGTAAAATCAAGCAAATGCAAGAAGATCCGTTTTAATTCTACTGGATACGACTTTCATCAAGACACTATGGAAAAGCAAATAATTTGTTCAAACGTGTGCTCTCTTTCTCTCTTAGTCTGGGGAGGGGTGTAGCAACCAGAGCAGTTGTTGCCCACAGTATTCTGTTCCAAATGTTCTAAATATTCTAAATGTGTCCACATGTCCACAGATGTCAATAAAATATTTACAGCGAACAATGTGGGTGTACATGTCTGGAACAATGCAGAATGAATAGTCCACCACCTAGAAAATGCTTCCCAAACTTTTTTGGCTACTACTCCCCTTGGTTCCAATAAACTCATCCCCAGTGCTTTCTACCCCACCCTATAAAAAGCTTTATTCAAAATAGTGGTTTGCATGACCTACTAAGGAACATTAACAACACAATTAAATTCAAAACAGTAACAACTGCACATTTGTTCCAAGTCCAATTTAAAATCTTTAATTTAATTAAATCAACAAAATTAATGAACTTGATCCAGCGATACCAGCTTCTCAAAGTTTGGTAGTCATTTACACCTCCAGTACCCCCTGCCACACTATCTTAGCGACCCCAGTTAGAGTAACTGGACATGAGAAGGAGTGATTAATGCATATCAGTTCAGCAGACTTAGTCTGTGACTCATCAATCTGTTGGTGTTCCTTGCTTGGTATTACGTCTTGTATTGCTGAGTTTATTTAGAGCAAGGGAGATTTTTTTGTACTTGTATGTATCTGTATCTGCAAAAGCATAAAAACTATGTCCAGAACTGTTTTCCTGATCTTCTGCAACAGAAAACTATTTGGACCTTAAGCTCCTTCCTTGTGGTGAATGGTACTGGGAGCAACTTCCACTGTGAATCATATCAGATTCTCAACAATATTTTGCTATCCCAATCTTCAAACAGCTCTTGATATCATACACTTCTTTAGTGTTCTTATATGAGCTTCAAAACCTACAGGGCATTCTTATACAAAACAGATTCAATCTAATTAATCAGCTGGTTTTTATCTGCTAATACTTACTCCTTGCTGAAAAGGGAGGTTCCAAAGTTGCCCTCTAAAGATGCACTGAACTCCAAAAACAGAGCCAAATCAGTCTCTTCCCAATAAAGACAACTCAAGCTATTTACATTTTTTACAGATATTATATACAGAAATCCTTAAGAAATTTCAGTTCAGACTGATGTAAGAAACATAAAAAAATTTCTTGCATCAGTTCCACATCCTAATTTGGCTTAGATTGGTGCCACACTGACCCATAAAAGAGGAGTACCAGGATTTCAAACCTCCCATGGGTTCAGGTGGCTGCCAGTGTGTTCTGTCTCATTTTACAGATAAATGCCCTATTTCTCAGCTGATAATTAAGTTGACAGGGCTAAAAACAGATACAGTGGTACCTCGGTCTACAAACAGCCCTGTAAACGAACTATTCGGTATACGAACTCTGCAAAACCGGAAGTAGGTATTCCGGTTAGCGAACTTTACCTCAGTCTACGAACAGAAGCCGAATGGTGGAAGGGCACCAGCGGCGGGAGGCCCCATTAGGGAAAGCACGCCTCACTTTAAGAACGGCTTTGGTTTAAGAGCAGACTTCCAGAACGGATTAAGTTCGTAAACCGAGGTACCACTGTATCTAATTCACACATGCCAGAGGTACAGTAAGCCTCCTCCATCAGAAGAAACCAGGTTGACTTGAATGCAATGCCTGTATGTAACAAGAGCTAAATGAACCTCAAGATACAAGTCCAAGCTATTATAACCTCCTTTTTTCTCATTTTGTTTTGAAATAGAATGTGAATCACAAATATCCAATTTCAAATCTTCAGGTATAGCAGCCCTGAATTCTGCAGGACTTAATGTATGCGAAGGTTCAGAGCAGTATCTGAAAATATCTTAAATTAGATTTCCCAAAGCACGTTTTGAGAGAAGCTGTTCTTCCAACAAAGCCAATACACTGTGTTTTAACGGTGGCCAGATACCTTTCATAAACTTTATCTTTAAAATAGACCATTGAAAGAAGTACCACTACAGGCATTCCAAGTGTGCATTGCTGTTACTTCTCCACATTAGTAATCATTATAAGCCTAACCAAAGTAAGTTAGGGATATTAATCTTAAAAGATGACTATAGTAACTAACCTACAAACTAAGGTTCCTACTCCTACCATTCTTGCTTATTATCAGTGTAGATTTAAAAAATAAAATGCCAATTTTAACTGTTGCATAGAATATGGTACTTGCTTATATAACAGTTACATACAAATTAACTGTTGCCATAGCAATAGGGTGGGTGGATGTTAGGAGCCTCATAAAGTGATATCTGAATGTTATATTTTAAAATAGTCAGATACTTTCAAGTGAATTATCATAGCCCTTTATATATATTATATACTACAACTTTATATTAAATCAAGGAAACCTCTGCAATTAGTTGAAATTTAAAAACAGAAGTCAATTATTACAAAGTCCTCCAGTATGTTATATGCAGTATGTGGAGATTTGAAGAAAAAATTGGATATTTATGGCTCTCATTTTATTATAATCCTGCCTCATGAAGAATTTTCAAAACAAGTTGGAACAAAACAAGATGGAAAGGTGGAACAAAGGCTGTTTTTTAGCTTGCAATTACTTTAACTTCTTCCATTAAGACCTATTTAGTACTCAATATCTCTGAATTGACACCAATTTTGCAAGATGATTTTACCCAAGTACGTTTAGGGACTACGAGGCCAAAGCTTTCATCAAGCCTTAGAAACCTTTTTCATTAGCAGTACATGTGACAAGACAGCTTTGCTAACAGATTCCCTGGAAGCAATCAGTGAGATGGCATCTCAAAATACCCTTTCCCGTCTAACTTTGAGGCTCATGATACACATGTAGTCAATCACTAACAAACTGCACCTGCACATTCCCTCTCAACTGCTCTCACACATCGCTGTACCTGCAGCTATTATCCCAGCCACTTATTGGCCGAGACTAGCAACATGAATTTCCTCATGCCTCAGCTCCTCTCTCAGAAATAACAGCCAATATTTTGGTTGGCTGCCCCACTCCTATAACAATGTGCACTGTAATGTCCAACTTTTTTTTTCTTCAAATGAGGGGTAAAAGGTAAAGGGATCCTTGACCGTTAGGTCCAGTTGTGGATGACTCTGGGGTTGCGGCGCTCATCTCGCTTTATTGGCTGAGGGAGCCGGCGTACAGCTTCCGGGTCATGTGGCCAGCATGACTAAGCCACTTCTGGCAAACCAGAGCAGCGCATGGAAACGCCGTTTACCTTCCTGCTGGAGTGGTACCTATTTATCTACTTGCACTGTGTGCTTTTGAACTGCTAGTTTGGCAGGAGCAGGGATCGAGCAACGGGAGCTCACCCCGTCGCAAGGATTCAAACCGCTGACCTTCGGGTCGGCAAGCCCTAGGCTCTGTGGTTTAACCCACAGCACCACCTGTGTCCCCAAATAAGGGGTAGGGGTCCAGATTTTCAAAATGACTATAGTGCCTCCTGCAAGACAGATTTTTGCAAGGCTTAGGTGAGCACATCCTATAGACAATGTAATATAAGCTCTTGTAGTGGGATATATAGAAGCCAAGGACACAGCAGAAAAGACCCTGTACGTTATGGGTGTGATCCCCAAACAAGCACATACAGTGGTACCCCGCAAGACGAACGCCTTGCGAGACGAAAAACTTGCAAAACGAAAGGTTTTTTCGTTTTCGAGTTGCCTCGCAAGACGAATTTCCCTATGGGCTTGCTTCGCAAAACGAAGCTTGCCCCGGGGACAGCGGGTCTTCTCTTTTGAAGCAAGGGGCGGCGGGGAGAAGCGATCTTCTCCCCGCAGCCCCAGGTCCGGGGACAGCGGGAAGCGCTTCCCGCTGCCCCCGGACCTCTTTTGAAGCAAGGGGCTGCGGGGAGATCGCTTCTCCCGGTGCTCCGAAGCGGGGCAGGGGGTGGGAACACCTTCCCCCACCGCCCCGCTTCGGAACGGTGCTCCGAAGCGGGGCGGGGGGGTGGGAACACCTTCCCCCACCGCCCCGCTTCGGAACGGTGCTCCGAAGCGGGGCGGGGGGCGGGAACACCTTCTGAAGGCTGGCGGGGGGCAAAAGTCTTTGTCCCCCCTGCCTGCCTTCCCAGGGGCTTTTAAATCGCCCCGGACAGCGGAGAAGTCCTCCGCTGTCCCGGGGCGATTTTAAAATGCTGCCCGCCAGCATTTTAAGATTGCCCGGACAGCGGAGAAGTCCTCCGCTGTCCCGGGTTTTTTAAAAATGCTGGGGGTGGGAAGAAAAGCCCTTATCCCCCCCCCAGCCTTCAGAAGAGGTCCGGGGACAGACTGTCCCCGGACCTGGTCTGAAGGCGGTTTCCCTAGGAACGCATTAATTGATTTTCAATGCATTCCTATGGGAAACCGTGCATCGCAAGACGAAAAACTCG
Organism: Podarcis liolepis; assembly: GCF_965112155.1. Classification (NCBI taxonomy): domain Eukaryota; kingdom Metazoa; phylum Chordata; class Lepidosauria; order Squamata; family Lacertidae; genus Podarcis; species Podarcis liolepis. Next base: position 10,924,512 of record NC_139569.1, on the reverse strand, counting down.
CAAGACGAAGAGACTTGCGGAACGAATTAATTTCGTCTTGCGAGGCACCACTGTATTGGTTCTTTTCTACTTTATGTTCTTCTGTATATTCTGTTCTACTCTCTTACAAAGAGGGCAAGCATTTGAACTTCATCCTTCCCTCTAGGAACTGAGTTTTGCTTCCCCCTTATTGTAAGTACTCCATTATAGGATGGCCCCCACAATTTTCTATATATGGGGTATTTCTATATATGGGGTGCTCAACAACTTTGGCTCCATCCCTCCAGCAAAAATTCTGGCTGTGCCCTTGCCACGATGTTTCATAGTTGGACAGGGATTTGAACCTGGATTTGCCACATCCAGTCACTAAACCACATTGGCTTTTCAACAGAGCAAAGTGCTACTGTGGTAGGACATCTAACCATTTGGTGTCAAACACAGTCACAGATAGTGGATCTGAAATAGGAATGAAGTTTACTCGGGATTCAGGATTCTGCTGTTGAAAACTGCCTTAACTGTCTTGCATTCTGGCAGAAGAGTTCATCTATCAACTGTATACTGCCCTTCACAACATAAAAATACAAAATGAAAACACAAAATGCATAACAAAACAAAAACAAAACGAACCATTAACTCCCCCCTCTCTCAGACACATTTAAAAAGCCCTAGAATCTGCCACATGCCTGGTTGAAGAGTAACATTTTTGTCTGGTGCCTAAAGATATGTAATGAAGGTGCCATGCAGGCCTCCTCGAGGAACGCATTTCACTGCACATAAGGCCCATTCCCACATTGCCACCCTCCAGACCTTTCGTGGGGAAGGCGCCCAAGGAAGGGCCTCAGATGACCACAGGGTCCGGGTTGGTTCATATTTGTGTCCATTTTCCTTTTCGGACAAAAAATCCAAAAGGGGTTCCATATTCAATGTCAGCAATAGTTTTTCTCTAATTAAAAGTATCAACTTTGCCTCCAACAATTTCAGAAACCATGCCTCCATATTAAATGGTAAATGTTTCCCTCTTGGCACATATAAGAGTCTCTCCACTGTGATCAAATGTTGAGATAATATTCCATAATTCTTTTGTATCCATTGGTTCACACCCAGTTCTGTATCTTCAATTCCCATCTCCTGTTATATCTGCCATGCTTTCCCCATGTTATCTATGAATGACTGTTCCATTTGTGGTCCTTCCATTCTTTTTCTGTACCCCCCCCCCCCGCCTGAGATTTAATAGCTTTATCCTCTGGGATTACTCTAAATTGTACATGGAACTCTTTCCCTCTCTCAATTCCATCAATGTCAGATTATCCAGATCTTTCTCCATCCATAACTTCATAGTTATGCATAGTGGGTTCTTCAATTTCATCAGTTGTCCCTTCTAGTTTTGCCATAGTTTCAGCTCTCAGTCCTGCCAGTTCCTTGTCATCTAAAGCCTCTATGTCATAGTTGATTCCATTTTCCATTTCATTCATCTCTGGTTTAATTTCATTCCTCACTTCATTGACTGTTCTTTTAGTCTTGTCAATTTTTTACCTATTCCCCCTCCCCAAGCCTATATTGTTTCATTGAGAGACATTGTTTGCTCTGTCATCATCTGCTTAAGAACATCCACAGTAAGCAAGGACCCTGAAGATCTCCTATTTTCTACCTCTTTTTCCCCCTTCTGCCTTTTTTTCTTATTTTTTTCTTATTCTGAATGGGGAGGCTATTTTCCTGCTTCACTGAAGCTATTAGGACTTCTGTCCCTTAATGGCTCCCATCACTTCAGCAGCATCACAAGGTTAATTCCATTTCCATGGATATAGTGTCAGTTGGCAAACTAACTTTCAATTTCTTAAACACACTTTCTTCAAATAAAAAATGAAAATGAAAAATAATCCACTTAAAGCTTCACAGAGATTCCCCTTGTCCATTTAAACTTTCTCATTTCACACCATAAATCCAGCTTTTTGTCACTTTTACTCAATGCCATAAGCAGTAGCTTTCTTTCCTTCTCCTTCTTTTATTATGGAAGGCAGTTATCTCACCAGGTGGCGATTCTCACTAACAGACGCAGAAACTCTTTTAGGTTGTAAGTTATCCTGTTCCAAAGATGATTAAGAAAGCGAGGCATTTGCAGTCGCAGTGCCCATATTAGGGCTGCAGGGTGTTTGGGTAAGATGGTGGCTTCCAGGCACTGAACCCACAGGACAGGAAAACAACCCTCCAACAGTCTCTCTAAAGTGCGAAGAGCAAATTTTCAAGCAAACAAGAGGGGCAATCCCTTCATTTCAACTTCTTTGTGGAAGTGAAAGCTGACAGCAAAACTTGTATCTGGCTATCATCAAACACCATGCTGCTATCTCCATTGGTAAGGAACAAAAAAACAAAAAACCTTCCGTTTGCCTTGGTCCCTCCCCCAGAAAAATGTACCTAACCATTTATAATCACCCCAGCAGTCGCTCCACCAAGAATGAATCAGAAGCAACAATTCATCAGTCTGAACAGAAAGATTTAAAGCCATCCTGTGAAAGATGGCAAGTGAGTAAGTCCTACCAGGCATGCAGAGGCAAAGAGGTACATAAGAAATGTATCTGTGACTGGTCTTCTGGGATCAGACAGGTAGATACCAAGGGACCTGGAGAAAGGCATTCCTTTGTGATCAAGAGTCCACAGGTTAACAAATGGATGCCTAAAGTCCTTCAAATTCCTTGAAGTCAGTGCACTTCTTTGGGAGGAGGGTCACCTACTCTTTCCAAGTGAGCAATACAAACCTAATTAAAAGGTATTTGAAAAAGAAGAGGTTTGCAGTGTCAATCTCCACAGAAAGAAACTGGAGGTGTTTAAAGATCACAATACTGCCTTGTCCATAATACTGATTGCTGCAGACTTTCAGTTCCTCTGGAAAATGTAACATAGTACCCCCCCCCCAAGAAAGTTGAACTAATTTACGATTTCTGCTTCTCTCAGCCATCTATGGTTCCAGATGCACCCAGAAACTCATTATTTGCTTATTTACAAATGTGTATGTTAACTACACTGGAATATCCACTTTCACTCTCCCATACAATAGAATTGATCTAACTACGGCTCAGAAATTAAGCACAGATGCACAAATCACTGTATTTACAAAAACAACATGCATCTTGGCAGCAGCTCTTATATAGGTCTTGCGGCACTTTGCAGTCTATGTAGAGAAAAGGGAAGAGAAAGAAAACATGAACCTCCTGCAGAATTTCATCTCAGTTGGTTATTTTTAATGACTAATTCACCTTGACTACATTCAAAGTAAAATACCCTGTTATTAGTTTTTGTTGTCTCTTATCCCATTTAGCCATTATGGGCAGTTCATAGGACAATTACCATGGAGCTGAAACTAACAGGAGCCAGTCCTATTGTTTCTAACTCTTGAGTCGAAAGCTATTCTATTCTGTTTCTCAACCTAGCCCAGCAGTTCTCCAGCGTCTTGGAGAGAAGCCTCTCACACCACTTGCTATTCTGGAGATAGCAGGGACTGAATTAGAGACCTTCTGCATGCAAAGCATGAGGATTCCATACTCCCATTTTGATCCTAATTTATGATATTTTCTGCATAGCAAATCCGGTACACAGTAAACCCGGCTCAAGGAGCACTCCAGTTGTCCACCATCACTGAAGAAGTAGCAGGTGGCTGGAGCGGAGACCATCTTTTCAGTCCTATCAAACATGCATTCCTTCTCAGAAAACAAAGATTTTGCCTCTATCTGCTATGCCTTTGAAAATCCAAGGAATTAATATTGCAGTGTGGTCCAGCAGGCCTAGGGCTACAAAATGAGACTCACAAAGAAGAGGACTGCCACAGGCTGGGGTCTCACTGTAGAATACAGAAGCCTATAATTACCTTGTCAGCAACTTGCATTCTTTTTTCAATCAAGAGTCGTATTCTGAACCGATCAAGGGCTTGGGGGTGGACTAGCTCCACCCACCAACTCACCTCCTACAAAGCATATGCACCAGCAAACGGCTCCAAGTTCTTTCTGCCCAGGAGGAACAGTAACAGATGCTTTGGCACAGTTCTTCCTATATGCACCTCCGTTCTGACTTATACACACAGGACAAATTTAGGTTGCTTTTAAAGGCCATAGAAATCAAGGTGTTAGAGAGTTCTAACTATATCTCCGTTTTGGAGAAAAGTAGTGAGATGCATAATACTGAATGGGAAGGGAAACTTGTCCTCAAGCTCAGGGGTTACACGCTGTGGGTGGATTTCATCCCTAGTACATGCAAATACATCATTCTGCAGCATATATGTAGCTGCTTCTGCTAAAGCTTCACAATTTGTTATCTGGAGCTTCAGGTTCTGCTCGTCTCCATGGAGACTGATGTAAGCTCAGCAAAGTCACTAAGTGCTTCAAAAATAATTTCAGTTCATTTTGAGATGTGTATGCATGTAACATGTTTTTTGGGGGGTGATCAAATGGCATTCCAACGGTGTTGTTTCAAGTACTGCTGTTAAGAATATTTTCATCTGACATTTCAGGGCTAGCACACATTAAAAGAGTTTCCCCACTCGTAACCTTGGCCAGAAGGAATTTTTAGAATAAGCAAACGAAAGGGTTTTGCGGTTTTTGAGCTGCTTCGCAAGACGAATTTCCCTATGGGCTTGCTTCGTAAGACGAAAACGTCTTGCAAGTTTGTTTCCTTTTTCTTAACACCGTTAATACAGTTGCGACTTGACTTTGAGGAGCAACTCATAGAACGCGGTGTGGTAGCCTTTTTTGAGCTTTTTGGTGATTTTTGAAGCTTTTCGCGAGACGAAAAATTTGCTAGACGAAAAAACTCGCGGAATATATTAATTTCATCTTGCGAGGCACCACTGTATCTCAGCTGGTGCCTGGATCACTAGGAGTTCCCTCAGTATCAAAAGTTTGAAAACTAATGTACTTTAGAAAGGATACGGCATGCGTACAACCATGCACAAAATGTGGGCAAAATGTCTGACTTTATGCATTGATAATTAAGTGAACAGGTAATTCAAGCTTTGTGGTTTCAGTTAAGCCTTTTCAAGATGTATAGTAAGAGTAAGAAGTACTATATGTAATAATTATTTAAATAATAGGGCATTTGCATAGACATTGATAAGATAATATGACATACTGTTTGCTGACTCCTACCAGGCTGAGCATCTGACAAGTCTGGGAAGGTGAGGCAGTAGATGGAAAGTTTTTAACTAACGAAGTAAATACATGACAATCAAAATTCATTTTTTAAAACACTCAAAAACACCTTCAAGGAGGTTGTCTATCCAAGTCACAAATACAGAGCTCATACATTAATGCAGGCCTAACTGAAAGGCCTGCTAGGTGAACTGAGAACATGTTTACTTCTTTATAAATAAAAGGGATTTAAGCATTTTAAAAATGAAGGTTTTCCAGGATAAACCACCAAAGACCATTTGATTTTAGGCAGGAAATTATAAAATTTAAAAGATATCAAGATCCAATGGAATTAAGTGTCTGACATTTTCTGTTAAAATCAAGAGATCAGCTTTGTAACTGTAACACTCAGGTACACCAACATCTTTCATGATTACAAATGAGCTTTGCATCATAATAAAATGGAAAACATAAATACCACTCTCCTTTCCACTAACTAGAAAGCAGTTAGTTATTTTATCTCTCTCTCTCTCTCTCTCTCTCTATATATATATATATATATGTGTGTGTGTGTGTGTGTGTGTTTGACTTATTTATTTTTAGCTACCTAGTCTCAATTTATCAAGGCCATAATTATAGGGTAACTTCAGAATGTAAATTACTAGAAAAAATGAGTGGGTGGTTGTTGTTGTTGTTGTTGTTAAGCATTCCCTAAGCAACACCCTCTGGAAATGACCATCCAAGTAGGATTGGAACCACTGCAAAGTGGTGCCACCCACCCCTAGTTCGGACAGTCACTCCAGCAGAATACCGTGGTCGAGGGTATTGAAAGCCACTGAGAGGTCAAGAAGAATTAACAGGGACACAGTTCCTTGTCTCTCTCTAGGCAGGGGTCATCATACTGAGCGACCAAAGAAGTTTCTGTGCCAAAACTGGGCCTAAACCCCAGTTGAAACGGATCCAGAAAATCTGTTTCTTCCAAAAGTGCAGTGCCTGGATCTGGTCTGCAACCACTCACTCCAGAACTTTGCTCAAGAAAGGGAAATTAGCAACTGGCTGGTAGTTAGTTAGGTTTTCCAAATCCAGGGAAGGTTTCATAACAAGTGGTTTTACCACTGCCTCTTTTAAACAGGCAGAGATCACCCCCTCTTGAAAAGAGGCACTGATCACCTCTCTGGTCCAGCCAGCTGTTCCGTCCATGCTGGTTTTTATCAGCCAAGAGTAGCAAGGATCTACAGCACAAGTGGTCGCCCTGACCAATCCAAGCACCTTGTCCACATCCTCGAGCCTTATCAACTGAAACTCATCCAACACAACAGGACTAGACTGTGCTCTGGGCACCCCATGAGATTCACATGCTGTAACAGCACAGTCAAGTTCTTGGTGGGATGCAAGCGATTTTATCCTCAAAATGCTTTGCAAACAAGTCACAGCGAGATACAGTTGGTTCTACCACCTCCTTTGGGCCAGCCTGTAAAAGGCTCCATACAACCCAGAAAAGCTCTGCCGGACGACATAATGAGGATGCAATGGAGGCAGCAAAGTATGCCTTCTTTGCAGCCTTCACTGCCACTAGGTAGGCTCGATAATGAGCACTTACCAGAGTTCAGTTACATTCATTCGGATCTTTCTTCCACTTGCATTCAATCTGTCTCCCAGCCCTTAGCTCTGGAGTATACCAGGGGGCCAAACGGGCTCCATGAAGTGGGAGCAGGTGCTCAGGGGCGATTGTGTCAATAGCCCAAGCCATTCGGGTGTTCCAGAGGTTGGCTAGGGCTTCGACAGAGGTGCCAGTCATATCAGCCAGAAAAACTTCCATATGAAATATCCTCTATAACCGGAAGAGTCAAGTTGTCTGGGTTCTGATCTAAATGTAGTATTTTCCACATTGTAAAAATCATGCATTAGTAAACAAGCAATGCTATTGCAGGAGTCTAAAAAGATTGCTTACCTAAGTTGTGTCGCTTTGCCTTTGCGTGCTCGTGGATGTGTTTCTTTGTAAAACAGCCAAAGAAAACACAGTACAGGCAAGAATGAAGTCTGTTCAGATGGGCACCACACATATGACAGATGCACGACTTTGCCTGAAATACAAAGATGATATTCATTACAAATAGCAAATACTTTATTGTGTAAGTTCATCCACTCTCTGATTAGGTTTGTAAGTACTAACATATGTGTGACATTTATTTCTACTTTCCAGTATTAAAATGAGCCAGACTGATAGCTAGAACTGAATTCTCCATCCAAAAGGGATATGCAGACAGCTATTATGCATGTTTTTCCACTAATGAAACACTTTTATAAACCCATATCTCTGTTGGTCCATCCCCATTTATTATGGCACAGATACAATCCAAAACAATACCTATCAGAACAGCTAGAGATTATTAGAAAGTGGTGCAACATCCTGTTAACCTTCTGCTAGCCAATCAGATGTCTTTAGTCAATTAAGATTTGCAAACTGCTAAAATGGATAGCTAAGCAGATAAAACTCATCAGATGAATAACTTGCTTATTTGTTTATTTATGCAGCTAAAGTTGCTGGAGAAATATTCTCTGATGCACTGAATTATTATAAAGACATGAGAAAAGACAGAAAAGACTTTTTTTGATAATATAAGGAGAGAGTTCCCGCCACTGTGCTGTAACACAACACATTTTAGACTAGCAAAATGTCTCTTATATGTATGATGGGGACGAAGGATGTATTCACATGCACAACGAACATATATTACACACACAGTTTGCCAGCGAAGGCCTGGCCACCTGCTGTCAGGGATGTTGATTTGTTTTAACCCCCACTGCAACTCCATCCCCAAGTATCCTTTTTATTTTAGTCCATTCATGGATGATGACCATTCATTCCTACCGAGAAAAGAAAGGGGTACATACAGAAAAATCACTGCAGTGGAGGTTAGACATGCTTTCTGTTTCTTTTGATCCCAGCACTCAATTCAGGATTAGACTCCTCAGCTGTGTCACAGTCTGTTTACTTTGCCCCAGAGAAATGTGAGAGTTCCAATTTGCATCTCTTTCCCCCGAGTTTTACTTTCTGGATATGTTAAAATATTGGGAACTGGGTTTTGTTTTGTTTGTACTTATTATTCTATGTCTACCAAAACCCCTTTTGTCCCCATTCCATTTGCCAAGATTTGTACAGAAGTCAGAAGGTACCAATTTAAAATTGCATGCTGGTCTAGACACACAGACTTTAGGAAATGGTTAGGTATTAAATTCAGGTGGGAGGTTAACCATTTAAGCACTCCATTAAAAAACCAAAACCATTTAACCATTGCAGCCAACCAAGTTCTGTTCAATGCAGACTCATTTAAACTAATGGACCTAAGTTAGTAATGTCTGTTAATTCCAATGAGTCTACCCAGAGAAGAACTTAGCTGGATAAAACACTTTAAGTCCAACTTTGACTTAAGCATCGCATCCAAGCTGAGAGGTGAAAACAGATCCACTTACAACAGCTCCCAGGGTGGGAGGCTGGGAGAAGAAAGGGAAGTGACTGGGTGAGCTGGGAGAGTTCACCCCTTTCTGTGTGAGACAAGGGTTAAGCTCTACCTTTGAGAGAGCACTTTGCCTTTTCTTCCCTCCCCTTTCTTTTTCATTTAGATTAATTTGTTTTTTATTGTATTATGAAAAAGCGTCAATATTTTTATAATGAAAAACCGATCCTCTTACAAACCCAAAACCACCCATCTATTTTATGGATTATTTTTAAACATAGATACAATTCCAACACTTATTTACATAAAAGTTGCAAATTTCATAATGCATCAATACAGAGCTGTAATTCTTGGGTAAAAATGGCTAAAATATGAGCAATCTCTCTGATGAAAGGCACTATGTCAACAACTCTTGACAATTTTGTTTCTAATTTGATTGTACAGAACACAATGAGGTAACAGAAAAGAACCTACTTTGTTACAGGCACTCAAGAATGACTAGCAGAAAGTGACATCATTTTGTTCCTGGCAGTCTTCAAAAGTAAAAAAAAAAAAAAACATGTGAGAAGTAAGGACAGGAAAAGGAATTCCCAAAGAGGGTGGGGGCTAAGTAGGTATAGGCAGGAAGAAGTTGGGCTTATTCTAAAGAAATGTTACTAACCTGACATTTCTCAATGAACAGTAGACCATTTCCATATTGAGAATGCCCAAGAATTAGAATGCCCACTCACATTAGAATGTTTGGAAACATTCTATGACATCACAGCAGACTAGTCAATGGCAAGTAAGAAGCCAACATATTAGTAGAGAGGCAATAGCCATTCTGACCTCTCACATATATAAAAAAGCAAATTCTCAAACTTGCAGGCAAGTACTAAACTAAATTTTGTTCAAATTTCTATACTGCCCTTTATCCGAGGATCACAGGGTGGTTTGCAAAATAAAAACACAAAAATACATACAGTGGTGCCTCGCAAGACGAAAAGAATTCGTTCCGCGAGTCTTTTCGTCTTGCGATGTTTTTCGTCTTGTGAAGCACGGTCCATCGCAACTGCGCCTCTTCAAGCGGCTTTAAAAAAAAAGTGCAAGACGTTTTCATCTTGCGAAGCAAGCCCATAGGGAAATTCGTCTAGCGAAGCAACGCAAAAACGGAAAACCCTTTCGTCTAGCAAGTTTTTCGTCTTGCGAGGCATTCGTCTTGCGGGGCACCACTGTACCATTGTAACAAACAAAAACAATACTCTCCCCCCCCCAACATTTTAAAAGGCCATAGCTAGTTTAATTAGGCAAATGTTAGTTATGAGCCAATATGCACCAATGTGTCAGAAAGCAGCTTGAATGCTGGGCTAGAGAAACTGTCAGCTGCCTTGGATAACTATTTAACTGCCAAAATTATTCCGGGGAGAAGAGAGGGAAGGAATAACACCTAGTGAAGCAAGAACTCCTGTTCAAATGAATGCTAGCCCCGCCGCCTAAATGCCAATACATGTGTTGACTTTGTCCCTGACTGGTGTGAGGGCAGCATCCTTTCAAGAAGACCTAACACAGATGCAGAGATTGCATCCCCATGAAGGTAGTTCTTCAGTCAACCACTGACTGCAGCTAAGAGGCAAGTAGGCAGCATGTTCTCAGAAGCCCTTTCATGTGTGTTTTGTTACCAAACACCCGAAAGAGCGCTAACAAATCTGTTCCTATTCTAATCAAAGAAAAAGCTCTTCTGATACCAAATAGTGCAAGACTTACAATGATTTATTACTAGACAGACACTGAACTCAACTGTATTCTGTAATCTTAAACACGTTTAAGCTAGGAGTCCTACTGATAATGGTTTCTGGGTAAACAGGCTTAACAACAAGGTGCAGTTCTAATGATGCAATTCTTTTTCAAATCACGACTTTTTCAAAAGCTCAAGGAAGTCTGGGAAAAGATAGAACATGGCAACATCAAGGTGGCTTATGAATCATTAGCTGGGAGTGTTAAAAATATAGACGGCTGCTATTTATGACATTCAGCATTGCAACTCACAAAACTAAAGTTTAAAGAAATTATGCAAGCGTGTAACACAGCACTTGGGACTGAGATCTTAATTTTTCCAGCTGTTGACAAATAGCAATGTTGTTTACTGGTTTAACCATCTAGAGTAGGGGTGGGGGACCTTTTCCAAAGAGAGGGCCACACTCCCTTCATGGGCAACTTTCCAAGGGCCACATGCCAGGGATGGGCAGGCTCAGATGCAAAAGTGGGTGGGTGAGGTACATAAGTGGGCAACAAATGTGATTCTTACCTTTGTACAACAGAGATAATTTCAGACTTGTGGAAGTGAGAGGTTTCTATACACACCAACCCACATCTCTTCACCCTCCATCCAGGCAAGGAAGCAGCAGCATCTCAGCCTGGCAAAAGCAGTGGAGGAAGGTGCAGAGCAGAAGGGGGTAGCGTAGCCTTGGAAGAGGGTGTAGCCTGGGGAAGTGTTTCAGGAGCTGAACAGAAGTTAGGAGGGCTGCATCTGGTCACTGGGCCTGAAGTTCCCCCACCATGATCTAAGAGGGTAGCGTATGCTCAAAAACATTGTCCGGGAAATTTAAATACAGTGGTACCTCTGGATGCAAACGGGATCTGTTCCGGGGCCCCGTTCACATCCTGAAGCGAATGCAATCCACGTCTGCACATGCCGCGATTCACCGCTTCTGCGCATTATGTCATTTTGAGCGGAGCGTAACTTGAAAATGCTCAACCTGAAGCATATTTAACCCGAGGTATGACTGTATGCCAACTAGATGCCCTGGTACAATATTGCAGCCAGTGCTTATCAGACCTCGCTTTAAGTGTCATGTGAATTTCCATGGTTAACCAAAGCTCCTTCAAGGAGTGGGAAATTGGGGAGAAGAAAGTTGTTGTTGTTGTTTGAATTTATATACCTCCCTATACCCGGGGGGGGGGGAGGTCTCAGGGTGGTTCATAGAATAAAATCAAGATATAAAACCACAAAATACCTAATAAAAATAAAAACAGTAACCCAATATCCCCCCCCCAAAAAAAAACATTTTAAAGAGGCATGGGTTGTAAATCAGATCAACCAAAGGTCTGGTTAAAAAGGAACGTTTTTGCCTGGCACCTAAAGGTGTATAATGAAGGTGCCAGGCAAACTTCCCGGGGGAAAGCATTCCACAGATGGGGAGCCACTGCAGAGAAGGCCCATTCTTGTGTTGCTACCATCCGAATCTCTTGAGGAGGGGGCACATGGAGGAGGGCCTCAGAAGATGATCTCAGGCAAAGGAATAAACTTTCACCAAATAACCGAGTTCTTCTGGCCCATATTATGAAGTGGAACAACTGAACTGTGATCTAACCCACAACAAAATGACATGCAAAGCAATCCTATGCATATCTTTTTGGAAATAAGCCCACTGACTGAATGGGACTTACTCATAAGTGTACTTAGGATAGCAGCCTGAAAATTTGAATGATTATGATTTATTTCATTTATGAATACTTCCTATGAAGCATCTCAAAGCAAATTCACAATAATTAAAAATAATTAAAAATAACAGAAAGTCATGAGGGCTTCTGATAGCCCTGTCATTATGCTTATTTTTTTCTGCTGCGATTTAGGTTGTACAGTATGTGATGCTACTACAGTATATAATCTCCACAAGTAGGACTCTTACATAAATATAAACACAAGAATATCAGGGAAATAATGGGGAGAAATAACAGAAAGGCAATACTAGGCAATACACTTTGCCATACTCAGCTCTACCCAGATTCTGCAATTCTGCGAATGTATAGGAAAATTTACAGAATCTGAATGAAGAATTCACCAGCCTTCCTGAGAATACCACCTAATGGGAGGGCAAGGAACCAAGTTTATTTTTCATAGCTTTATATCATGAAAAGATCTCAGATTTCCAGCAATATGACTTCACTTTGATTGCTAATTTATACTAGAATTTGGAGTAGAAATTTTTATTGCTTTTTTAGAGTACAGAATACAGGAAGTACCACTAATGTGAATTAAAGGGTTAGAAAATGCTGGGCTCTTAATTGGTTACTTTATAAGAGCTGGGCTAGGGGAGTTTCCAGCTGCAAGATAAAAACTGTGTGACTCTGGGATTGACCTTGAATCTCTTAAGTGTTGTGGCAAATGGAAAGGAAAGAACAGATGAAATGTCAACAGAAGAGGCCTTAGTGGTTGCATTATTGAAAATAAATGACTCGCTGGAACAGCTTCACAAGAAAACAGAAGTGATGAATGTGAAAGCGGACGCTGCAAATAATAAAATTGATTTAATTGTAGAAAGTTTAAATAATCTGGGACAAAAGGTGAACACCAACACAGAAACCACCCAGAAATTGACACAGGAATCTACTTTAATACGGCAAACTGCGGATGAAGTCAGGGAGAAAACCTTTGCTGCTGAATGTAAAACAACACAATTGGAGTGGGAGGGAGCCCCATACATTCAAAAGCAACTTGACGAATATAAGCTGACATTTGTTATGATGGAGCTTAAAGAAAAACAGATGAATTTGAGGATCAGAACCCCACCAGAACTGGGAAAGGAAAGTTTGACAGAGCTTCAGGAGGAGACAGGATCAACATCGGCTGAGAAAGAGAGATTTTTGGGGGTCAGTAGGACCGCCAAAAATGTGAATTTACTTAAGGGTAACTGTGAAGGACGTTGGATTGAAGAGAAGGGGGATTGGGAAATATGGACAAATCTGAAGTTGTTATGGTTGGGCCGAGCTGTTGTGGTGGGGATGAGGGTTGCTGTGTTGCCGGGGATGTTGCTTTTGTGTCAAAAAGTGCATGTTTTGGATGGGAGGGATTGTTTCAGGAGGTGGCAGAGGGATGTTCCTGGATTGGTTTGGCAGGGCAGGAAGCCTCGAGTAAAACTTAAGATATTGACGGATGCTAAAGAAGGAGGTGGACCTGCCCTGCCAGACACCTAAACTTTGTTGTGAATCATTTGCTTTTTGCTGGCTGAGAGAACGGCTGTCTCTTAAAAGCACTGAAGTGTCGGATAAATGGCAGATGAAGTTGATGGACTAGATGGAATTGGCGGAAAAGACTGGCAAGATCCGAGACCAGGGAGAAGAGTCAGTGGAAGAAGACTGGGAAAAGTTTGAAGACTATTTATAGAAATATTGTAAAATTAATGAATGTTAGAAGAATGTTGGAATGAAATTATATGGCTTCAGTAGAAATGTTATAAGGAATTAAGCATAAATAGATTAATAGAGTATTAAAGGAAAATAAGGTTAAAAGGTGTTAAGATAATTATAGGATAGAAAACAGGGGAAGATGGTAAGGAATTGCTGAAATAATTAATAGAAGTGGAATACAAAAAGGGAGGTGTGAGGAGGCCGTGGAAATATGGGGGGGAAAGCTAAGATATTGGAAGTTTTTTCTTTTTTCCTTTTCTTTTTTCCTTCTTCTTTCTTTTGATGTGTTTTTAAATTGTTTTGGTTTTGTTTTGTTAATTTTTAATTAATTTTGTTAATTTTTATGTAGTGTTTTTGTATTATAATGTATTGTTTTTTCTTTGTTTTTTCTTTTGTAAGTGTTTAAATTGTTGTAAAAGCAATAAATATTATTATTTAAAAAAAATAGAAAATGCTGGGCTCTTAAATAATAAAAAATATTCACATAAAACCTAAGGGTATTATCCTACAGTGAACAGCTGGATATAAGATTCCAGTGTATCCTACTAGAAGAACTCAACACTTTCCTTTACAGGAACGAAGCTGACAAAGACTTTGCTGCATGGAGAAGATAGTGAAAGTAGACTGATGGACCTATGAGCTTATCTGAAGGTTTTCTACGTTAGCGATGATTAGAAGCTCTCTTTCCCATTTCATGTTGAATTTTAGTTCTACAGCAATAAGCTATACTAAAAAAAAAGTACCAAAATACAGAAGACAAATGAAGAAAATACATTTCATGTCTAGGTTCTCAACACTAAATGTAACTAAACTTCTAGCACAAAGGCACAGAATGGGGTAAAATAAGGAGAAACGGAAACTTATGTTTACCAAAGCTTTATTGGACTGTACATTTAATTTTTAATTCTGTTTTGTACACTGCTTAGTTTTGTTTGTTATAATATACTTTTAGGAAATTACTGCCCATTATTGTTGTATGCTTACGGTTTTTAAATGATATTTCATTATATTAAGCATTATAATTTTTCATAAATAAAGTTTCTTATATTGGTTTTCATCAACACAAATATAGCAAATTTACTTTAGAAGAGTAAATTTCAAAGGCTCAAATTTCCACAAAAAAAGTTCTCTAGTGTTATGGTTCAATAAACCAATTCCTAATATAAACCAGTCTGATTAGGGGGGGGGGGAGATTTTTTTGTAATGTTTTGTAATAAGTTTAATAATAATGTTCAACCTTGTGCTATTTTTAACCAGCTGTAAAATTATGAGTGTTTCTTAAGACTTTTTGGTTTCATTTTATTTACTAATAAAAACAATGAGAAAAATAATAAACCAACTCCTCTACAATGAAGAACCCTTGGCAATGTGTGAGCATATGTCTAAATAATGGCTAAACAGCTGCATCTCTGTACGAGGATACTTCTTTCTTTACAAGCTAGGAGAAGATGAGAAATTGCAAATCTCTCTCTTTTCAGGAATACATATATACAATCATAAATACACACACACAGCCCTACTTATATTTCAGAATGCTGATTTCCCCGTTTTCTGCAATGCACCACTGCAGTAGCCAATTTCACATGAGAACAAGATGATTGCCAATACCGCAGTAGTGTGTTCTAAGATAGAGTATAAAAATCTATTACTTTACCTCATTCATTCCCCTGTGTCAGCAAATCGTGAAAATGTTTTTAAACATTCTATTAGGTAATGCATTGATCTAATCTTCAGGGACACGTGACTTGAGAAGTAATGCAGCAGGCAAGCTAAGCAGCCTAGCTAAGCAGCCCTGCCTACCTGACATTGTGCAGGGTGTCTTATTCAATGCTGCCCATGAAGCTAAGATGTTATTTGCAAGGTAGGAACACACAGTGAATGAAAATTTTATTCTTACCAGGGATTTGCGGGGGGGGGGGGAGGAGAGAGAGAAAGGAATGTATGTTTGGGGCAACCTGCCCTGATACTCTGATGAAAAACACTAGTTTCATTAACTAGAAACCCCAAAATTTGGGATCCCCTCCAAACTGGTGCCAAAGTTTTGCAATTGTTTTGCAGTGTGAACCCCACAATTTCCAGTGTCCCGCAAACTTAGGAATTGATAATTATGACCCCTGGTTTGGGTATCACCCAAAAACCTGACATTGTCCAATTCACTCCAAACCAGTCCCAAAGTTTTGAATTGTTTTCCAGTGAAAGCACCGTGTGTTGCAGTGCCCCCCAGGAATTTGAATTTCCTACGGCTGCATTCACTCAGGGGGTTTCTCCTGTTAGTTTCAATGATTATAAAGCTAGCATTTCGGTTGCATTTTCTAATGTTCTTTTCTTGCCTTTTCAAGTTGAATCCAACATCTTATCACACATGATAACACATTTCAATACATTATTTTAAGAGGAGATGATGGGAGTGTGCATGGGTGCCTAAAAAAACCAATAGTTTTGCAGGCAATTGGGCAACATTGGATTTGAAAAGACCAGAAAGGCCACAAAGAGAGTGGGTTACAGTTTTCGGGGTGCTGAAGAATTATTGCAAAACTTTGGTACCTGTTTGGAGTGAATCAGACAGTGTGGAAATCTGAGTGTTGTTAACTACAGTGGCATTAACTAGAACCCCCAGTTTGATGCATTACTGGGCTTTTTGTGGGGTGCTGCAAAATGGGGGGTTCAAAAATGCAAAATGGTTGAAAAACTTTGGCACCAGTTTGGAGTGAACCAGGTTTTTCAGTGATACCTATGACCAGGTATCCCCAGCCTGCGGCCCTCCAGATGTTTTGGTCTACAACTTCCGTGATCCCTAGCTAACAGAACCAGTGGTCAGGGATGATGGGAACTGTAGTCCAAAACATATGGAGGGCCGAAGGTTGGGGTTGCCTGCCTATGACTCTCTGAGTATCAGTTGGGGCGGCGCTGAAAAACGATTGCAAAATTTTGCCAATGATTTGGAGGGGGTCCCAAATTACGGGCTTTGTAGTTAATGGAGCTGAAAATTCTCTTAAGAACAATCTTTTCAGAAAAAGAAACTTAATGGAAATGTAGATCAAAGCTTTAGCAACTCAATGGTTCTTATGTAGGCAACTGTAGACCTCAGTTCCCTTCTGTTTTGTTTTAAGCACTGTAAGCTGTCCACAGAAAATGTGAACTTAATTAGTCCACATCAAAGTCACTTCATTCCTGCTAGCAGCGAAGATAGCTGCAATATAGATCCTCTACAACATGATTTATTTATGCAACATGAGGGAAAGTCAGAAAAAGGGGGGAAATGTTAACTCCCTCAGAGTCAGTTTCTTTAAAAAAAAAAAATGTCCTGTGCGATTTAGGTTAAACTCAAGTATAAGCCCACATCAGAATCACTGCAATTCTGCTAGCAGGAAAGATCACTGCAGTACAGATCCTCCACATGATTTATTTATGCAGCATATAGTTTAGACCGGTCTAGGAGTTAATTGTTTCCCAATTTTCCAGTCCTTAAAGTTGTCAAATTATGCACAATTCTTACCAGTGGTCCGGTTCTCACGTCATGCTAAATCAAAACATTTTGTGTACTCCTGGAGAGACTCTAGCCACTTTGCTCCTCCTCAGTCATTCTGCTGCTGTGCTGCACTGAGCTAAGCCCTAATTTAGCTTAGCACAGGGGTTTGGAATCTCTAGCCAATCTTGGCTCACCAAGGGACTAATTGGACCTACAATACCATTTCCCCCAAATCACACCCACCCGTCAATCAGTTGATATCAGTTGATGAGCAGGGTCCAATTCTGCTATATGCTGCTTTGCCAGCATGTTCCCTGTGGGGAATGCCCTGGCAAAGTAGACTCCTCCAAAAAACAGGATTGAATGCTCCATTCATCAGCTGATCAGTACATTAGAGAATGAGTGTTTCCAGGATGGACTTACAGTCATATAAGATACATGCCACTCATTGGTACCCTGGACAATGCAATACTTAATCCTTTAAAAATATTTTTCAAGGAACGCAAGCAAGATGTGAAATCTATAAATGTATGAAGCGAAGGAGTTTTGGAGACTAAAAATACTATCAGCAGCTTCATTTAATGCATTTATTGTTAGAAGGTCTGCACTAAGTGGGGTTCTCATGGAGTTTGCATGAGAAATATTAAAACACTGGCAAAAACTAGCCAAAACAACAAAAGGTTAAATATTTTATGTTTAGCATCACTTCATACCCTGCTGGTATTATCTCCACATTTTCCTATCTACTAGACAGTAATTACATAATGCCACCCCCAGAAATTAGTAAATTATAGTGTTTTCATTTATGGACACTTTGCATTAAATGCCAAAGCATTGCTTAGTTAACTGAAAACAAATATACAATCTCCCAAACTGCCTGCTGGGATTAATGGCTAAGAAAAATTCCCAGCAAATGTGTTTCTACAGCAATTAAGTTTTGACTTTCTAAAAAATACTATGCATATGTACAAAAACACTTGCCCACATTCCTAATATACTGAACTATTTCAAAGATAGTACATTTAAAAAGCAACCACTACCATCACATGAACATTTAACACAATGCACAGACCTTCTAAAATCTGTTCAGCATCCAAGACCACAAAAGCCAGCATCTAATTTCAAACATCATGCAGCCTACTTACAAAACACTGCTTTTCATTGGTGAACAGTAGGATTAATGCTACTCACACTAGGGAGATGCAGTTCAACATTACATTGCACTGATGGAAGCAAAAGCCAAGTCATCTTCAGAAATGAACATACAGCTTACTAGATGCAAAAGGGTAGGAGAGGAGAAGAGCAAGCAAGATAATGCAGAGGGCACACTTAACGTTTTCCACTATTTGAACAGTAGTTTAAGGACTCTTTTGAAGCAGTTTCAGGGAGCACGACTGTCAATTCTCTGTGTCAAAACAAGCTGAATTTCAGTCAAAGTGACCGATGAAAGCAAGAGCACTTTTTTTTACATCAGAAAGTCGTGTGTCTGTGTGTCTCATTATGGAGTGCATCATGTTTTGACCCTATGCAAATGAGATAGTAAGATTCTTCAGGTTTCTTTTTCAGAATATATTTAAATCCAGCAGGACCTAGTGAATGGTCCAAGGTCATCTGATTTTGCAGAAGTGCTGAAGCTAAGCAGATGTTGACCTGATAAGTCTTCTTGGAGGCAGACCCTCACCCTTCTGCATCGGAAACATGTAGCGAGCAATCAGGCTGTAGTGATATCACCCAATATTTCCCCTGAAAGAATTGTGAATTTTGAGAAGGTGATCAAAGAAAGAGATGCCATGTCCAGAAACTTTAATTCATGCACTATTTTCTCCTAGAAGTGAAAGGGTCTGACTGCCTCAGCTGGAGATTCTCAATTGAAGCTAATTTATGAAGAGGCTTGGGCATCTCACTTCTGCTGTTTCTAATATTTTGCATATATGCTTGGGCCCACTGATTCAGATAGTATTATATCTCACCTCTTCTCTAAGGAGCTCAGGGCAGATTACCTAGGGGTTCTTTCATTTTATTCTCAAAGCCACCCTATGTAGCAGTTAAAACTCAGACATGACAACTGCCTTGAGCTTATCCAGTAAGCTTTGTGGGTTAGTTGATTCTGTATTCCAACTACTGTACACACAATACACTTTCCCCCTAGGAATCAGCATCTGAAGGCCAGATTTGGCTACATTAATGCAATCACCCTAATCTGCCTGAGGCATGTGGAGGGGACGAAGACGAGGACCACGGCAAGGCAACTTTCCCCTCAAAGTGAGCTAAGTATATTCTTACAATCAGGAATAGGATAATCACTGTTCATAAGTGTGCCATGTCAGTATAGGCTTCCAATATTATTTCACTTGCTTCTTGGATGCAAGTTATCATCAGAATAAATTGTTAACAGATCCCTAAAATAATATTCACTCACCTAGGAGTTAAAAGGGGAAGCTGATTAAAAGCTACATCCTGAAGTTCCAAAACCTAAACTCTCACCTTCATCATGGCTACCTGACATAAGAAAGGCACCACTTACTAAATAAGCAGAATCTTTTCAAGGTGTTTGCTTTTAAAAAACAACTTTATCTTGACAACTGAAATAAAAACCTTAATGTTGACTCCTAACTGGAATCCAAGCCAATCGACTTTTGCAACTACTGTATCTCAACAGAAATCCTTGACAACCACATGCTTTTTATGGGCAATTCTGCAGTTAATGTTGGTTTGTTTATTTTACTATATTCCTTACTGGATTGTTATTTTAACTTCATAATAAAGTCTTTTTTAAACAAAAAACAAAAACAGTTGGTCAATAAATAAATCCTGGGATACATAAGAGTACCAATAGTAGTATACTATCATAAATTATTCTATACAATAGAATAAACTTTTCAAATAGGTTTAATTCTCCTCCACCCCTTTTCAGAACAGCATTCTGCAGAAAATAGCTGCCTGCAGTCTTTCTGTAAAGGCACCTGCTATTTAGTCCACAAAAAAGTGAGAAATCTGCATTGCTGTCTGACATTTTTCCTTGAAAAATGCTTTTTAGGAATGCACTGGGAAGGGTGGCATGTTTCTAGAAAATGAAGCTACTAGTCTTTAAAGGGAGGCTGGGGGATGGGACCCAACAAAGAAGCTGTCAGAGCCAGTTCTTGTTCAACTAGGGTAGAACAAGGCCAAGTGATTGGGGGAATAAGATGAAGGCAGTCCATAGCCAGCAAGGAAGAATGACAGCAGAGTCTGAGCAATGCCTTTATGCATGTAGTAGAGCAGCATGCCCTCATGCACCATCCCATCCTGCATACAAATTAACATGTGGCTCATTTTAACAATCCATCCTCAAAAAAGGAAGGTGGGAAAGAACTGCATGTGCCCCAATATGTGTATGTGATTGTGGTGATGCAGGTCTCCCCTTCTACTATTCATATATTATATATATATATATATATATATATATATATATATATATATATATATATATATATATATATATATATATCCCTCCAGAAAAAAGGTCATTCAAGACAGAGGAGCACTAACTCATTTAACATATGTGCCATATTTATTCTGGAAACACTATTGTTACTTTGCCTCAATAGCTTGTTACCACAGATAAACCATTTTGCTGTGGCTGCAAGTCAACATTTAAGGAGCTCAGAAAGAGGCAGGAATACATTGTTACAATGGGCTATGTTCACTATGAATCTAGTACAACTATCCCTCATATATTCTTTAGAATTAAATCTATTGTATTTGAGCAGGGGAATGTGATTTCTAATCTGGTCATGTCTGGGGTGCAGGAGAATATATTTGGATGCAGAAGCTGCAATCCAACAGTTCCAAGGCAAAGGAGGAGATTTCTATGATAAAAGAAAAGAGGTATGATAGTTGTTTAAATGGTCAGACCACCTTTTGAGAAAGGGTATACAAAATACATTAATAATAATAATATTAACTTATTATTTATACCCCACCCATCTGTACCTTAAATGACAAGGTTTCAACCAAAGCATAATCTTATTTTTGTGACTGTATTTTTTTGTAACTGTAGTTTTTAAATCGTTTTTCATGGTGTATTTAAATTCTTGTAACCTGCCCTGGGACCTTAAGGAGAAGGGTAGTTAATAAAAGCACCAGCATGCTTAAGGTATCTAAATTGAAGCATTATGGAGCCTAGAACTAGTATTTAGACCATCTAAGGAGACCAATTCTAAAACAGTCAGGAAAGAAACCATCCCCTCAAAGAGCACCAACAGAGGGATTGATTGCCTTTAAGTGAAAAGAGATTCCCTTTGCTTTTGGGAGAATAGCTGAAACAGTTAATCTTTGCCAAGTCTTAAGCAGGTCCTATTCATGCCACCAGTTGTGGTGTTTTTAAATCCATACTTACACATACACATACACATACAGATTCACCTTTCTTTGTTAGGCAATAATGTTTATAACATCATGTTGTAGAAAGGACTACTAGACAGAAGAGTTCAATTTGGCACGCTTGTATGGCTGTGGAAGCACAAAGCGACAAGACCAGCAGCATGAACAGTTACAGAAGGACTCTGCCATGTGGCACAGAACCAACTCTGCTGGCTGGTCTACACCTCACTGCCCTGAACAAGGCAGGGGATTAAAGTGTTGGTTACTGCCAGAGCACGGCTGTGCACCAGGCTTTCCTTGCCTGGCAGACAGTCTACTTGGAGTCATTGCCAGCTTACAGAATGTCCAGCAGCCTTCAGGCTGTTCCTTTCTACAAAAGCAACACTGCTATGGCAAAGCAAATATCAAAAGTGGGTGCTTCAAAACTAGGACGTAAATACAGGCTAGCATAGTTTAAAAAGAAGACAAAAGAGGTTCCACTAGTATCATGAATAGTAATTTTTTACATCCAGAATTGGGGGGAGAACTAAGCAAGACAATAAAGTAGTACACTTACTATTTTCCCTATTAATTCTGAAGAGCAACAACAAGGTCCAAATGCATTGTAGAAGCTAGAGAACCTAAACCATGCTTAAGAGGGACTATCCTTGTTCAAAAAGAGTTTCTCTGTAGCAATATGAGGAAAAAGTTCTCAAATGCATGATCAATGAACACTGAAGGCTCAACATCAAATCACCAAGCGTAGTTTCTGTAGCCTATATGACTCCTCCAAACGACCCTTAGTCCCTCCTGCCTCCTGCCATTTTCTTCCTTGACATCCATTATCTTAGCCCTTGGCAGGAATTATGAAGTATAACAAATGCAGTATTTTTCCAATTAGCAGATCTACACTAAGGGTTGTAGGCAAACTAATTTCTACTCAAGAGTAGACCCACCGAAATTAGCGTACTTAAGCTGGTCACATCCATTAATTCCAATAGGTCTACTCAACTTCTAACTAATGGTGAATACAGTTCTAAGCATGCAAGCAGCAAATATTTGTAATGAAGGAGCACCATGGCAGGAATGAACATGCAGGCACCTAGGATTTGAAATATTTTTTCAAGCCTGTCTAATATAATTTCACTTTCGGCGTAAGACTGGAACAGACAAATTGGTATCAAGCAAAGGTTTACAGGTTCCCCTAGATATCTGAGAGCAACAGACTTCACTGGGTCCCCCTCCCCGCCCCTTTCCAGTTGCCCTGAAGCATAAAAATAACAAACAAAAAAGAGGCATTCCCTCTCTCTCTCTCTCTTTCCAAACACACACACACACACACACACGTCTATATGTATACGTATATATATTTATGCAGGTTTTGGTGTCTTCGGGTGTCTTCCCGTGTAAGAGTTGGGGTGTCTAGGCGACGTTTCGACGAGGTCTCACTCGTCATCTTCAGGCTGGTGCTTTCGGCTTCTTGTTACTGGAACAGAGCAGGATCTCAGTGTTTGAGTTCCTATAAATACTGTTGAGGGGGTGTGGTGTATAGCCTCCAACGTTCTGGGCAGAGAGGAAGTTCCCAGGTTAGTGTGCCTTTTCTTCTTTTGTTCCTTAATTACTTGAGGGATATCTTGAGTGATTTCTTGAGTGATATTCTGAGTACCACTTAGGTGGGTCATTAGGTGTGGATTAGTTGCTAAAGCTTTCGTGTCTTGACCTCTTGAGCTTGTGAAGAGTTTTTCTGAGAAGATGGCTGTACTGCACTTAGTTGTGCTCTGGCTTGGCTTCGTGTATAGGGGCGAGCTGTGGTTTTGTGCCCTGTGCCAGCCAGATCTGTGTAGGGATTGCAGGGGGGTGCAGCATCCGGAGGTGCCACTATGGTTTGGCTACTGGATGGTGTCTGTAATTTATCTGTGGAGAGGGTCTGGGTTTGGGTCTGGTGTGGTTGATTGGTGATGGCGTTCTGTGTGCCTCTGGTTCTGGTGTCGGTTTTTGTGGGGAGGGCTAATTTCCAGATGTCTGGCAGGCGGGACGTGTCGTCACGCTTGTTCATGTTGTGAGGGTGTTTCTCTATCTCGATGGCTTCCATGATTATTCTCTTGTGGTGATGTTCCATGTTAAAGAGCAATTTGGAATCTGCAAAATTAATTTCGTGTCCTGTTTCTTTCATGTGTTGGAAAAGAGAGGAAGTTTTTTCCTCAACAGTATTTATAGGAACTCAAACACTGAGATCCTGCTCTGTTCCAGTAACAAGAAGCCGAAAGCACCAGCCTGAAGATGACGAGTGAGACCTCGTCGAAACGTCGCCTAGACACCCCAACTCTTACACGGGAAGACACCCGAAGACACCAAAACCTGCATTCCTGTACCCGTGAAAATCTACGAAAGCATATATATTTATATATACATACAGTGGTACCTCGGGTTAAGTACTTAATTCGTTCCGGAGGTCCGTTCTTAACCTGAAACTGTTCTTAACTGAAGCACCACTTTAGCTAATGGGGCCTCCAGCTGTTGCCACGCCGCCGGAGCACGATTTCTGTTCTCATCCTGAAGCAAAGTTCTTAACCTGAGGTACTATTTATGGGTTAGCGGAGTCTGTAACCTGAAGCGTATGTAACCTGAAGCGCCTGTAACCCAAGGTACCACTGTACTGCATCTGCTTCCAGAGTGCACATTTCTACTAAAAGAATATTCCTATGTTTTGACATTCTCCTCTTCTATACAATACTGTATGCATAAATCTATGTAGCTTTGCATGTTCTTTGTTATAGTCTTAATATTTTGCACACAAAAAAGAGCAAAAAAAATCTGAGGTAAACGCTACAAAAGGCCCAAGAAGGAATTTATATTGAGTACTGCATGGCAAGCAAACAATTTAGCTTGCTAGTCATTTTCATAATGGTACTACAGTCCACAAACAATGAATCAGGTATTCTAGATGCAAGGTTCTGCTACAGTGACTGGGCTAAACAGTGTAGCTTGCAAAAAAGGAAGTAGTACTCTGAAAATGAAAAGAATTCACAATATTCCCGATATACAGGCTAGATACATGCATCTTTTTTGATACCACATCAATAAAGAGATTGGGAAGATTCAGAGGAGCAAAGAGGTTGATTAAAGAGTCTATAGAATGCTGGACAAATGATATAAGTAGATGAAACCAAGTAGGTTTGGCACACAAAAGAAGCAGTTTGAGATGGCAGGGGGAGATGTGAAATCTGATCTTCAATTATTTAAAAGGCTGCCATGAAGATCAATGTTTGCTGGTACTATCAGTGGCCCCAGAGTGTGTACAGAAAAGTAGATTTAATATAAATTATTAGTAACTGCTTTCAGAACTGGGCAATGTAACAGGTTGCCTAGCAATCTCATCCACTGAAGATATTTTAAGTAGCAACTAGGTAAACAATGGGGATGAAACAGAAATGTTGCAATGCCAAGGACTGAATTAGGGAGACCTCAAGTTTCCTCAAACTCGTAAGAATAGTCTTTAATTCTCAACTTTTTATACTAGAAACTACATAGTATCTGGGATGCGGGTGGCACTGTGGCTTAAACCACAGAGCCTACGACTTGCCAATCAGAAGGTCAGCGGTTCGAATCTCCGCAACGGGGTGAGCTCCCATTGCTTGGTCCCTGCTCCTGCTAACCTAGCAGTTTGAAAGCACGTCAAAGTGCAAGTAGATAAATAGGAACCGCTGCGGCGGGAAGGTAAATGGCGTTTCCGTGCGCTGCTCTGGTTCGCCAGAAGCGGCTTAGTCATGCTGGCCACATGACCCGGAAGCTGTACGCCGGCTCCCTCGGCTAATAAAGCGAGATGAGCGCTGCAACCCCAGAGTTGGCCATGACTGGACCTAATGGTCAGGGGTCCCTTTACCTTACATAGTATCTGGCTACTTTATTCCGGCCTGAAAGAGTACCAACTACTCTAGAGACTGATACCTTTGATATGCCACATCTCAAAATCTTCACATATTACTGTAACTTCTGGGAAATGTTTCTGAAAACTGAACTGACATCACTGATGATTCTCAAGATTCCTAGACAGAGGAATGTTAATTTCAAACACCATTAAACCACAGGCAAGGCAACCAGAGAACAGATGAGAGAAACTGAAATAGAATGTTGATTAATGTTGATTAATAAAAGTTCACAAGTTCACATTTATCAACAAAATATTCTATGTGAACTCAAAGCAAAGCTTGATTATGGACTAATGTTTGTTCTTTAATGGGAGCGAATATTTAATTATTTGTACAGGACATAGCTAAGGGGAACTGCCCTGCGAAGTGGTAGTTACACATAACTCAAGTCACCTTTCAAATTGCCAGAAGCAAATCAATTCATCAGAATTACAGCACATTTACTTGTACATGGAAACAGATAAAAATATGCCTAGACTGAGGCATGAATGTGCTATTTGAATTAATGAATCATACGGCTTTAATTTTTTGTAGGTGTAGATCTGACTGCCCCAGCACCAATGCAGATGTGTTATTCCATATACATCTTCCAATTCTCTCATCTCCTTTTACCACTTTACAATTGCTGCAGATGTATACATTGAAGTGATTGTATCTCAGTAATATCACTGACCAACGGGGGTGAAATACAGATCACTATCCCGACACTTACTAATTGCTATGCTTATCCTATGAATCGGTTGTTATATTCAGAACCCCCATGTCAAGGAATGCAGCTCCACCTAAGCTTGTGATCACTGCAACTATGCTCTCAGGCATGAAACTTAAAGAAGTGCACTGCCATAAATGTATTTCCTTTTGCTTCTTCATAGTGGAGATGGGGATCAATGCTGAACATGTTCAGCGACTAGCCATTTTCTGATCCATTGTCTTACTTTGTCCAGCTTCTGAGATACTTCACACTAACCAGTAAGCCCCTGCCAAAGGTGGTGATCAGGTGTACACCATCCTGAGCTCCTTGGAGGAAAATGGGATAAAACTCTTAGTTATAAAGTTAAAACTACTTCAGGCATGCCCAGTGGTTCATGCGCACATAGCAGGATTTTCTCATTTCATTGAACCGTGAAACATTATGCTACATGTACAGCCAACTTCTGTGTTAACAGGAACCACTCTCACTCCAGACTGCAACCCAGTAACCAAGAGATATATGTTGCCATACAACCTGACCTCTTTTCCCCACCCCTTGATGCATGCCACAGTGAAGACCGTGATACACAACAGCTATAATGGAGCACATGGCTATCAGCTGTGGCAAAGCCTCATGCATGCTAAAGAGGGATGCCAACATTAATGTGTGGAACCAAACACACACAACCCTTTTGAAAGTTAAATTCTTTTTTTACCACATATTGCTAAGAATGTGAAAGGCTACCGGTGGGGTGTGTGTGTGTCAAATAAAGTCACTTCGTATTATATATTTGGCCTATAAGCTACCAGATCTGGTCGTTCCTGTGACAACACAAACTGCTTTTGAAGCTGCTTCGGATTCACTATATAGTGGTACCTCAGGTTAAGAACGTAATTTGTTCTGAAGGTCCGTTCTTAACCTGAAACTGTTCTTAACCTGAAGCACTACTTTAGCTAATGGCGCCTCCCGCTGCCGCCGCACCGCCACCACGCAATTTCCATTCTCATCCTGAAGCAAAGTTCTTAACCCGAGGTACTATTTCTGGGTTAGCGGAGTCTGTAACCTGAAGCGTCTGTAACCCAAGGTACCACTGTATAGTACAGGAGCTGCTATACAAGTCAAAGAGCCACTTGGCCACATGAAACTAGTTACATGGTTATTTGGGTCCTGACTAGATCTTTCTTATCATTTATTCTTCTCAGTAACCATTGATTTTGCCTCTCTCCTCTCTTGACCCCTTCCACTAGGGTCTCCATCCTTCCAATGGTACCTAAGTAGTGTATGTTGTACAGACACACTTGCACTCTACAACCACCATGACTGCTGGACAATCAGTTCTCTCATTATAGTCATGACTCATGACCCTGGACAAAATCTCATCAATAAATTTTAGTATGAAAATACTTACATGTCTGGCAGTCATATAATTGGTACATTTGCATATACAAGTCATTGAACAAGGAAGCTATCATTTATATACTGACATTTTAAAGCATACTTTTAAATAGGAAATGAAGCAGACAATCAAGGCTCAAAGCAGAAGGGTGTCTTCTAAAGTAATTTGTACTGCCTATGTTAGTGTACAAACATAGCTTATTTTTGTTTCTTGTGACATTCATTCTATTATTTATTTTATTTTAAAGTGAGACACCCTGGAAGGAAACCAGTCTTCAGGAAATGTTCACAGCCATAGCATCACAATGATTCTAGACTTTAACGTGGTTAATTATGGAACACATTTTAGCATTTTAAGTGTTCCTCTCCAGGCCTCTCATAACAATTGACAGACAATTTCTCATACCTCTGGAGTGTTCTCCTTTGTTGCTTAAAAGAGGAATAAGTGGCAGCTAGCAGGGCTGTACCCCATTGTCACAAATGAAAGGATCTAACAGAAACATTAGTGGAACAGGAAAGAAGCAGTCCCTGTTTGTTCCTACTCTTTTTCTCTTTCCAAAATGAAATATATATTGTTTAGCCCTACAGCATGTCACACACAAATACTAACAAGACAAAAAGTACATTTCAAGCCACATCTATGCGGAGCTAAACCTTCCACTATAGCCATCAAAATTCTAATTTCTCTTTAATTGTTCGAATAACAATACCAAATATAAAGAAAAGCCTCAAGTAACTGCTGGAGAACTTCAACCAGAACTATTCCTATCAGACTAAATTCAAGAAAATTCTTTTCCTTTTAAGAGAGTATAAAAATGCAATCCAAGTATATTCCCCTATTTAATAAAATAAAACCAAGGAATTAAATGATGTACCTATCACTCATATCTATTTACTTATATAATTTTTCCTTCTACTAATTCATTTTGGGTGGCCTTGCTCTTCCAAGCAAAAGGAGATTAAAAGAAAGGCAAATTAATCCTAAATTAATTTAGAGAGTGCTCCTAAATTTAAAAAAGGGACGGGTTGTACTTCTACAAACCTCACTACTAGAGGGAGTAACAGCTGAATATATCATGGATCTGAATTTACTATGACTAGATGTTTATAAGTTTAACATTAAGGGTAGTAGCTCAGCTCTACTCAGAACAGATTCATTTAAATTAATGGACCTAAGTTAGCCATATCCATTAATTTCAAGGGGCCTACTCTGAGTGAGAATAGCATTAGATTTCACCCTAAATTTAAGTAGACAGCAAAGAATAAGAGTGGGTGATACATAATCCTCAAGCTAGGTAATGTGTAGTGAGACTACCAATACAGTTGTACCTTGGTTGACGAACGCCTTGCGAGTCGAACGTTTTGGCTCCCGAATGCCACAAACCCAGAAGTGAGTCGAACAGACTTCCGGAAGATTCCGTTTGACTTCCAAGGTACCACTGTATATAGGTTCTATCTTTACATTTGAAAAGATTATAAGACTAGAGATCCAGAAACAAAGCATAGTATAGCCTACATCATGGGTAGGCAAAGGTAAGGCCTGGGGGCCAGATCTGGCCAATCACCTTCTAAATCCAGCCTGCGGACGGTCCAGGAATCAGTGTGTTTTTACATGAGTAGAATGTGTCCTTTTATTTAAAATTCATCCCTGGGTTATTTGTGGGGCCTGCCTGGTGTTTTTACATGAGTAGAATGTGTGCTTTTATTTAAAATGCATCTCTGGGTTATTTGTGGGGCACAGGACAGTGGACCAGCCCCTGCTGAAAAAGTTTGCTGACCCTTGGCCTACATGATTTATGAAGCCACATTTTTCCCCAGGAGCCAACTACTGTTCCAAGTTACAAGGTATAATTCCATACAGAACACAAATGAAACACAAGAATTATCTATTGATATCCAATAACATTTCTAGTATTTCCTGAAAAAGGTTGCTTGGATAGGCCCAATCTACAGCTGGTATAGAAAACAAGTCAATTTACTCCTTCAAATATTTGACTGGTAAAGCAGTGGCGTAGCGTGGGGGGTGCAGGGGGGGCCGGCCGCACCGGGCGCAACATCTGGGGGTTAGGGTTAGGGGGCGCAAATCCATGGGTTAGGGGGCGCAAATCCATGGGTTAGGGGGCGCAAATTACTTGTCTTGCCCCGGGTGCTGACAACCCACGCTACGCCACTGTGGTAAAGTAACATAGCATCAGTTTCTTTCATACAATTCTGTTCACTATTAAGTTTGTTACTGATGTTGAAACAATGCAACTAAATTTTAAGCTGCTATTATCAAGAACTGGACAAACAAAGTGATGCAAATAGAATTGAATAATGCAAATACAGTGGTACCTCGGGTTACAAACTTACCGTAATTCATTCCAGAGGTCCATTCTTAACCTGAAACCATTCTTAACCTGAGGCTCACGTTCGCTAATGGGGCCTCCTGCCGGCGCCACCGTGCAATTTCTGTTCTCATCCTGGGGCAAACGTCTCAACCCAAGGTACTACTTCCGGGTTAGTGGAGTTTGTAACCCGAAGCATTTGTAACCCGAAGCACCACTGTACAGTTGAATGGCAACAATATTCAAGAATCAAATAGTTCTTCTTGGGTTTCATTCAGAAGTCATGGGTTAGCCTAAACATGGAGTTGCCAAAGTAGTACATATGTACTCCATGGACCCTTGAGGACTTCCCCTAGTGCCCATTAAGCCTCTAATTCTCTCTCCATTACTTTTACCTCCATAATGAGGTACAAAGGGTGGTTACTTCCCCATTTCCATCCCTGAAAAGCACATGGAGATAAAGGTGCAGAAGAATGGTTCTCTTTCTCACTTCTTCAGTTCATTTCAAGGCTCAGATCAGTACCTGAGTAAATGAGAAAAAGTGAAAGAAGGAAGTAGCAGTGAAGGGAGAAAAATGAAGCAAGAAGGCCAAAGGTGGAGTACAGTAGAAGTCAAGAGAGAAGTGCCAAAGAACAGAGAAAGATCATGTCACCTCTGTGGGCACAGGTGGGATCTGCAATTTGTTGGAGCTTCTATTGTCATCCTATGTAAAATTCATGAAAATCCATCCTGCTCTTCTGTGTTTTTATTTTTTACTATGCAGTGCAAACATGCAAGCTTTAATTTGATGGTAGTGTTTGGAGATTCTGTTTAAACCTTGCAAATTCAAGAGGAAAGAGGAAAATTCTACTGGAACTAGTTTTTTACCCATACTCATGGAAAAGCAAAGAGTGTGTATGCATTCTCTTTTTCTCTGTTGGGAAGGGGCGCGAGAAACAACCAGACTGAGGAGTATCCAGGGAACTCTTAAAATCCAAGTGTGCCCATGGGTCCAAAAAGGTTGTCAATCTGTGGACAATCAAAAATGTTGTTTAAAATGAAAGCTAACCACGGAGAGACAGAACAGTTGAGGCAGAAGTTAAGAGCTTTTAAAATACGATACCTGTTCCTGAATAAAACTTTCACTAAGGAGAAAGGAGCACTTATTTATGCCTTTACTATCAGACAAGGGTATGTTGCAACTAAAAAAAGGTAGATTGCTACCTCCATACGGGTACAGTGGTACCTCGGGTTACAAACGCTTTGGGTTACAAACTCCGCTAACCCATAAGTAGTAACTCAGGTTACAAACTTTGCCCCAGGATGAGAACAGAAATCGTGTACCGGCGGCATGGTGGCAGCAGGAGGCCCCATTAGCTAAAGTGGTACCTCAGGTTAAGAACGGACCTCCAGAACGAATTAAGTCTGTAACCCGAGGTACCACTGTATTTGACAGTTGTCAGGCGCTCAAATGCTCCATCAAATAATAGGTAAACAACCAACTGGCATTTTAACCTTATTTTTCATCAGCTGCAGAAATACAAGAAACCAAAACATCCTGCAGTGCTGAGAGTACAAAGCACACAATAAGCCTCCCCAGGAATTATTTCTTTACACTATCAGGGACAGTGTCACATCTGTCATAAGCAGATTACCAAAACTCACCACCCATTCCAGAATGAGAACAGACATGTCCTGCAAGTTATAGGCAGATTTGACAAATTAACTCAACTTGCTCATTTCCAGTCAGTTCTATTTACGTCACTCTTCTGATAACAAAGCGATTCAGAAACAAGTCTTCAGAATCCTTAAGTTATGAAGATGTACCAACAGCAATGTAAGCCTCAAAAATCTGCACTGGTAGAAAATAAATTCCCAATGCGATATTTGAGGATTCAAAATATATTAGCCATTTCTTATTAAACTTTGGTGCCAATTCATTCCCTTCCAGTAAACTCGCAAACCATCAGATACCTACCATTTGACCAAATATTTCCCTCACCCCCCCCCAAATTGCATTCCTACTGCACTTACAACAAAACTGAACCTGTTAGTTTCCTGCTCTTGATTTCAGCTAGTCAGATTTTTAGCCTTATTGTGAACTGTAAAGGCTAGCCAAATTCAATAATAAAACAAGAATTATATACAGGCAACTCCCCTTTTATGCAGGGCTTGCGTTCCGAGGCACCACGCACATCCATGGGACATATATAAGCCCATCCCACCCGCTTCTGGTGTGAAAAATGGCACACATGTCAGTAGTTGCACAAGTGCCAAACACGTGCAAATGTGGAGTTGCCTGTGTATGTTTCTCTCTCTCTCTCTCTCTCTCTCTCTCTCTCTCTCTCTCTCTGTGTGATATCTAACAAGAAAGCATGTATAATACAGCTGCCTCACACATTTCAAGATGGAAGCACATGAGAGGAAGTGGGCCCACCTCTTGCACTCCAGTGAGGAAAAGGAACTGAAGTCCTAAAAAGCACAGAATACCATCACACCACCAACCAGCTAAGCATGACTATACAGCTACTGTGAAAATCACTTGTCAAGTAAAGAGAAAGAAAGGCAACATGGAAATAGCTGGAAGCTAGGCAAGAAGGTGGAGCACTGAGAGAGAAGAAGCAAGTATATGCATGTGTATCACGTACAGAATGAAGAAGTAGCAATGGTAGCAAAGGAGTGTTCTTGGACAGGTGTAGGTAAAAGAACACAGCCATTGTTACAATAGCTTCTGCAGAATCAAATTCTGTTGAAAGTAGGAAGGTTTGTTTCCATTTTAAATGAATGCTTTAGAATCATTCAGAATTGTGGTTCTGACCTCAATCAGTTTTTGTCATTTTTAAGTAATTACAAAATAAACCATGTACAGAACAGTACACATACCAATTAATTTCATTTAAAACCATTTCAGGTTTGGCATAATTTAATATAACACTTTGTTTTGCTGTTGTAAAGTCAAAATCATAGTCTACATATACAAAGCTGCTGATATTCATGTCATTTTGTAGTGCAGTTTAGCTATGCACATTTCCCTATAGTAAATACTAGTTACAGCCATGATTTATTCTGGCTTATGCAAGTCCCCTCCACAACCTCTGCAACAGAACTACTACTCTTGTCTCATAAGGATATATCCATAACTAATCCAAAATAATATTTATAATATGCAGTTAAACTGTGCAATACCAATGTCAATAAAAATCTAAATTCTGCATAGAGCCAAGGTGCCACAACAGGTCTGAGGAAGGGGTTGTTAAAAGAAACAGGCCTAGCTTCTAAACAAGCCTTGTAGATTTTATATTGATAGGTCATCTAACATTCAGGCTACTGAATTACAGTAGCTGTTATGTGCTTTTAGTTAGGCAATCCTTTCACTTCTAAAACTTGTAAAATCATACCAATCTTACTATGTTAGATACACCAAATGTCCACTTAGCAATTCTTGTTAATTTCTAATTAAATATTACTGGCCCAGAACACATATGAAATAAAACTGTCTTGATTGAGACCTGAGCAGTTTCCAGATTCTCAAGCTACAAATAACTCTCAATTTATGTGCATTAAACTTGTGCACATTCAGTTTCACGTGCTTGGCAAAAGTAATTTTAAAAATTAAAAAGGGGGTGGATGTCAGAAACAAAATACTGTGGCAATCCCACCCACTATAGCACCTAATGTGTTTTGACGATTTTGGCTTTATACAATATCCTTGGAATGTAACCCCTGCATAAGTTGAGTGTCACCTGCACTCAACTCTTGTCTTGCAAAGAAGATTGTTAAAAATTCTATACGTTGCAGTTTTTATGACATAGTAACTTGCAGTAGTACAAAAATTAATGCGGAAAACAGACTTCTTTCTCTGTAATAAAAACATGAGTTAAGAATTTAAGACCAAAGCTGCATTAACTGGTGGCAGCAGAGGAGAATAATGGAAAGTAAAAGTAGCAACATAGTACAGAAACAGCCTTTCAAAATCCAAGGCAATAAGCAATGTTGGCAGTCGAGTAGGGAAGCACAAATTGACACTTTCTGCCCCCTGCAGTTTATATTGATATCTGGATTTTTAAGATGCAAAGCCTAGAAAGAAATAAAACAGGGAAGCAGATATCAAAAAATCAAATGATACAATCTTTCAGTTATTTATTGGATAGTCCATAGAGTAAAATGTAATTTTGAAAGGCTGTGTTCCTTTGACAAGGACTGTTTTTAATTACTGAATCTTATACCATCAATACTGCTGGAGACAGATGTTGGCAATTGTATGTTTCCTTTCCCATCACTGAATCTTCAGTGCCTGACTTCAACCATCTCAGCACCCATTTACACTATTTTTCCTTTCCATTTTTGCATACCAAGTAGAATAAAGCAGAAGAAGTCTCTCCTACGAAGAATGGCCTCCAAAATAAACATCTACTGACTCCAACACTGCAGCATCCTTCTAGAGAACAGGTTAGCTATCAGGCTACTTGAGCAGAAAATGCTTCCTCTTCGTCAAATGCATATGTATTTTATCCCTCCACCCCACATGATGAAATTATGGGTGTAATCAACAAAAGGCAACCTTCCCTGAAATTCCAAAAGTTTGGCTTTAGTGCCCAAGCTTACAAATGAAGAAAACTATTAAATTATGACAGTTTTAAAGAGAAAAAGCTCAAATTAAATATTGTGCAAGATCTCTAAAACCGCCATTAACATTGTTCTCTGCCTCCAACATTATAGTAAGAACCATTATTGTATTACTTCCCTCAACAGTGTCAAAGTACTTCAAAAATTATTAGTGTAAAGAAACGTAGTAAGATTTAGAAACTCATTCTTTTGAACCATCCCAAAAGGTACAAAGCATTGCCTGGCCGAATCCTAAATGCAATTATCTGAATCTGCAGCACAATGAGAGGTAGAAAAACTGGTAGAAGAACTGTAGCCCTTTGAAAGGCAAGCAAATATTCATATCTATGAATTTTACCTATATGAATTATGAATTTTTCCTATATAAAAGAACTAGCAAAAAGTGGTGTGGGCTAATATATTTTCCCCTGTGATGCTAGCTTTCTATCTTCAGGAAAGGGTTGGGGGGCATGCAAAACTACCCCCTCCCAAAAAAAACCTGCAGTCTGAAGTGGTCCAGTCTACTCTATCATCCCATTCTGCTGCATATGTAGACCAAGTCTTGGTAATTTGCAGGCAGGTTTTAGGGCCTAATTGTGCATAAAAACAACAAACTCCCAAAATGCAAAATCTACAAACAGCTAAGTAATCATTAGGTATGAAACACACACTTGTAGTAGCTGTTATTTTCATGAAAAAAGCAGGTACACTGATACTCCTTGCATCATCAACCCAAGAGTAATGCCTGCCTCACTGACACCAAATCAGAAACAGTAACCACCTAACCTTCCCATATATCCCCTCAAATAGTCCTCCATATAACACTACACAAATCTAACATATGTCATTCTCATGTAAGCCACTGGCATAAATCACTATATTCAGTTGACATAACAAAAATTAACCCAAGCACATCAGAATCTGAAATTTGCTCATTCCTGACACATAGGTGTTTGGCACTGACTTGACATCTAGAATTTATAAAAACGTATTTTTCCAGTTGTATATGTTTTGTACCATTGGTTTACTAATTGTGTTGTTTCTCAGTTTGCAAAACTTGATTTCATCAACCTCTACATGAGGTACTATGAGTAAGACCCACTCAGAAAGCTGTTGGAGACTAGTGGAGAGGGAAAGAAGGAAGGGGGAACATAGGTAAGAGAGAAATGTTTACAGAACTGCATTATCAGGAAAGCAACAGAGATAGTTTTTCTTCATAGTATTTATTTACTTTGAATTCCCTCTAGACTAACTATGCAGGTAAATTAAATGTGACCGAAGCACTTCCCATCTCTGTGTATAAATTCCATTTTCCCTCACATATACCTTTGGTCGCCCCTAGCACACTCAGATGCTGTCGCATATGATTTTTAAGATTATTATTATTTTTAAAAATTCACATGCATCAATGGTGTGCAGAATCATTTCCACCTATTGTGTCCTTGGAAACAGGACTTGCTTCCTCAGCCTGCCTAGGAACTCCAAGTCGTCACAGCTTCTACCCCAATAACTTGCTCAAACCGCAGGGCGACCTCTCCACGCCCATCCGACTCCCCCAACCCCACCCCTTCCTCTTCCCTTCTGCAGCCTACACCCACCCACCTTTCCTACCCCCTCCAAACCATCCTTCATAAGTAACTCAGCTCGATAGAGCCACCCGCTGGGGGCAAGGATTACAGAAAGCCACTTCCCCCTTTTTCGGTGTTCCTCCACTTAACTTTTTAAAAAGGCAGCTATTTCCGTGTCAAACACAGCCCACGATTGAGAGAGGCAGTCTGAAGAAAATGCTTCAGCAATGCCTCCCCTACCCGCGCACACACACAAGGGGGGGGGGAGCCCACAAGTGCACAAAAGCAGGCCGGACATGCTATTTTGCCCTGTCTGGGCAGCTCTCGCTTCTCCCTCCCTCCTGCTCTATCCCTCCCCTTCCCAGGCGTGCTCTGCAGTTGTCCGATTCCGGGAAACCCTCACGCCCTCCGACACCCACCACAGGAAAGGAGGCGGCGGCTGCTTCGGCCACCCCCATATTTCAAAGCCTCGACGTCTGGGGACAGGGAGCCCCATCAGCATTCTTTCTCCTGCTCTCCCCACGGCCGAATAAAAGCGGGTTTAGGGGCAGGGCAGGCAGAGCAGAAATTTTTGACAAGCGATGCGGGACTGATCCCGTGGGGGAAGAGCTAAAGGCATATTTTGGAAATGGGGAGGGGGGGTTAGAAGGAGGAATCCTGCCCCCCAGCGGGGAATCGCAGCAACCGAGAATTAAAGGGAGAATCTGCCTGGACCGCTCCGTGCCGAGCCTGCCCCGCTTTTGCTGCTGGGGGTTCGCATGGCCATTTGCGCGCCCATCGCTCTTTCCACACACACCCCTACCCCAAATCCGCTTATTCCCCCTTACCTTTCGCTTCCTGGTCTCGGCCGACCCGCTCCACACGAAGCACTGGTAGATCACCCTCAGGTTCTGCTTCCAGTTCTCCACCTTGAAGCCGGTCACATGGCAGCACCCGGCGGCCGGCGGACTCATGTCAGACCCCCCCACATCAATCCGCCCGCCCCGCCGGCACGGCTTCTGCTAGGCTGCGGGAGGAGCAGGAAGAAGCAGCAGAAGCAGACGAAGGGGGGGAGGTTGAGGCGGGGGAATCCCAAATCGGAGCTGGGTGGGAGCGAAGACCGGGAAGGGGAGCCGGGACGGGAGGGAGGGATATTGTCGGGGTGGTGGGGACGACAGGGAGGGGAAGGAGGGGTCTCCTCAGTCCGCCGCTGGCTGGCTCCTTCGTCGCTGAGGGGGGCGACTGCGGGCCGCCACCCCCCTCAGGGCTGCTGCGCGGCCTCCGCCGCCCCCGCCGACTGCAGTGGTGGCGGTGCGCGGAGGGGGAGGGGAGCGGGCGGCGTGAGGCGGAGGGGGGAGGGGAGCGGCTCCTCTTCTTCCTCCTCCTCCTCCTCGGATTCCTCCTCTTCTTCCTCCCTCTTCACTCTCCTCCTGCGCCTCTTCTTCTCCTCCTTCTCCTTCGCCGCCGCCGCCTCCTCGCCGCCGCCGCTTTCGCCTCAACCCCGCCCCGCCCCCGGCTGCTCCGAACAAAGCGCCGACGCCGACGACGCCACTGAGGAGGCAGAGCGCCACAAAGATGAGGGCAAAGAGAGAGAGGCGGGCTGAGGAGAATCTTCGCTGCCCGCCGCCGCCGCCGCCGCGCGCTACCTCATGGAGGCCTCACGGGAGGAGGAGGAGCGGGGACGAGGGGGAGAGAGAGAGGGGGAAGCCCTGGCGGCGGCGGCGGCGGCGGCAGCGAGGGGCGCGGGTGCCGCTGCTGGGCGGCCGGCTCGGAGGGGTGTGTTCTTCGCCTCCGGTTCCCCCTCAAGTCAGTCAGCCTCGCGAGCTCGCCGGGGTTCGTGTCTCTTTAAATCTCTCTCTCTCATCTCATTCCCTTTCTCGCCCCCCACCCCTTTTCTGCGATGTGTAATGGTCCTCTCCTCAAAAGACGGAGCGAACTCAATCGAAGCCCCGCCAGGCCCGTAGCGGGACAAACCAACTGGGAAAGGAGCGGGGGTGCGGGGGGGGGAAGAGAGGGAGAGAGAGAAAAACGAGAGAGAGGGAGAGAGAGAGAACAGCACTTCGCCCATGAACCGCAAGGAGGCCCGGCGGGTGCGGCCCTATTGGTAGCCGTCGGCTTATGTCCCTCCCCTCTCCCGCTTCCCATTGGCCGCCGCCGCCTTCCCTTACAGCGGGAGGAGGCGAGGGAAAGAAAAGGCGGGTTCGCCTGGGCCCGTCCCACCCTCGGGCCCCGTTGATTGACAAAGGAAGTTGGGAAACCGAAAAGGAGGAGGGCGGGCAAGGGGGGAAAGGAGCACATGCTGCGGTGCGGGGTTGTGGATTGGAGGGGTCGCCCGCCGCTCTCACGTCACCGGGTTGCGGATTGGCTGCGGAAGCGATGTCAGGGCAAAGGGGCCGCCTTTCCCCAGGCAGCAAGCAGGATGTGCGGGATTGGGGGGGGGGACACACAGAGCGCCGCTGCTGTCATATCCGCTTAACTTTGCAGCTTCTCTGTTACCCCAGTGATTCCTTGCAAGGAGGGAGGAGCTGAGCTGGATGATGAGGATGATGCTTAATTAGCCCTTCTCAAATGCCCCGTTTTCTTCTTGCCCGGCTCCGGTTCTGCAGATTCAAACCTCAGCCCTGCTTGCCGACACACCAGTGCAGCCGCTGCCCCACCGGAGCAAGCCCTGCTGGGCAATTGCGTTTCCTCCACCCAGCTGACCTTGCTGCCGCCTCCCCTGTGGTTCTCCACGTGCTGTTTTTGCGTTCTCCTGGGCAACTCTTCCTTCACACGAGCAATGGAAGAGTAGAGGCTTCCCTCCCTGCCGTCGCCGCTGTGCCTTGCATTTGTAAAATCTAAAGGATTTTCTTCGGGTGTTGTGAACATATACAGTAGCGGGAAGAGCCGCTTCTCCGCCCTCCTGAACCATGCCCCCCATATAATAGTTTCTATATACTGTGTGTATATGTGTGTGTTTGCCTATAAAATACAGGAGTGCATTCGGAGTTAATAAGGAAGGCAGCAAGGTTCTTGTTCCGCAGGGGTAGGAGTGTTTAGTGCATTGCAGCAAACAGCAAAGAGTATTTTAGGCAAAAAC
This sequence comes from Podarcis liolepis, assembly GCF_965112155.1. Classification (NCBI taxonomy): domain Eukaryota; kingdom Metazoa; phylum Chordata; class Lepidosauria; order Squamata; family Lacertidae; genus Podarcis; species Podarcis liolepis. The sequence continues at coordinate 10,885,433 of NC_139569.1, read as the reverse complement.
TTTTAACACAATTTTATGATGGCATGCCTTCATGGACTAGCACAAAGTTAGTGCCTGGGGCCTCCAGTGGATTGAGGGTTTAGGGGTGTGATTAATAAGATGTCACTTGTGTTTCAAAACCCTGTGATATAAACATACAAAGCTCACTTTTACTGAACCAGACCTTTGATCCATCTAGCCCTCTTGTCTCCCCTGGCTAGACGTGGCTGTCTAGAATCTCAGGTAAAGGGGGAGTGGGTTTTCCCCCCTAGCCTGCCACTGGGGGGGTCCTTTAAATGCCCGGGTGGTGAACATTTTCCCATTTGAGGGCCACATTCCAGTGGTGGGTTAAGAAGCAAAAGTGAGCGGAGCGACATATACATGACTCTAAAATTTGTGTAGTAGACTAGATGCCAGCCCTACAAAAGTCAGCAGTTTCAAACTTCCGATCGATAAGCACACCATATCTCTTCATCCTGGCACAATTCAAAGACATCTTTCAGCCTTGCAAAAATCCTCAAGGAGCGTGAAGAGCAGGGCCAGTGAAGGATGTGGTTTGGGGAAAGTCCCAAGGTCTGGAAAGAGGCATGGGGGTAGGGGCTGAGGATCCCACCCCTGCCTTAACTGGAGATCATATTTTTCCTTGGACGTTCAGCATACAAAATGATGTGCTTTGGCACCTCCACACATTTCATGTACAACTTAGTAGTATGCCAGCTACCCTCCAATAATGGCATATGCCACAGGTGGCGTAAATAGGGCTGTTTTATTTTCATAAAATAAAATAGAGACATCACCTTGCCAACAAAGGTCCGTATAGTAAAAGATATGGTTTTCCCAGTAGTGATGTATGGAAGTGAAAGCTGGACCATAAAGAAGGCTGATCGCCAAAAAATTGATGCTTTTGAATTATGGTGCTGGAGGAGACACTTGAGAGTCCCATGGACTGCAGGAAGATCAAACCTATCCATTCTGAAGGAAATCAGCCCTGAGTGCTCACTGGAAGGACAGATCCTGAAGCTGAGGCGCCAATACTTTGGCCACCTCCTGAGAAGAGAAGACTCCCTGGAAAAGACCCTGATGTTGGGAAAGATGGAGGGCACAAGGAGAAGGGGACGACAGAGGACGAGATGGTTGGACAGTGTTCTCGAAGCTACAGTACCAGCATGAGTTTGACCAAACTGCGGGAGGCAGTGGAAGACAGGAGTGCCTGGCGTGCTCTGGTCCATGGGGTCACGAAGAGTCGGACACGACTAAATGACTAAACAACAACATTTTCATAACACTGAGAGGTGGGCTAGGATGAGAAGCTGAGTACAAGCAATACTTTTAAAACACTTCCAGAGCACTCAGGATTCTGGGCTCTGTAGTTTACCCTTCGCAGAGTTGCAGTTCCCAGCAAACCTTAACAAACTACTTTGGGACAGGCTCGCTCTGGAAATGAGGATAGCACCAACAATTCAATTTTTAATTTATTTATTTTTAATCAGCCAGACTATTTCAGAGTAGCATTGTTGTACATTGTTCCTGTTGGCTGTACAGATGGATTTGTTGTATTGTTACGAGTTTTTGAGTGCCAGACCCCTCTAATCCCTGGATCCAACAAGTGCTAAAATCTAATCAAGCCAAGCTAGTTTCCTGGTGAGGTGATAGCCTGGGTGATGAACCATTAATGGGCTCTGTGGGAGACAGCAAATAGGTGGAGATAAAGCCAGAGATTGCAGAGGTAGCAGTGATGTGACCTAGAAGTAAAGCAGAAAGTTTGAGAGAGGGTCAAAGAACAATATTTGATTTCTTTTTGAATCCAAAGCTGCAGCTATGGTAGAAACAGGAACCTTTGGGGTGTTGGTGCTATGAAACCCTCCATCACAGACTCAGGTTGTCTATACGTGTAAATAAACCATATAGTATAAAGACACCACAGTCTTCTCTGTGCCTCATTGCCAAAAGGAAACACGAACCCAGGGTAAGCGCCTGGAACCCCTGGAATCTTGCACTGCTCAGAGATTAGGGTGGCATGCAACAGTGTTTTTATGCTTTGGATTTTATTTATTTCTTCTTTGTACACTACCACAATGTTTTAATGAAGCATGGTTTGTACATTCTTTAAATAAATATAAACAATCCGTTTCAGCTGTCCTTGGGTATGCTGAGATCACCAATCAAGTCCCTCACCTCACCTGCTAAATACCTGTATAGCAGCTGGCTATTGAATGCAGGAGAGCAAGCTAATAAAAAATGTCAGCAGCAACCATTCCTGGAAAATACAGAATGATTGCAATGAACTGAATAGATTGCCACCATGCATTTAGTAAAGAGCAAGTGTGCTCAATTTTATTTTTTTTACAGGGTAGAAGAGTACCAGCCAGGGTAGAGCCACTCCCTATTTTGCTTGGCAATAGCTGCCCGGTTCCAGATTTGTTGTGGCTGAGGTTGTAAACTTAATACACGTCTCTGGGAAGTACGTCTCACCAGGATGTATTTCTGAGCAGGCAAGTATAAGCTTGCACCTTCAAAGTACAGTATTTCTTGTGAGCGCTGCAGAGGTCCATGCGACTTCTACTTTCAGAATTGTTCCAGGTCCTCACCCACAATCTTTCCATACACCGAGGTGTGTTTCTGCAAATACCTGCCTGTCATTCAAACCCGTACAATCAAGGCAAGCGTAATACTGCTGAACAGCCGTCAAAACAAAAAACAAGGGGGAAACAGTGGCATGTTTTTGTCACACAGTTGTCACATTGCAGCCTTCTTCCTGTTTATTTTGGAGTCTGCAGGTTTGTGCTTGTTGAAGTTACACCTGGGCTCAGAAAAAAATTCTACCTTGCTGAGGCAGGCCTAATGTTGGGGTGGCGGAGGGAATATGGGGAGGCAGCAAATCAACACCATTAGGCCTTGGGAAACCTACTGAAGAAATCCTGAAACTACTGAAAAAATAGCTGTGCTTTAGGAGACAACAAGGCAGATGGAAGTGGCTTTTATTAATTCTGCCTCCCTCTTGCACTACTTCTACAGTTGACTGTTCCTTCCCAACACTCCTGCTAGGCTCCCAGATCAGGTGTAAGGCTGGCTGGAGTGGAGAGAGGCAGAGGTACACTTAATCTTAGACTCTGGACTCAGTGCTTTTACTTGGGGGAAGAGCTCTTTAGATGGTAATGTGGCCTCACTGCGTTTGGGGGACCTTGTGTTCCTTCTGCTGAGTGGAGCCCTGGACACGCGTTCCCCAAAAGCCTGTCCTGATGGTGCCATGGGGAGAAACGACCGGTGCAAGGATGTTGTGGGGGTGGGAATGACAGCATCAACCACCAGCTAATTCTTCCCTGCAAATGTGGCTTATTCAATGTGCTGTTTGGCTACGAAAAGACCTCTTTGTGAGGAAGCAGGTCAGTAAAAGCTCATGCAACGTTTGTGATGTTAACTCTTTAGTCAAAGGAACAAACAGCTCTGGATGCTTCTTCGTAAGCCTTCGTGATTTGTCTAACACTGGAGGCAGGGAGCAGGTCTTGTGATTAACACTCTACCTTTTCGCCCATGAATCGAACACAGCATCAAATGATGCAAGATACCAGATTCTGGCTACAGAGCTAGATCTTCTTAACTCAATACTGATGGCAGCCTATCTGATCCAAAACACCTCGTCACCTGAGGAGGACATTCCAAACCCTGTCCCACAGCACAGTAAAAATAGTATATTGTGATTATTTAATGGTGTTAATTAATCACTTTATACAAAAGGAAAAGTTTCAAAGCTGCTCGACAAGATAAAATACTACAGGTGAAATGATTTAAACCAGAGAAGTTAAAACAATAGATGCAAAAAGACATAAACTGCTCACGCAATAACATATTAATAAGGAAAAGTCTTTGCAACCCCGTTAAAGAAATGAGTACCATCATAGGGGCCCACTTAATTACCAAAGGTCAGAGAAAATGTAAATGTCTTAGCCTGGCACTTGAAAACTTAAAATGATGGTGCCAGCCGCGTTTCCCTGAGGAGAGTATCACAGGAAAGGCCTATTTTTGTGTAGCCACCCTTGGGTGGGGCACACAGAGAAGGGCTTCTGAGAGAGACAATGGCAGCATCCATACCCACCAACATTTCTCCAATGAAAATAGGGATGTCCTATTCCATAACAACAACAACAACAACAATTTAAAGCACATGACTCCTCCAAAAGAATCCTGGGAACTGCAGCTTCCCTCTCACACAGCTACAATTCCCAGGATTATTTGGGGGAAAGCAATGCACGAAATTAAAAGACGCCTGCTTCTTGGGAGAAGGGCAATGACAGGCCTAGACAGCATCTTGAGAAGTAGAGACGTCACCTTGCCAACAAAGGTCCGTATAGTTAAAGCCATGGTTTTCCCAGTAGTGATGTATGGAAGTGAGAGCTGGACCATAAAGAAGGCTGATCGCCGAAGAATTGATGCTTTTGAATTATGGTGCTGGAGAAGACTCTTGAGAGTCCCATGGACTGCAAGAAGATCAAACCTATCCATTCTGAAGGAAATCAGCCCTGAGTGCTCACTGGAAGGACAGATCGTGAAGCTGAGGCTCCAGTACTTTGGCCACCTCATGAGAAGAGAAGACTCCCTGGAGAAGACACTGATGCTGGGAAAGATGGAGGGCACAAGGAGAAGGGGGCGACAGAGGACGAGATGGTTGGATAGTGTTTTCGAGGTTACCAGCATGAGTTTGAGCAAACTGCGGGAGGTAGTGGAGGACAGAGGTGCCTGGCGTGCTCTGGTCCATGGGGTCACGAAGAGTCGGACACGACTAAACGACTAAACAACAACAACAAATGTGCACTGAATGGACTTCAAATGTGTGGTGTGGATCTGAGGCCATGGAGCATTAATGCAGCCTGGAATTTCCCAGCGGTGTAGTCGGAACAGGATTTGGGGGCAAGAAAGCAAGCCCCATTCACTGGAGCAAGCAGTAAGACCACCAATCTCAGCAGCACCTGCTTACGCATTTTGAAATAAGTTTGAAAGAAGATACGCATTACCATTGAAAGAGGCACAGGACCAGACCCTTCAAGCGTCCCTATTTTCCAGGGACATCCCTAATTTAGAGAAGCCATCCTGGTTTCTGATTTGATCCTGGAATGTCCCACTTTTCCTTAGGATGTCCCTATTTTCATTGGGGAAATGTTGGAAGGTATGGAGTTATTCAACCCCCGAGTGGTCTGAAGGCAATCCTGTATAGGGAAGTTTTTTAAATGTTTCATGTTTTATTATGTTTTTATATATGTTGGAAGCTGCCCAGAGTGCTGGGGCAACCCAGTAAAAAGTGCGGGGTATAAATAGTAAAATTATCATTATCGGATGGGACATCCCTATTTTCATCGGAGAAATGTTCAGGGACTCAAATATCCTAAGTGCAGCTCTGAAATTACATGTGGAAATGTGTCAAAGATCTGTGAAATGCTAGTATGTGAATAAATATCAGGGGTTTCCCCCCTTCCTTTTTTTTTTAAGCCACACAGAGAAGAGAGCATACAAAACATGTGGTTAAAACAGCGACCTGAGGATCAGGGGTCCCTGCACTGAGCAGTCTCAGGCTATCATGTTGCACACCTGCACAAAAATTATTCCCCCCTCCCCATCTCCACAGGGAGGCAAACAACCGCCCCCCTCCCAGCTCCAGTAATCAGTAAGTCTTAATTCCCAGCATTTAAATCATTAGCTTTCAGGATTTTCCTGATTAATGAAGGGAGCTGGGTTTCACTGAGCAAACCCATTAAGGACTTGCTAATGCATGGTTTGATTTCACTGCCTGCAATTGAGCACATGGTTCCACAGTCCTTTGGGGACCACAGCAATTCAAGCCGGGCTCAAGAGGAATCTCCAGACATCCAGGTCTCTCTCTCTGTGTGTGTGTTTTAATTCAGAAAGTAAATTCAATTCAATCTCTCAAACACACCAACTGTCCCTGTGTACCAAGGACAATCCCCCTGATTATGTGGTACAAATCTCTGAATTGATGTCCCTATCAGGTCTTTTATTATTATTATTAATTATTATTATTATTATTATTATTATTATTATTATTATTATTATTATTATTAAAACCCATTGTTAGCATGCATCCATTTCCATTGGCTTCCTTTCTGCTTTGTTTATCCAGATAGCAAATGCTGCCTTTAAAATCTGCAGGCACTTCTGTGCATGATTTTTGAAGCTTTATAAAGCACTTGGTTGATTCTGTATATTTTTATATATCTACATTGCTATGTATTTCTATATATTAGATGGACTTGATTTTGCATAACGTACTTTATGGCCACTTTAAAATAAATGGGGTGTGTGCGCTTAGAATGAGGAGGCCTCCAGATGTTAGTGGACTCCATCAATCCCAACCATGGCCAGTGGTGAGGGATGATGGGAACTGTAGTCCAGCACTTTCGAGAGGACCACAGGTTCCCCACCATTCTTTAAAGCTGTTGTGGTAGCTTTGCTATGGTCAGGTGTGCTGTGATTTCATTGCTGTTTTATTTGCCACTCAATACACAACACACAAACACTATAACGGTCTGTGTAGGGTGTCCTGCTCAAATCAGGATCCTTTCAGGGGTGTGGGATAGGGCTTCACTGTAAAGTTAAATATAATATGTAATTGAAGTACGGAGTATGTAAAACTAATAATCTTTTTTTTTAAAAAAAAAAAAGCTATGGTTTTCCCAGTAGTGATGTATGGAAGTGAGAGCTGGACCACAAAGAAGGCTGATTGCTGAAGAATAGATGCTTTTGAATTGTGGTGCTGGAGGAGACTCTTGAGAGTCCCATGGACTGCAAAAAGATCAAACCTCTCCATTCTGAAGGAAATCAGCCCTGAGTGCTCACTGGAAGGACAGATCCTGAAGCTGAGGCTCCAATACTTTGGCCACCTCATGAGGAGAGAAGACTCCCTGGAAAAGACCCTGATGCTGGGAAAGAATGAGGGCACAAGAAGAAGGGGATGACGGAGGACAAGATGGTTGGACAGTATTATAGAAGTGACCAACATGAACTTGACAAAACTCTGGGAGGCAGTGGAAGACAGGAGTGCCTGGCGTGCTCTGGTCCATGGGGTCACGAACCGTCGGACTCGATAGCCCTTGTGGTCTCTTCCAACTCTATGATTCTATGATTCTATGACTAAACAACAAAAAGCCCTTAACAATTCTGAATCAGTTTTCCTGCGAGTTTGCCTTACCCCATATAAACCCATTCGACCACTTCAATCTCCTGAACTGACAGTGTGACAAATGCCGGCTAATATGTGTTCTGCATTTGTAATAAATCTTTTTTTTTTTAGTACAGCAGCACCTACACATTAGAACTCCCTATTGATACCAGGTAGGCACCTTCTCTATACTCTGTACAACTGCTTAAAACATTTTTGTTTAGACAAGCCTACCCAGATATGTAGAATCTTTACAGTTTTAGATTATTGCTGGTTTTTATTTTTTTTACAAAGGTTTGAAATAGTTGTTTTAAACTGGTTTTGCCAATAATTTTCCTGTTTTAATCTTGTTGCAAACCGCTTTGACTTTTTCCCTGCAACCACACAGGTTTTATGAAACAAATAAATTAAGAAAGCAGGCAGGCAGGTGGGGACCAGCTGAGGCTGGTGGTCTTGGGGCAGCATCCTGGCTGTGCTGAAGGTACAAGATGCACTTTAGTACGCAAAAAAAACAAAGGCACTTTCAGGGTAAAGGGAATAGGCTGTACGTGCAACATACACATATAAAGCAGACACCCACACAATCTGGGGAACTGTAGTTTACTCTTCATAGAACTACAATTCCCAGCACCCTGAAGAAACGACATTTCCTAGCGTTCTTTGGAGGAAGTAATGTGCTTTAAGTGTCTGGTGAAATCACAGCCTTGCTGAGCAGAAATGGGTGTGCTTTGGGGCCCCCATGTGCTATAAGTGGTGCATGTTCCATCATTTGTGAATCATCATCCTTGTATAACAATGTTTGCCTGGTTATGTCTCGGATCATCTTCTTGGTGCTAATATGATAGTTAATTTTTAAAAAATTAAAAAATCCAGACTTTTATTTCCTTGCCACAATGATCCTGGAGAAAGGAATAAACACTTTAATGGCCTTCTTTGCGGAGGGAAAAGAGACCTGAAATCTGTGGATGGTTGACAGCAATCCATTCCAACGCCTTTACCTGCTGGAAGCATTCGTGAAAATCAATGCAGAGTCTTGCAAAGGGGAGGGAGGCTGCAAAACAGGAAGGCACATTGACCTTGAAGAGGCACTCCTCTCTTGAATTTAAAAGCAGATACAAAAAAAAACCTCTAGCTGCTAGTTTAAATTTCTTTAATCTTTCACAAAGAAAGAGGCAATGGTTGCCTTCCTGCATTTTTAAACTTCCCTTAAAGGCCTGCTGCCACCATCAGAGGTTGGGGATGGGAGGGAAGGTTCTTCTCCCCCTCCGCCGTCGTCTTTGAAGCTGTTTCCTTGTGGGAACAGAAAAACATGGAAAGAATTCAATCCCGTACCGCAGCAAAACAGCATCGATACATGCTTTGAAAACCAGAGCTTTAAAAAGCAGGCTGGCGGGTGCGGTAGGTGGGTTGCTAGCTCACCGTAGCATCCAATTATACCTGTCCTCTCTCTCCAGCATCAATAAGTATCCCCCCACAGGGATGGTGGAGGGAGGCAGAAGGGGGAGAGAGCGAGATCTATTTATTTTTAAAGGCTCGCTGGGAAGAAATAGCTGCAGTTGAACCACGGATCCAAAGCGCCATCTCATGGGCAAAGCGCGCCGCGCTTCCTCGCCTGGATGATGCCTATACTCTCTGCAAAGGAAGGTTGCGGAAGGGCGGAATCCTTGAGAAAACGCTCTGCAAGGTTGAGCATTTTCTGCAGCTCAGGAAATCCGTCGGCAATTGCCTGGGGAACGCTGCGGTGTACGAAATGAAGGGGAGCTTCTCTAAGCTCCGTCAAAGGAGCTCCGTTTGCTCAGATGGCGTGAGGTGATGATGCAGTGGAGAAAATGGGAGAGGCCACAACAACTGCAGCCCGACCATACAGACCTAATCAATGTGATGCTTATGAATGTGTCTGTTTCACTGTCTGCACAACCAACGACGTGGTGTAGTCAATCGCAGTTTCCCAGTGCATTGCTGATCTTGCCGTGTTTAGTTTTCACCTCCCACAGTTGTGGCTGAACCCTGGTGGGGCAAGGGCTGGTGTCTCTTACTGCTCAGACATTGGGTTGCTGCATAAAAAATACAGTGGTACCTCGGGTTACATACGCTTCAGGTCACAGACGCTTCAGGTTACAGACTCCGCTAACCCAGAAATAGTACCTCGGGTTAAGAACTTTGCTTCAGGATGAGAACAGCAGCGGCGTGGCGGCAGTGGGAGGCCCCATTAGCTAAAGTGGTACTTCAGGTTAAGAACAGTTTCAGGTTAAGAACAGACCTCTGGAACGAATTAAGTTCTTAACCCGAGGTACCACTGTATGCTTTCTGCTGCCTTGTTATTTTCATTTTTAAGTGAGTGTTTAGGCTGTGTGATAGGTAAAGGTAAAGGACCCCTGGACGGTTAAGTCCAGTCAAAGGCGACTATGGGCTTGCAGCGCTCATCTTGCTTCAGGCCAAGAGAGCCGACGTTTGTTCACAGACAGCTTTCCGGGTCATGTGGCCAGCATGACTAAACTGCTTTGGCTCAACGGGACATCGTGACGAGTACCAGAGCACACGGAAACGCCATTTACCTTCCCGCCGCAGCAGTATCTATTTATCTACTTGCACTAGTATGCTTTCGAACTGCTAGATTGGCAGAAGCTGAGACAGAACAATGGGAACTCACTCCGTTGCGCGGATTTGAACTGCCGACCTTCCGATCAGCAAGCCCAAGATCCTCAGTGGTTTAGGCCATTGGTCCAAGGTCACCCAGGGAGCATTATGGCTGTGCAGGGAGTTGATCCTGAGTCTACCCAGTCTTAGTCCAACAGCTCTAACCACTACACCATCATACTGCTTGAGAGCAGCCAACCCACTTGAGGGATTTTAGGTACTGGACGATTTATGCCCTGCATATTTTGCTTTCCTTTAGCAGAGTTTCCAGTTCTAATTGTGAACATTGTTGAAACTAGAGGTTTGCTCCTGAGTCAGTGCAAGTCCCAAGGCAGCTATGAGCGCAAGGCCAGCTGCCATATGGAGCATCCAGCTGGGGGTGGGAGGAATGCCCTGGGGGAGCTGCAGTTTCAACTTTACAGACAGGCAGGTGGCAGTGCTGGGCTGACAGCAGTTATCTGATGCTAAGCAAGGCTGAGCAGCAGATGTGATGCTGGTGACCATGAGAGGTGGGATATCAGGTCTTGCAGTGATCTGACAGAACTGCAGGATGGGGAATACAATCCTGTAGTAAAGATTCTGCTCATTCCTGTGTAGGGCTTGGGTGTGGGGGGCTCTTAATGTTTCTGTGGACAATTATTGGTGATTCAGATAATTAATCCAATGTTCAGAGTATTTTATTGAAGTGAGAATTGAGTGGATGGAGTGATATGAAGGGTGTAAAGAGATTTGTATCTGACGTTTCATCCAAGGAGGCATACATGGTTCTACTTCTGCATTTTATTCTCCAAGATTAAGGAAAAGGAAATTGACAGGCACTGCCACCCACTGAACTGTTGCTAAGTAGGAAGGTTAGTGGGGCAAACACATTTGTCCTGATTGGCTAGCTTTCACTGGGTCATGGGCCCCTTACCTTTTATAATGCCTAGAACAGGGGTCTGCAACCTTTAAGACAAAAAGAGCCACTTGGACCCGTTTCCGAAGAAAAAAAACTGGGAGCCGCAAAACCATTGCGACATTTAAAACAAATATATCTCCGGAGCCGCGATCTGACAGCGGGCGGGATGGTGACGTCGGGACGGTGCGTGACTAACACACACACTGCCCCATGCGATGTCACAGCCAGTACAGCGCCCGCCACAGTGGGGAGTGTTGGGGTGCACAATGTGCCTCCTCCCCTTGCTAGCATCCGCCCCGGAGCCGCGGCAAAGGTGTAAAAGAGCCACATGCGGCTCCGGAGCCGCGGGTTGCAGACCCCTGGCCTAGAAGCTGGGAAAGCTCAGTCAGTAGAGCATGAGACTCTTAATCTGATGGTCGTGGGTTTGAGCCCCACATTGGGCAAAAGATTGCTGCATTGTGGTCCCTTCCAATGCTAAGATTCTATAATGCTCCCTGCTTGAGTTGTTGTCCTTAGAAGGTTGCAAAGGGTCATGATATTTATAAAATTTGGGGGAAAGTCAGGGAACATGGCTTGTTTATTTTATTTATTTTTCTTCATTTACACCCCACTTCATGTTTCAACAGAAATCCCTACCATTTACAAACAAAAAAGGAATCAATATAAGGTATACAATACAAATTCCACATTTGGAACCAAACTTTACTACTAACAATCGTCTTAGGAATTCCGCATTTTAAACCACTTGATTAAGTATCTCTAAAAAACAAACATAAAAATTATATAATAATAGTTATTATTATCAATTTAATTTCTATGCCGCTTTTCATCTGAGGACCACAGGGTGGTTTACAATATAAAATCACAAAAAATATACTAACTATAGTAACAAACAAAGACAATAAACCTCCACAGTTTAAAAGGTCATATGGATTGTTTAATTAGTCAATTAGTAGAAAATTGCAGGAGTAAATCCTACACAAATCTGGAGCAGAGTCCCTAAGACAATTGGATGGAGCCTTGTATGCCTTGTTCCAGAAACTTCTGCAGCCAAGTGGGTGCCAAACAAATTGCTTTCCTTTGGACCACGTCAGCGAGGCTGGGAGTGGGGTCCTCTCTTCTGGGCAGCCCAGGACCCACACACACACTGCCCAGGCTTGCACCCCGGGGAAGTCACTTCAGTGCTGCTAATGCAGCAGTTTGACTTCACCCCCAAAGGCACCCTCCATTGCCTCTCGAGACAGAGGGATGCAAACAACAGCAAAGAAAACTGCAACATTTGTGTCATTCGCAGAAGATTGCTGTAAGTAGAGTGGTACCTCGGGTTAAGAACTTAATTCGTTCTGGAGGTCTGTTCTTAACCTGAAACTGTTCTTAACCTTTAGCTAATGGCGCAAAGTTCTTAACCCCAGGTGCTATTTCTGGGTTAGCAGAGTCTGAAGTGTCTGTAACCTGAAGCGTCTGTAACCCAAGGTACCACTGTACTGTAAGGTCTTTGAATGGAATGTAGTTTAAGATCGTATCATACAAAATGTCAGAATATAGCAAGAGGCATCAAAATGTGACCGGATTACATCATAAAAACGTGATTAATATTACGAAAACACAAAATACAACCATCATCATCATTCAACTACACAACAACCCTAGACAAAACTGATCAAACCACACACCCACACCCCACACACAGAGCCAGTGGAGTGCAGTGGTTGGAGTGCTGGACTAGGACCTTGGGAGATGCTCGGTTCAAATCCTCACTCAGCCATGAAATTTGCTGGGTGACCTTGGTCCAGTCACAATCTCTCTGCCTAACCTACCTCACAGGGTGGTTGTGAGGATAAAATTCGGTGGGGGCATATTGGCTGCCTCCAGTTACTTGAATTTTATTATTGATTTAGGTTGTGTGGTTTTTTTTTTTAAAAGCAACTGCATCTGCACACACAGACACACAAAAGGATTACAGTATGTACTATACTGTACTAATTTAAGTCTGGATCCTACGGAGCGCTATTGGGTGGCCATGAAGAACCACTCAGTGGGGATCTACCCCATCTAAGGAGTGATGCCAATTTGCGCCTAACAAGCTCAGCTGCCCCCCGCAAAAAACCTCCCTCTTAGAAGATTCTTTGCCCTGTCTTCGAGGCAGAACTCTATGCGCGGAGCCTCTGTTTCCAGGAGGGAAGCTAAACACGGGGGGACCTTCCCTGGCTTTTCCCGTTTGTGTTCTCTTTTTTTGTATATTATAATTTATTGACCTTGTCCCTCCGCGCGCTTGCTTCCTATTGGCCGCTTTCCCTTGCCAGTCCCCGCCTTCCGCCTGAAGGGAAGCTGCGTTTTGATTGGGCGGGCGGAGCAAAGGTGGCGGAGCTGCTTCCGGGTGCGTCGTTATGGTGACTGTGGTTGCCAGGTAGTAAGCTGAAGGTGGAAGCGAGGCGCGCGCGCGCGGGGCGGGGCGGGGTTCGCTTACTGGGCCCCGTTCGGTCAATACGGGAGGGTGTGGGGGGGTCGGTCCCGCTGGGTGGGGTGTCATGTCTAGGTCCCAGGGCGTCCGGGTTCAAAGTCCCAAACATGCCTGCAGCAAACCGCCACTGCCTCTCAGACCGGCCTACCTCGCAGGGTTGTTGGGAGAGGAGGGAAGGGGGCGGGGAAGGAAAGGATCCTGCATGCCTCTTTGTGGAGGAAGGGTGGGATAAACAGAGCAAGGGATAAGGGGCCACTGAGGCTCCCCTAGTCACAGGGCCGGATTTAGGTTTGATGAGCCCCTAAGCTACTGAAGGTATTGGGGCCCTTTATATGACCAGCTGTCCTTTGTCAACAACAGATTTTTTGTGTGTTGAGTAAATGCTATATGGTAATTTATGGACCTAATAGGTATCTAAAGCCAATTGCACATAACAAAATATGTATTTTATCAAAGTAATTGTTGAACTGAAATATAATTAAGAAGAAGCATATTAATAGTGGAACATGAGTTTGACCAAACTGCGGGAGGCAGTGGAAGACAGGTGTGCCTGGCGTGCTCTGGTCCATGGAGTCACGAAGAGTCGGACACAACTAAATGACTAAACAACAACAACAAATATTAATAGTGAAAAATTTGGGCCCCCCCCCAAGAGAATGGGGACCTAAGCTATAGCTTGTTTAGCTCAGGTATAGGCAAACTTGGCCCTCCATATGTTTTGGGACTACAACTCCCATCATCCCTAGCTAACAGGAAAAGTGGACAAGAGTGATGGGAATTGTAGTTCCAAAAACATCTGGAGGGCCGAGTTTGCCTATGCTTGGTTAGCTTATACGTAAATCCGGCACTGCCTAGTTGTATGTCGAAACAGCGGTGAGAGTGGCCACCCACCTAGGGCGCTGGAGGGTTGTTAGCCCTTTCCACAAGGCACCATGGAGTTGCGCAGAATATGGAAAAGGTGGTGGTGGGGGACTTGGGATGTTGGGGGGACACGTTGTGCCCCTATAGAACTGTAGAGTTGGAAGGGACCACGGGGGTCATCTAGCCCAACGCCCTGCAATGCAGGAAATCTTTGCTCAACTTGGGGATTCAGACCTTCAGCTCCTGAGATTAACAGTCTCATGCTCTAGCGACTGAGCTATGCCAGTAATCTCTCAGGCCTTTGGCTAATCAGATAACTGATGGCCTTTTGAACTGGGTGGTGCTGGTTTTTTGTTTGTTGCTGTATTTCTGTGTTTCTATACCGTAAACTGCCTCCTGATCCTCGAATGCAGAATGCATAGAAATGCAATAAATAAAAATAACATTTAAGGAGAAGTGGGAAGAAAGACCCACAAGCAAGTGTGCCAAAGTGTTTCTGAACTCTTTGCAGCTTTACAACCTTGCCCGTGTGGTTTGAACTACAACTTGGGGCTGCCTGTATGTTTTCAAGCTTTTTTTGGTAACCTTGGCAGTGCAATCCTATACATTTTGTGGAAGTCAATCCAGTGGAGCGTACTCCCAGGAAAATGTAAGGTTAGTTGTTATAACAATTCTCATTTTAAACATAGTTATTGATGAGTGGGACTCTGCGACAAAATACAGCCATGTGGAACGCTTCTGTTCAGGGTTCCAGCTGTTCAATTCCATTCGCTGCTGGTTTTCCCCACACAGCACACACACACACACAACATTCTGTGATATGTGCCCATTCAGCAAGCTTAATTTTCATTGCCCTTATTGGGTGTTTTCTCTCTTTGGGGAATTGAGGTGTGTAAACTTGTTCCCAGTCCTCAATACATTAATATCTTTGATCCCGATCCCCCCATTGTCAGCACTCACTTCTGTCCCTGGGGATGTTTTAATCAATGTCAGGTGGGAAGGACTCCTCCTATCCTTTACATATATGTGTTGCCTTCTTTTTCCAGCCACTCCATTTCCCCTCCCACCTGATTTTCAGGGTTTTTCCTTCCACTCAGCATTCTGTGCCATTGTGTTCTTAGGGGGCTGCTTTTTGGTGTTGCCTCTTTGACAGTTCCCCCTAAAGGTTCTTTAGGTAAATATAAAGGGACCCCTGACCATTAGGTCCAGTCGTGGCCAACTCTGGGGTTGCGGCGCTCATCTCGCTTTATTGGCCGAGGGAGCCAGCATACAGCTTCCGGGTCATGTGGCCAGCATGACTAAGCCGCTTCTGGCGAACCAGAGCAGCGCATGGAAACACCGTTTACCTTCCCGCCGGAGCGGTACCTATTTATCTACTTGCACTTTGACGTGCTTTCAAACTGCTAGGTTGGCAGGAGCAGGGACCAAGCAATAGGAGCTCACCCCGTTGCGGAGATTTGAACCGCCGACCTTCTGATCGGCAAGTCCTAGGCTCTGTGGTTTAACCCACAACATTTGCAAACCTTGAGGTTGACTTAAGTTGGCTGATACCTCCGTCTTCTGTGTCGGTGATGTGGTTTTGAGTAGGAGGACTTGGAACTGCCATTAGAAAGAAGAGTTATATCGTAGCACTTTTTGGCAGCCTGATGTTAATCATGTTTACTTGGAAGCAAGTTCTACTAAGTACATTAGGATTAACTTCTCTAGAAGCCCTTCTTTTAATTATTTCTTGCTTGATCCTCTGTATGTTTGTTGGAAATTCTGTAGATTCTAGTGTGATTTTCTGCACAAATCTATTGATTCTGTGGTAGACAGTTAAATCCTGATGTGTATTGTGGTTCTGGTAGGATGTGCTGTGTTGGTAGGTATTGTTTTAACAGGATAGGGATTAGACAACTATGACACTGAAGAATCAAAAATAAGGATGAGCTAGTTTGGTAATTCTCTGAATTTTAAAATACTATTTTGTTATTTAATAAGCAGGTGCTATTTTTCTAGAAAAAGAGGTGTCGGAGCTCACCATGAACTTCTCCCTTGTTCTCTTAGGATGGCAATTGTGCCCACCTGAGAGGTGCTGGAGCTGAGTAAAGGGTTACTTCCGGGTTTCGGCGCTTGTGCATGCACATTAGCGCTAAATCACGCTTTGCGCATGCGCAGAAGTGCTGAATCATGACCCGCGCGTGCACAGACGTGGCACTGAACACTGCGGGTTGCGAACGTGCCTCCCGCATGGCTCATGTTCGCAACCCGAGGTTCCACTGTATAGCACAGGGGTCTGCAACCTTTAAGACAAAAAGAGCCACTTGGACCCGTTTCCGAAGAAAACACAACAACTGGGAGCCGCAAAACCATTGCAACATTTAAAACATATATCTCTGGAGCCACGATCTGACAGCGGGCGGGAAGGTGACGTCGGGGCGGTGCGTGACTAATGCACGCACCGCCCCCATGCGACGTCACAGCCAGTACAGCGCCCGCCACAGTGGAGAGTGTCAGGGCGCACAATGCGCCTCCTCCCCTCACTAGTATCCGCCCCGGAGCCGCGGCAAAGGTGTAAAAGAGCCACATGCGGCTCCGGAGCCGCAGGTTGCAGACCCCTGGTATAGCAAATCAAAGCAAGGCTACAGGGGAGGAGAGGAATAAGCGCCTCTGAGCTCATCTTTCCAATTCTTCTCTCTAAACTTAAATGACCTCCTCCATCTCAAATGCAGTGGAGTGTTTCTGAGCCTTGTTCTTGGAGGCCGTCCTTGATCACTTGTGCCAATGCTGGACTAAAAGTGTAAGCTTGGCTGCCAGCCATTTCCTTTTTTAAATCTGTCTACCCTCCGTCAAAACGTTTGAGACAGATATAGGGCACACTTCAGAGAAGGCAGCTCTGTGCAGAAAGGTAGGATCTGGTGTGTGCGGGTGTGCGGGGTCACACTGTGATTTTCACACTGCGGGGGGTGACCCCACAAGGCCTTGTGGTGTTTTACACAAATAGAATAAGGCCCAAGGCTGTGCTGCTTACATTTATTTTTATAACGGCACCATTTTACTTAAGGACATTCCCCTCCCTTCTCACACACGAGCTCAAATCAAATCCTCTTCGAACCTCTCTTGGTATTTGTTATAAGTGTCTCATTCTCTGCAAAGCAGAACAGAGAGGCAATTGTGTTTCTACATTTAGGTTTCTAATGTCTATAAGGGAGGGCTCTGCTTTGCAAACCTAATTGTAGCAAGCCACTTTAAATTTCACCTGCAAAGACTCCCTTTAAGAATGTTTTAAAGCATAGTTGGTTGATACTAGCAGGATAAGTCCATAGCTGTCATGTGCTACGTGGGACTACCTTTGAAAGTGACTCAGAAACTACAACTAATCCAGAATGTGGCAGTTAGACTAGTGACTGGGAGCAGCTGCTAGGACCATATAACACTGGACCTAAAGGATCTACATTGGCTCCCAGTATGTTTCCGAGCACAACTCAAAGTGTTGGTGCTGAGCTTTAAAGTCCTAAACAGCCTCGGCCCTGTATACCCGAATGAGCATTTTCACCCCCATCATTCAGCCTGGACACTGAGGTCCAGCTCCAAGGGCCTTCTAGCTGTTCCCTCATTGTGAGAAGTTACAGGGAACCAGGCAGAGGGTCTTCTCAGTAGTGGCCCCTGCCCTGTGGAACTCCCTCCCATCCAATGCCTAATTTCCTAAAATAACTGAAGGCAGCCCTGTGTAGGGAAGTTTTAAAAAATGTTTAGCTGAGGCTCAGAAGACTCTGCTAGCCTCACCAAAGCAGCTTCAACAAGCCTCTGGCTGGTGAGGAGACTCGCTGCATTCCAGGACCTTTTTTCTGGAAAAAAAGCAGAGTCCAACAACATCCGGTTCCCCCACCTCTGGGGGAATAGGTGCTGATACCTATTCTGTAGGTATGTAAAGATAAAAGGTCAAGTCAAAAGCTACTACAGTGGTACCTCAGGTTAAGAACTTAATTCGTTCTGGAGGTCCGTTCTTAACCTGAAACTGTTCTTAACCTGAGGTACCACTTTAACTAATGGGGCCTGCCGCCGTTCTGTTCTCATCCTGAAGCAAAGATCTTAACCCAAGGTACTATTTCTGGGTTAGTGGAGTCTGTAACCTGAAGCGTCTGTAACCTGAGGTACCACTGTATGGGGTTGCGGCGCTCATCTTGCTTTCAGGCCGAGGGAGCCGGCATTTGTCCACAGACAGCTTCCCAGGTCATGTGGCCGGCATGACTTGACCATTTCTGGTGCAACGGGACACTGTGACAAGTGCCAGAGCACATGGAAATGCCGTTTACCTTCCCGCCACAGCAGTACCTATTTATCTACTTGCACTGGCATGCTTTTGAATTGCTAGGTTAGCAGCAGCTGGGACAGAGCAATGGGAGCTCACCCTGTTGCGTGGATTCGAATCACCAACCTTCTGATTGGAAAGCCCAAGAGGCTCAGTGGTTTAGACCACAGCATACCTACAGAATAGATATGAGCACCATTCCATCAGCATTAAGTGCTACTGAGACCCAGTGATTTCATCAGGAAGAGTTCAGCATGTGCTCAAAATAGGTGGCCTTTTGAAATAGTTGAACTTTGCTGGGGAACTTTGCTTGACATCTTGTACTAATAAACCAACTCCTATCTTCCTTGTTGGTTTCTGCTGTCCTTAACCAGCTTATTCATTTCCTCACATCATCCTAAAATTTAGAAAACACAACACTGTTCACTTGGTGAGGCATCCGGGAGATCTGATGTGCAACACAGTGTGAAATGGAAGTAGCTTTGTTTTATGAGTGGCAATCCCAGACTGCTTTGTGGGTTTTTAAGCTAGTTCCCAGGGTGTCCTTGTAAACAACTTTAAACAGAATGCTTCCCTTTTTTTCTTCTTTTTTTTTTTACAATAATGTTGATTGAATACTTTCCCTGTAGAAAATTAGTTTCTAAAGCGGCGAAATGGAACTCCTTAATCTGGCACCATGTTTATTTGGGGCAAACCTTTCTCCAGAAACGAGAGACCCAGAGTGTGGTAAGGAAATTTATCTGGCTATGGATCCGGAGGCTTTTATCTCCTGGGCACGGCTGTCTAGAAGGTGGTTTGCTATTTCCCTCCTTGCCTGTTTTGTGTATGTTGCTGCTCTTCTGCTTTCAATGGAGTTTGTTTCATATTTTTTTGGCATTCCCCTGCATGTGTAGATCTATGGTAGATCAATCTACCATAGATTGATCTATGGTAAGACTGAGAATCATCTGATTATATTTTTTTCCAACTAGTATGTATTGGTAATATAACCCCTTTAATTGCAAACTCTGGTAGCGAGTACCCACAGGACCGGAGCCAAAACAGGAAGAAGGCATCAGCATGCTAGGAGAACCCAAACATTTGCAGAAACACAAATAAATGTATGTGTTTTTTATTTAAAAAACAGCTCAGTGAGATTGAGCTTTCTGAGTAGCCACAAAATGTTGAAAAAGAAATGGGGTGGGCAGTGGAATTCATTCATTCATCTTTACATTTGTAGTCCGCCTGTTCTGCAAGGAGCCCAAGGCACACATAGTTCTGCTGCTTCCCATTCTATCCTCACATCAACCCTGTGAGGTCAGTTGGGTCGCTGGTCCAAGGTCACCCAGTGAGCTTCCTCCCCAAGTGGGGGTTTGAATCCTGATCTCCTAGGTGTTACTCCAACACCACTTCGCCGGCTCAGCGTGACTGCCTTGCTTCAGCTCCTTACAGCTTTCACTAGCATGGAGTGGGGCAAAGCTGGCAGAGAGAAACACTTCTGCTAGATGGTGAGGGGGTATTATAATGTTTTCTTGCGGGTCCTGTCTAAATGTCATGAATCGCACATGTAAATGATATGAAATGGTCATAAAAATAAGAGGTACAGAGGTGATTTTGCTTCTCTGTCCACCTTTCTCTGAAACTTCTTTAAGAAACACCATTGCCCCTAGCATTGGAACTCCACTATGTATATTGTATGTAGCATCTGGTTAGCCTCGCCCCCCTGAAAGTCTGTTTACTTCTGTTTGGCAATGCCTGTGGTCTGTGGGTTGCTGTCCTGTTTTTTAAAGTGCGGTTGTTCTGTGTCTGGTGTCTGTTCTTCCAGATCATGATGTTCTGATGAATATGATAGAGAGAAGTCTATCATATTCATCAGAACATCACACACACACACACACACACACACACAGAAACCAGCTGTCTGTCTTTCTGCCTGGTTGCCCAGAGGTAATTCTTACTTGCCACAAGCAACCAGGCAGGTGGTTATATTTACAAGCCTGACTTAGTCGGCATGTTTGCATTTGAATATTGACTCCCTGGTACAAAGCTTGTATACAGGCGTCCCCCCACTTATGTGGGGGTTATGTTCCAGGCCCCCACGCGCATAAAGGAAATCATGTAAAGTGGGGCGCACCCATTATACGCCTTCTCTGCCACTCTCTCTTCAACCCATACCAAAAAATACTCTATTCAAAGATATCCACAACTAGAATGGAAGCTCTGGGGTTGGCAGGAGGCTAGAGGTCGTGCAGGAAAGCGGCTGTTCTTGCTGTGCAACCCCACACATCAGCTGTTAGGAGGGGAGTCTGAGCAGCATGTACAAAGCCTCCAGCCTCTTGGGGGCTCCCTCCGCCCTCACTGCTGTCCTCTTCGGGCTCTGGGGAGGGTCTCTACAAGAAGTCCAGCTCTCTCCCACGATTGCAGGTTTGAATTGAATTATTTAATAATTTCCTGGCGCCGCGCATATGCACGGTTGTGCGCAAATCTATCAAGCATAAGTGGGGGAATTGCCTTGACTCCCTGATACAAAGCATACTCTGTTCATTTCCATGCCTGTGATTTGAGAGAGAGGTGGAAGGCAATGTCGCAATACAAAAGAGGCCAGAAGGCAATTGGCACAGCTGAGCCCAGCCCAACTGCTCCCTTGTATACTGATTTTTACATGTTGTGAAACAGGCCCTGGAGGCTGGGGAGCTGCTATGTTGGATTGAATCTGTTCTGTGTGGAAACAGGAGAGTGGAAGGTGATTCGTGATCAGTTTGTGTAATGTGCTCTTGTTTTCTGCTTCCTTCCTGTAACTCCAGGACGAACCCTAGAAGAAAAGTGATGGATCTCACCTCTGTGATGATTCTTCCACTGCTTTTTGGCAGCCTGGGGGTTTTTGGGCTCTTCCGGCTGCTTCAGAGAATGCGTGTGAGAGCCTACCTGAAGGATGCAGTGGTGGTGATCACAGGAGCAACTTCTGGACTAGGGAAAGGTAGGTTTCTGAGACATTTGGCATGGAGGTGGAGAGGAGAACAGCCTGTACAGGACAGCTTGTACATTACTCAAAATGTTTCCTCGGGAAATAGGGTGTTACTAAACTCTCATCTCACACCACGAAGGTCAAGCTTAGCCTTACAGGATCAGATTCCTTGTGAAGGAGGAGGGAACCTGAGGAGTCTTGGTTTTTTAATTTTATTCTTCAGTAGCATCTCTTAGCAAATATACAGGTTGAGCAGGTGGGAGGCAAGTCACAACAGAACTTCTGGATTTTACAAATGTTCAAAAAATGGGGACTTGGCCATTGTGCGTGTCCTCATCCCTAGATGAAACCCAAAACCTGCATTGCATCTAAACTGTTCAATTTGCTAGTTTACTCGTACTCAATTTAAATATGTACCAATTCATATTTTAGGGCTGTAACACCAGCCTGTTTTTGTCTCTATCCTCCCCCACTTTGCTTAACCTGCCCAAGGCTTGGAAAACTCAGAAGCTCCATCAATCTCTTGTGCCATTTTGATTGGCCTTATACAGATGTGGCCCTTTTCTGTGTTAGGGAATTTTTCGTATGGGTCAACATGGCAACCTTTGCTTCTTAGTGGCAACGTGGCAATCCCAAAGGCAGCACCAAACTCCCCAGTATCATTTATATTACATATACGCACACACAGCAAGCAGAACACCAGAACAATAGCTGCTTCCCAAAGAACACATGGCTTAAGTAAAACAATAGAGACTTCCACAAGATACAGAATCACCTCATCATTTAGCCCTTCTGGCTGGTCCTTAATGTTTCTGGGATGGAAGGTGGCTCCATTAAGGACCAGCCAGCAGTCTGTTCCGACTTATTGCCTGCTACTTTGTTCCCCATCTCCATCGCCTTGGTAATTTACTGGAAGCGCAGGAGCATGCATTGGCAAGGGCATGAGGTGAATCAGGACCTCCAAACTCCAGGTCTTCTTTGCTGGGCCTCAGATCCCCTGTCCTGCCCCCCCCCATTTTTTGGGTAAAACTTTAATGCAAGGTTTCCTAAACTTGGGTCTCCTGCTGTTGTTGGGCTCCAGCTCCCATCATCCCTAGCTAGCAGGACCAGTGGTCAGGGATGATGAGCGTTGTAGTCCTAAAACATCTGGAAACCCTGCTTTAATTTGGTGAGTGGAAGACTAGGTGCCCTACAAAGTGCAGTGCTGGTGAAATCCCAGCCACCTGCCAGCTTGATTTGCCCCAAGTCACTCTGTACATACTTCAACTTCCATCAATCTCAGCGAGCATGGCCAATTGCCAGGGATTATAGGAGTGGTAGTTTAGCAACATCCAAAGGTTCCCCACGCCTGCTATTGGTTCTATGAGTCATGGGGCCTATGAAAAGTGCCTAGCAATGCCAAACCTTCCCTGGTGGGGAGGACTTTCTCAATCCATGGCATTTTCAGTCACTCCCACGCAAAAATGGGGAACCTGCCCCTATAGTTGGGTAACACCTGCCCTAACCTGTTTTTTTCCAGCTTGGAGGCAGGTCTCAGCCAGTGATTCAAACTCAGGCACCCCATTCCAGTCAATTCTCCCATGAGCCGAGAACGTCCTTAAAATGGGTGGGGAAAGGGAAACAGTTATGCAGCCTTCTGTAACTTAATTCACCGGCAACTGACGCGTGGCCCCCGGTGGAGGTGCTTTCCTGTTCTCTGCAGAACAGCGCTGAAAGCCCTTTGGGAACGGAATGTCCTCACTGCCTTATCGTAGCTGTGTGCTTGGTCGTTGGCCCAACCACAAGCCTAGAGCGTGGGTTTCTCCTCAAGGTGCTGTGACTTCTTGGGAAGGAAGAGCTACCTTAATGCATCATAGTGTACTGGTTCATCTGCCCCACGGCTATGTCTCTAGATTTTGTTTATTTGGTTTTCCCCCTGCCCTTTTCCTCGACAGGGACTCGAGGCAGTTAAAAATGAAACAGCTAAGAACATGGGGGTATTTATTGAAACACACAGATTATTGCCATAAAAATATCACAGTACCAGCCCTTTCCTTAAAACCAGTTCCCAAAAGCCCGTTGGAACAAAAAAGTATTCACCTGCTGGCAGAAGGACAACAAGGAGGGAGCCAGTCTGATTTCTCTATGAGGGTAGTTCCAAAGTCTGGGAGCAGCCATCGCGAAGGGTTACTGTTGCATGAGATACTTTTAATTAGAAACAAAAGGGATTGAGCCGTGCTTTGTTGAAAATGAGTTCCGTGCCACTGAGCTGCGTCTCCCCCGCCCCCCAAAATATGTTTGACAGATTCGTACAGGATCCCAAGGAGAACTGAAAAGGGCTCACAGTTGGACTGAACCTTGGAAACTGCCTTACACCATTGGCTTCAGTGTTGTCTGTTCTCTGTTGGGAGTGGTTTTATAAAGTCTCAGGGCAGGGAAGGGGTTCTTTCCCAACCCAGCTCACTGGCGATTGACCCTGGGACCTTCTGCATGTAAAACATGTTCTCAATCGTGAACCTGTGGTCCTTATCCAAAATAGTTCTCCTAGCTGATTTATTCATTACAATATTTCTCGCCTTTTTTAGGAAATGGTGGATATCATCATTCTTGTTGTTTATTAAATCTCTATACTGCCTTTCATCCGAAGAACACAAAGCAGTTTGCAATATGAAAACATAAAAAACCAAACCCTGTTAACAAACAAAAACAATAACCTCCTCAACACACACAGCGTTTAAAAGACCTTACGAGGTAAAGGGACCCCTGACCATTAGTTCCAGTCGTGGCCAACTCTGGGGTTGTGGCGCTCATCTCGCTTTAGTGGCTGAGGGAGCCGGCGTACAGCTTCTGGGTCATGTGGCCAGCATGATTAAGCCGCTTCTAGTGAACTAGAGCAGTGCACGGAAACGCCGTTTACCTATTTACCGTGGTACCTATTTATCTACTTGCACTTTGACATGCTTTCGAACTGCTAGGTTGGCAGGATTAAAAGGCCATAGATGGTTTAATTAGCAAAAGGCCTGGGAGAAGAGGAGTGTTTCCGCCTGGTGCTTAAAGAGATGTGGTGAGGGTGCCAGGTGAGTCTCCCTGGGGAGAACATCCCACAAGCAGGGAGCCACCACAAAGGCCTGTTCTTGTGGTGCAGCCTTCTGGGCCTGCCATGGACACCAGACCAGTCTTGTGATGCTCATGCCCAAGTAGTTTCAAGAGTGTTGGAGCACTGACTGTTTTTGAGGCCGTTCAATAGTCCCACAGGTTCAAAGAGCCTTCCCCAGCTTGGTCCCTCCCCTCAATGTTTTGGGACTGCAATTCTCAATCAGCTCTAGGCAGCCAGTGGTCAGGGAAGATGGGAGTTGTACGAAGAAGGCTCCCTCACCATCACATGCACATAAAGGGGAATTATGTTCTGCAGTAGCAGCGATGCAGTGCAGTACTCTGGATAAAGGTCTTCTGCCGAGGGGATCAGTGTTCAAATCCCTGCTTGGCCATAAATTTTACTGGGTGCCCTCTGACAAACCAGTCTCTCTTTCACGGCAATTCTATCTCACTGAAATGCTGAATCGAAAATGTGATCATAGATCCATGTATGCTTCCCTCAGTGTTCTGCTTTATTCACCACCTCCCCCTTTCATTTACCAGCAGAACCTTTGAATGAAGAAATTAAATATAAAATTGGGCTGAGGCCAAACAAAGTGTCAGATACATACCAAAACACGTGTCTATGAAGAAAAGAATTATGGGACCTGTGGCTATTCAGATGTTATTGTGCTACAGGTCGCCCAACCCATAACTGATCCAAAGTCAGCTTCATTGGCTGAGCCTGGGTTTTACAATGATTGGGAAGGGCGGCTGTAATCCATTTCCCCACAATACAGCATGCATAATTTTGTAAATCGCAATCATGTTGTCCATCCCCCGCCACCCACTTGAGTTCTTCTTTTCCTAACCAAAGTAGTCTCTAACTTAATCCTGATCATTTGGCCATTTTCTCCACTGATTCTAGATCTACCAGTATCCTTTCTGAAGTGCATTCACCTAAAAGAGCATTCCAAGTGTGGTCATACAAGAGTTGTGTAAAGGCATTTTTTCCCCTGTCTCTCTCTCTCTCTCTCTCTCTCTCTCTCTCTCTCTCTCTCTCTCTCTGCCCAGAATGTGCCAAAGCTTTCCATGCCGCTGGGTCAGAACTGGTGCTGTGTGGTAGGAGCAGAGAGAGACTTCAAGACCTTCTGCAGGAGCTCTCCACTGCTGCTGGCCACCCAAAGAACGTAAGCAAGGGGGGAGGGGGGAGGAGGAGGAGGAGAGACTGTAGGTCAGTGATGCTGTTCATGCAGGTCACAGGTTTATGGGGTTGTGGGAAGAGGAGAGGTGGAGAGGGAGAGAGGTGGAAAGGGGAAGACAGTAAAATGTCATTCTTTTACATCACGGGTGTCAAACACAAGGCCCGCGGGCCGAATCCGGCCCGCCAGACCTCATCATGTGGCCCGTGTAGCCCCAGCCCGCTATTAGAAGTCCAGTCGCTTCCCACCCGCCCATCGAGCAGGCTGCTAACGCGACGGCGCATGCGCGCGACAAATCCTCCCGCTAACGGCAATATCATAAAGGAGATTGCTTACCCTAGCGGCCTTTTTTGAACATGCGCGACGTCGGGCGTGCAACGCGCATGCGCATGCGGGGAAGGATTGGGGGGAAAGCCCCGCCGTCGCCGCCTCTGCGCTTGCGCGCTTAAGTGAGCTTCCGGGGAAAGGAGGCGGAGGTCGCGTGCATGCCGCCTTCCCCGCACGTGCATAATAGCTGGCAACCTGTCAGCGCCCGGCCCGTGGCGCCCGTTTGCCATTGCTGTGGAAGCCGAGGGGCCCTGTGAGAGCCCCTGGCTGCGAGGCCTGCCGGAGGACAGAGCCTTCCGGGAACACGAGTGGCAGCTCGACCGCTTTCTCCTCATCGTCGCCTTCCCCCTCCCCGCCGCAGCCGCTCACGCTGCTGGTGATGCAGCCCTGCGGCGGGGGCGGGGAGGCGGTGGGCGCCTTGCTGCAGCCCCAGGTGGTGCAGCAGCCGCAGCCACCGTCGCGGGGGGCCTCGGAGGCGCCCTCGGGCCTCATGGTCTTCTACGAGCTGGGCCCGGTGGTGGTGGGCAACGCGGACGGCGACGGGGGCGGAGGCAACAGTGCCGGCAGCCCCGGCGGAGACCTGGAGGATCTGGACTACAAGGAGGAGGGCGGCGCCCAGTCGGGGGGAGGGGGAGGAGGCGGCGGCTGCAAGTGCTGCACCTACAAAGGCTGCAGCGAGACCACCACGCAAGTGGCCAAGCAGCGCAAGCCCTGGATGTGCAAGAGGCACCGCAACAAGATGTACAAGGACAAGTACAAGCGCAAGAAGAGCGACCAGGCCTTGGGGGGGGGGGCAGTGGAAGTGACGGAGGCGGAGCTGATGCAGAGGGAAGGCAAAGGCAATTTCAGGAGAGATGGGAAAGTGATAATAAAGAGTGGACACATAGTCCACAGATACAACCGGCCCTTTGAGGGTGACCAAACTGCTGGTGCGGCCCCCGATGAATTTGAGTTTGACACCCCTGTTTTACATGGTACATTTGCAGAGCTTTTGTGTCCGCATCACGTACACAGGGATTTTGTTTTGCTGGCAGTGCAAGAGTCCAGAGGGTGCAGGGCATGGTTGGTTGCAATGTGTTTTGTTTCTGTGTGCTGCTGGGTCAAATTAACCCCCTTTTAAAGCCAGGGTCGGCGTCAGGGCTCAGCATCATTGAATGCTCACTGAAGCTTGTGTCCCACTGCCAATCCCTCCCATCCTTGCTGCTGCTGCTGCCTGATCTGTTCTTTGAACAAGCAAGCAAGCAGCAAGAGGAGCAGCAATCTCTGCAACAACAACAACAACAACAATTTATTTGTACCCCGCCTATCTGGCTGGGTTTCCCCAGCCACTCTGGGCAGCTTCCAACAAAGATTAAAAATACATTAAAATGTCACACATTAAAAACTTCCCTGAACAGGGCTGCCTTCAGATGTCTTCTGCAAGCCTGGTCCTTGATATCTCTGTATTGTGTGTTAATGAGATAAGCTAACTAGGCCTGAAAGCACCTTGCCCAAGGTCCATCCCCTCCCCACCCCAAACAGAAACCTGGAAGCAGCCCTGTTTTAAGCCATATAAGCCAGTTGCTCCTTCCAAACGTTCTGGTAGCAGGGGTGCCAAGCCCTTTGCCCCCTCCCCAATATTTTTTTGGGGAGAGCGTTGCCCCCAAATGTCCAGAGCATGCATTGATTTATAAACATTTCCCTAGATCCCTGTGGCATGTATATAATGCCATTTTATCTTCCCAGTATCACACTGTGAGAGAGGATAGGCTAAGAGAGTGGTTTCACCAAGGCTACCTGGTGAACCTTGCAGCTGAGTAGGTTCAGATACTATTATCTGCTTTTTTCTTTTCTTTTTCAACAGCCCCATAAACACCACACTGTGGTCTTTGACCTCGCTGACATCAAAGCAGTCGTTGGCGCTGCCGCGGAGATTTTGAAGTGTGTAGGCCATGTGGACATCTTGATTAACAATGCTGGAATCAGCTATCGCGGCACAATTGTGGACACCCTAATGGAAGTGGACAGGAAAGTGATGGAAACCAATTACTTTGGCCCAATTGCTTTGACAAAAGGTACACTGTAACAGCCTCCTCCTGTGTCTTTCTGCACACATCCTAACGTTTCCTGCGGTGGTTTCTGTGCCCCACTTCTTTAGCAGTTACACCTCTGCAGTATTATACATTTGCTTCCTGCATTGTAGGGGGTTGGACTAGATGACCCTCCGGATCCCTTCCAACTCTACAATCCTATGATTCCATGTAGACCACTTAAGTGCCATTCAGAAGGCTTACAGCTAGGCTGCTAAGGGCACAAGGAGTTACATTTGTCTGGCTCTCTCTCCACCCTGGAGTTCTTCATAAGGCCTATGGGACGTGCTTCATGTAACAGTCTTGAAAACGACCATGGTGACACAAACCATAGCCTTACTTTCAAGCTAAAATGGTCCTTGCTTGCCATTTTAATATCTTCCTGAGCTGGAGGAGAGCTTGTAGAAAAGTGAAGTGGGCAGGCATCAGGCAGTCGACTTTTGGCTGCTGATCCCTCTTTCAAAGCAACTCTCCCTGCCCTTGTAGCATTTCTCTCTACATGGAGAAAATCCTGGAGGGCAGCAGGAAACTGAAAGAGGTCTGGGGAACTGGCTGTTACACACTACACTGGTGGGGAAAATGTAGATGCAGCCCCTCAGCAGTTGCTTGGTGGAAATGTTGGCCCACTAGCTCCACTGAGTCTTACATTCCTTGCTTATAGTCTGTGTCTGCCTTTCTCAGCCCTGGGTCCCTAGATGTTTTTGGACTACAACTCTCATCACTTAGCCACCATGGCCAGTGGACAGGAATGATGTGAGTTGTAGTTTTGAGAGCATCTGGGGACCAAACGTTGAGAAAGGCTTGTCTATATAATACAGGGATACAATAATTTTGTTTGCACCTTCCTTACTGAGCTTCTGGGCAAGTAAAAATGGGACCCACCTGTGCCAGCTGACCCTTCTCCAGTGTGCATCCTATTTTATGTTCAAGGAGATTTCTTAAGAAAAAAGGACTCGTTTCTTTCACTGAAATCAGTGGAACTTTGTTCCAAATAGAGTTTTTCAGCATCAGGGTAGGAACAATTCCTGCCTTGGATAAGAAGTAACTGCAAGGTCATCTTTCGGACCCCAGTGTGATTATTTTGCCTCTCCCTTCAGGAAGCATTTCTACAAATATTGCAACTTCAAGGTCTGCTAGGAATCCCCAAGAAATTGTGACGAGGATAAATTAGGCAGTTGAAATACATTTGCGTAAGACAGTTACACACACACACACACACGATTCTAGGTAGCAGCATAAGGAAGAAACCCTGGTCTCCCAGGATCGAAGCACATTATTTCTCATGGCAAGATTGTGGAGTTGCATTCTCATTCTCTCTCTGTCCCTCCTCCCTCTAGCGATTCTGCCTTCCATGATCAAGAGGAGAAAAGGCCACATCATCGCCATCAGCAGCGTTCAAGGCAAAATTGGCATTCCTTACCGCTCGGCTTGTAAGTATTCTTCACAAGGTTTGGGAGGGGTTGGCTGCTCTGGAACCACCAGCTCACCAGAAAAGGGCAGCCAGCATGTTATGGTAGATGCAGCACATATAGAGCTCAAGGGAGGGGAGCCTCAGGCCAGTGCTTTTCAAACGTGGGTCTCCTGCTTTTGTTGGACTACAACTCCCATCATCCCTAGCAAGCAGGACCAGTGGTCAGGGATGATGGGAGTCGTAGTCCAGCAAAAGCAGGTGACCCAAGTTTCAGAAACACTGGCTTAGGTGAACCTCAAACATTGGGAAGAATAGTTTCTGCTCTCCCAATCTTCATCTTTGCTTGTCTTCAGAGAGCTGGGTGTGACTTCCACAGGGCCAGTCCTACTGCACAAAGAACTCAATTTCTATGGGTGCCAACAATGCAGGGTCCCATTTTAGAGGGGTGCTTTGGTATCTTCTGCTCACTGGAAGGTAGCATACATCTTGCGTTGTGTAGTCCAAAATGCCCAACTTCATTCTGGATAATTACTGCCCTTACCCAGGTAATCCTCCCGCTACATCACATTTACGTTAAGAATGCAAACTTTGCCATCAAAATCTGCCTAAGTAGTTGTGCTGAATCTGATTATAGCATTCATGCTAACCTAACAGACTTGGAACTTCTCCGCATATATTGAAATCTAACCCTCCAGTACTAAAATAAGAAATTGGAAAAGGAACAGGGTAGTGCCATTGTTCGTAGCCTGTAAAAAGACACCATGCTCAAAAGCTCCTGCTTCATTTGTTTGGCATAAACCTGTGTGATTCAGCAAAGAGCACATTGGAGCTGAGCTGGGCAAATCACCCCGTTTCCCCTCTCTAAAACAGAAATTAAGTATTTCACGTGATTATGAAGATGCTTGCAGAGACCCATGCCAGTTTACAACTTGGTTTTGAATGCTTAAAATCCCTTTAAGATCCTCCCAAATTTCCTTTTAACAAGAAGCTGTTTAGCAGCTGGCATACTATTAAAGTCTACCCATCTTGGGCTGGACCAAGGGCCTGTGTGCTCCAGCACTGGCAAGATGTCATTGGAAAGCTTGTAAGCAGAGCAGAATCAGACATAAGCACCCTTGTTGCTTGCCCCAGCAAAAGCCTACTGCCTTGGAATAGGCTGCATTCAGTTCTGGTAGCTAATAGCTATTTACACTGTTACATGCCTCATGCAAAAGGCAGCTATGCATTTTGATTGGGAAGCTGTAGATCGGAAGTCAACTGAAATTGTGTCACCTTCGGGGGTTTTAGATGCTGCCTCTAAGCATGCCACCCAAGCCTTCTTTGACTGCCTACGAGCAGAAGTGGAGCAGTACGACATCGACGTCACAGTTGTGAGCCCCGGCTACATTCAGACAAATCTCTCACTTAATGCCGTAATGGCAGATGGATCCCAGTATGGAGGTGAGGACTAGCTTTGCTTGTGTAAATTATATGTATCTGTTGGCGTACAGGGAGTGCCAGTGGAGGGAAAGGGGAAAACCCGGTTTCTCAAAGTTTGGCATTGACTGAAAAGGCCGAATATAAAAACTAGCACATTTAACAAAGTTGGATAATCTTCAATGGCTTTAGTGGCCCATGTTCAATGGTCACAGACTTGTTTGCAGAGTCTCACCTCTGCACATCTCTTGATCTATGGGCTTAATTTGTAATCTTGAGCCTCCTGGATCCACCAACAGAAAATAATCTCTAGAGGGAGGTAGTAATTTGTTGTTCTTTTCAGTAATGGACAAGTCAACTTCTGAAGGCAAGGCAGCTGCAGAGGTGGCTCAGGTGGTTCTGAGTGCTGTTGGGGAGAAGAAGAAGGAAGTGCTGGTTGCTGGCTTCATGCCTTCTCTGGCCGTGTACGTGCGAACGCTCTGTCCCAGCCTCTTCTTCCACTTTATGGCATCTAGAGCCCGGAAAGAAAGGAAAGCCAAGGATTCTTAACCAATTGGGAGTTCATTTTAAACCACTGGTTTAAAACCAGAAGCTACCAGCTGATGTGTCCAGGGTCTGTGGGAAGCATGAACTTCAGGATTGTTTAAGTTGCATCTCTCGCTTGCGGTGAAGAGTCGGAGCCAGGCTTGTGCTGCTTGCACATCACTGATGGCATCCGAAAAGCTGCTTTCACCACTTACAGCTTTGTTGGCTCCCTGGGACAAAGGGCTTCATCTGCAAAGAGTTAGGCCATGGGAATTCTCCTGCGTGTTGAAATGAGCAGGAACTGCACACCTCCACAGCTCCCATTCGTCTTATTTGGGCTTGTCCACAAGACAACAGGCTACTGGCAGCTTACTATGTTTACTTTCCTCTGGCCTGGGCTCTCATCAGCTGAATGTAAAATACTTATTGGGGGAGAACGAAAGAAAACCATTGCCTCCAATATCATTCTCTTAAAAAACCTTAAGTGATTGCAGCCTGCTTCTTTTTGCCAGGGTGGGGAGAAGGGATGCAGGCAGCTGAAATTAAATAAGCTTGTGCTGCACATGCATTGCCCAACTGCACTTACTGCATTTTGGCCAGGGCTCAAAAGCTACCACCTCCACCACCCTTATTCCTAGTAGCTTAGCTTGGTATTCTCACCTGTTAAGCTCAGAGTAGGTCCTGGGTAGGAACTACAGGTAACTCCACTAGCACATCCAAGTATCAGAAAGCTGTTGTCCCCCCCTCCCATTATATGGGGGGTGGGATGCTGCAGCTTACCTTCTTTAGGCAGATCCGAGTTGCTAACTGCTATTAAAATAGACATGAAAGAGGAACTACATATACTGTTTGCCCTGCAGCTCATCTGAATGTAGTATCTAGTGCGCAAAGAACATCCTTGCCTGATAGTAGTACCAGCCTCCATCCCCATTCAGTCTTACTGATTCTCTAATGGCAAATTCAAAAGCCTGATTCCTGAAAGCAGAATTGTTCGTAGACAGACACAGGTTCCATGCTTCTGATAAGGTAGGTAACACAAAGATTCCTTGCAGCAATCACACAACTCCGTAGAACTAAGAAGATGGTTCTCAGAATTCTTAACTTTGAGATTAAATAAATGAACATTAGTGATTGCTTGTACAGAAGCTAAAACATTTTACATAATATTTGTGCTTTTTTCACCCTTCTGGTTTATAATTTGAGGGAATTACTGCATTAGTTACTTGCAGAATGCCTGTTATAATCCTGGTCTCCAGCAAGCAAATACAGCTACAGGAATCTGCTTGGCACACTCAACAGATACTGTGGCCACAAGGCTGCAGGATTTCAACCCTTGGCCAAACTGACCTACTGAACAGAAGCAGCAGCAAGCTCTCTGCTTGCTGTACTGGATTCCAAGGGCTAAACATAGCACTGAGTTCTGGCTTTGCCCTTGTGGGATGCCATTCCAAGGTCACTAAACATTGCACAAAGGTCATGTTGCAGCTATCACGCTAAGCAAGAGAATATACCTGTATGTGATCTGAGCATGCTCACATGGTTCCATTCGCAAGTTCAAAGCTTGTACTGGAAGTCACAAATAGTCTTACTCTTTCCCAGAGCCTTGTGAAAATACCCAGGGATTCTTTTAGGATTTATCAGTTAAAATGTGATCAGAGGGAAGACTTCTTGTTTCCAACTAGGAAATGAAGACTTATACACAATCCACAGTTCACTGAAAAGTTAAAAGGAGCAGGGGACTTGACTAAATACTGCAAGAAGGGCAGCTCTGCCTCAAGTTCCCCATCCATATTGGCAAGTAGAATGTACCTCATGCCCAACTATCATTACACTCTTATGTCACCAAGTTTATTCAGAGGACGCCTATTCATTTCAATGGGTTCACTCTTAAGTGTGGCTAGCAATGGCTTCATCCCTGAGTTCCCCATCACTGGGTAGCAGGGGCAGGATCCAAGATAGGTTGAACTAGATGCTAGGGAGGGAAGAACATAACATGGATTTTTTTCTGCCAGATAACAAAGTTTAAAGAGGGTGCATGCGATAATGATTGAAATAAAGTCCTGTTATAGAAGAGCAAGTGGTCTGCCTACAATTTCACTTGGGGGGGGGGGTATTGCATGCGCCAATTGAGTTTTTGTGAGAGTGTCATAGGGGCTGGCAGTTTACGGAAGATCATTTGCTTACAGAAGCAAGTTTTAGTGTTATAAAACACAGAAAGGGGGGAAAGAGATACTTAACAGACCTGTTCTTTAACAGTGTACTGAGACATTCAAACACCACGTGCTTCATTTGGGCATTAGTATTCAGAATAAAAAACAAATTCTGGAGAAGTGCTTACAATAGGGCAGTTACACTATAATCTGCTATGGAGGATATTTAAATTTGCCATTGAAGTGCTACTTTTTACAGGGCTGAAGTCCATTATAAAGGTTATTTAATCCCTGTACAATTAAATGAAGGGAAGAATTGTTCTTTGCATGCTAACAGTATAATCTTAACACCAGGTAAAATCCAGCAGAATTTGCAAATTCAGCCTTGTCTTAGTTAGCATTTTAAGTTTTGCTGCGACTTTCCTGCACTGCAAGGCTTACTAAGCTTTGAGGGCAGGTAAGCCCCACACAAAAGGGCATGGCTTATGTTTCTGTGTTCCAACAGTACAAATACTGGGAAAGTTAACATCAAGCACCCAGCAAGCCTCCTCTTGTTGCCGTAAACAGTGAACCCTCCTCAAGGAGGCCATCTACTCATAACCAAAAGCTGCACTTCAAACTCACGAGTTAGTATGATTATAGCCTTCCTTAAGAGTTATTCCTCTAGAAACAACTTTGGCACCAAAAGAAAGCAAACCACTTGAAATTCTCATCCTTTAATGAATGGTCAGTGATAACTTTGAGCTGGTTCTGTAGAATACAATTAAACAATATACTTAAAGGTTTCTTGGGGGGAAAACAAAAAACCCACACTCCCTCTTAGGTATCTTTCCGTTCATTGACATTCCATTATTGACTTCAGCTCCCACAGTGTTCCTTTTCACGGCAGATCCATGTCTGAGGTGTAAGAAAACTGAAAATTCCCTTGATGCACCCAGTGACATGTTATTTTTGTTCTAAAAATAACAAAAAAAAATAATATATGGATAAACCAAACTGCTTCCCAGGCACCACTTCAAGAAGAAAAGTTGAATGTCACTGTGGGAGTCTTAATACATTTTTTTTTTTTGTCTTTGCGGATTTCTCCTTCCTCTGCCGCAATCATACGGCGTAAAGTTCATAAATCTTCTTTACACAGTACACCAGGGCAGCGAGTGCTATCGTGTTATGCAGTCTCTTTCTGTGCAGGTCGTCCTTCCTCACCAGAACCACGGGAGTGGAGGAGGTGAGTGTATGCAGGGGCAGGCGAGAGAGTTTATAGGCATTATACTCCACTTGGTACTTGCAGCAGGGGTCGAATTGCCAAGAGATCCCATAGAGGGTGCAGCAAGCTATGCTGAGGACGCCAGCAGGCAAAGAGATGTAATGGGAATAATCTACGGGAACAGCCAGGGGGGTGAAGAGGCAGGCTGTGCCCGCTAGCACGGCCGTCTTGTGCAGGCAGTTCCCAACAGTGATCCAGCGGGCCGTCTCGTCCCCAATGCGCGTGGGCTCAATCACAATGTATTTGTACTGAGCCTCTAAGGCCTGTTCCAGCTCGTATTCAAACTGGTCCTGAGCATTCTCGCCGTTGTAGATTTCGTGAACAATGTAACAGTCCGTGGCAGACAAGGTGACCCTGTCGGAAGAAAAGGCAAGTGAGTTACTTGAGGGTTGTGAACTGGCCTTGCTCCCTGCCTTCCCCCCATCAGTACAACCTATAAGCTTGCCTAGGGGCTGTAGCCAAATTAAGAATTCTAGGCAAGCAAGCCTGGCAGTAGAAGGAAGGATGACTGATCCTCCTCTGCGTGGTTTCTGTACTAACTGCAGCGGATGAAAAGGCTCTACAACTAGCATGGGGGGGGGGGCGACGACGGCCCACAGTGGTCCAGCAGAGAGGGAACTGACCCCCACCTTCATAGAAACCACACACACACACTTTTTTTACTAGCCTAGTAGCAGTTCAGGTCTTATTTACTTGGTGGTCATAAACCTGTTTTGCACTTCTTATTTTACTGTTACAGTGCACTGAGGACATCAACATCTTGTGCTCCAAATTTAAGGACACCCATACAAAATTTGAGTCACGGTATTCCTAGCCTTGTTCCAACATGAACTTAGGCATTAGAGGGCCAGGTAACATGAGTGCATGAAAATTATCAACTGATTTGGGAGACTTGTCATAGTACATGGTACAGAAACCTGTTACGATGGGAAGACTTGTCCAAAACTCCCTTTGGTAACTAAGCCTTCACAGCAGGCACTAGCCACACGTTTTCAAACTTTGTTCCTTAATCACATGGGCTAGATAGGAACTTCTGCACCAAGTGCTTCAAAAATGATGGCAGGTCACCATATCAGGGTCTGGCTGAGCTCCTTTCTAGACAATTTTCCATATTGAGTTCCTGGGATCCCCTTGATGAAGGGCAGTTTAGAAATCTCTCACAAAATTTTGGTGTTGCTTTTGGTGATGATAAAGATCTAGGGATTGCTACTGGACACAGTCTACACAAAACAATACTTTTAAACCCTCAAGTAGTGGCAACCTGATCTTGACTTTCACTGTCTTTCCCTTCCTAGACATCAGCTTCATCCTTTCATCTCTTTTCCTCAAAACTGACCACGTTTTCCAGTGATATAAAGCAGTGTGTGTGTTAACAGTATACCTGGCCAAAGTCTGAAGGTGGCCGCTGACATTAAGAATTAACATCACAGGACTGTTCCTGCAAGCAAAGTATATCTACTTTTTCAGAGGCCAGTTTCTGAAGGCAAAAAGCTTTCCTGAGGAAGGTTTCCAAAACAACCTGGAGAGTAGGACCATTTAGCTACATGGAGCTTGGAAATTAACCAATCCACACTCACGCTAGAAATTAATGGGCCTGGGAGGGGAAACAGATCCTACCTCTTTCAAGTTTAGAAATTCAGAACATTTTCTGAACCAGCAGTACTTTGCAGTTTTGCTTATGGATCCTTCACGGGTCTGTGACTAGAGGAAGACAAATAAATGAAGGGGAGATCCTCTCTGGTTCACTCCCAACACACAGAACAGTGCTACCAATGCCATATTGCACCACATTCCCTGCTCCCTTTTCAGTGTTCTACTATGAATGTTTTGCTGTTTTATTCTACTTGTCTCACTGTGGGTGGGTGGCCACTGCCAGCTCTTCTGCAGGTCCTGTTGAATTGAACTAGTGTAATGACTTGAACATACATATATTTTGCATTAGGAAAGTGATTCCTCACATCAAGATACACTTCAGGAGCAATCCAAAGCCAAGATCTGATCTGCCAGGAGTTTGGAATAGGTGGATCTCCAGTTGAGTCAGGGCTCAGCTAGGTAAAGCCCCTCATTCCAGCTCAGTCAGAGATACACCAGTCCATCCTCCAACCCAGCTCAGCTGGAACTAGACTCAAAAAAGGAGCATTCGGGCAGATTTACCTCTATTCCAGACTCTGTTCAGCTTAGTCACATTACCTAGCAACCCAGCACAAATTACACTGATGAAAACAGTGGTTTAACTCAAACTCCATTTCTAAATTCTTCCTTTCCCTCTGCTAGGCTCAGCCCCACCCCTGAACAGTTTGCAATAGGGGTCAGTTACACCAGCATAATTTACCCTTGCATAAAAGACACTGGCCTCCTATGGTTAGATTCTTCTGCCCCAGATGTACAAGGCTACAGCTCCTCCCCCTTCAAGATACATGGTAAGGAGATCTAGTCATTTCCCTGTTGTTGCTCCCACATGTTTCAAAGGAACAGCCACAACTGATACACCTTGATGGCCTTCCTAATGTGTATTCGCAAAACCAGTTCCCAATCACAATATGCAAGGTCCAAAGCAAGTGTAAAAACAGAACTCCAGAAACACAAGCAGCAAGAGAGGCAATGTTAAGAAGTCATCAACCAGAACAATTCATTAGCAGACTATGAGCAAGGATTAAGGTATTGGATGCTACTGAAAGCATGTCTGAGAACATCAGCAGGGCAGATCAATACACACTTGTGTGTGGTGGGGGGGGGGGTGCTATTGAAATAGTTTCCACATTCCCTCCTGTGAAGCCAAGAAAACCCCACTGCAAAATGGCTATCAGTGAATTCGGACAAAACATTTCAAGCTGCTTTGAAATTTTAAAACTTTTGATGCTGCGGTGAGGTACACCATGCAAAACAAGATTCAAGGAGCAATCTTGTTTACTTGACTTGGACGGGGGTAGACTCTTTTAAAAGGTACCTCAGTTTTGAAGACCAAGAATATGACTGCCACATTCCCCATCTCCTCTTTAGGATTTATTCTGAACAAAAAGCCAGTAAATAGCAATCTCTTGAAGAGGGACTTTAAAATGTACTCTCCTCTTTCTATAACAAGCAGGGATTGAAGCACCCTGCTAGTATTGTGCTTGAGACGCAGATCAACTTAGCCCATTTTAAAGCCACCACGGCAGGGGAAAGCTTTTTCCAGACCACATAGCCAAAGGACACCTTTGTTCAAAATGGGATGGAACAAAGCTTTGGAGCAGCTGTGTACTCTACACATTCTTTTTCTAGACCCTCTCATCCAAAACAAAGGGAAGCTTTGTGTGGTGTGGAGTTTGTTTAGCGTCTGCCTGGAATAACGTTCCCACCGATGACACTGGGAGGGGGTGCAAATTTTAGCACTGTTGCAAAAAAGCTCAGCACACCCAGTTCTCTCTCTAAATCAGAACAAGGATTAGAATCTCGAGAAGCGTGTAGAGAAATCCATAGAGGCTATCCGTCATGTGACAGCCTCATTAGGAATTCCTTTTAAAACAACAACACTGCATTCACCAGTTGCGGCAACCCATGGGCTTCAATACATTGAAGATGAAAGTCTGTACACTTGTCACCGAAGAACCCCAAGATTAAGTCTGAACCCTGCATATAAAGTACAGCACAAATAAACCTACAGCTGGGACAGGATTTTGGGCTTTGGGAGTTAGCTTTACTGCCTCTTCATACATTTGAGACAGCCCAGCAGGGGGTGGGGGCAGGGGCAGGAGAGGGAGGATCTAGCAATAGCAAAAATGTATGTTTCAAGACTGCAAGCTTTAGTGTATACACACCCACAGCGGGAGAAATTCCTGCATTCAGCTGCATAGGAATTTGAAAACCTCACATTCACACGCATACATAGTACTGCTGCAAGCTGTAATTGGTTGATCACTCAACTAATCCTTTAGATAATGGGGGGGGGGGGATTTTAATCCACTGCAATGCAAGCTAAAGGCACATGTTTGTTCTCTGATGTCATTTTTGTGCCTTCCTGTAATAGGCAATGAACGGAAATACTAAGATGACCTTCCGTCCTAACCATGAGCAGCAGTTTTTAAACTATTGCTTTGCAGCTTTACACTTTTACACCTTCTGTGTCACAAAAGGCACATATATGAGGTACCTGTAACATCCCCATTTAATAATCAACTGGTGATTTGCACAGCAGACCAACTAAACAATCAGTTGAAAATTCACATTCTATCTCACCTTTCCATCAAATATGCTCAAAGCAGCTTACAACATAAAGTTGAAACACAGGTCATAAAAATAATAAAAGTTGTGCCAATGAAAACCAGCAGCCTGTTAAAAAAAGGCAGGTCATAATTCAATTAGAAGCCAAAGTAAAAACACAGTTTTAACCCAGCACCTAAATGATAGAAACCTAGGTTCAAGAGATGCCTTGGAAGGGAATACCAAAACCAAAGTACTAGCATAAACATTGTAGAGTACAAGCATTTCTGAATGCCTTTTGGACAATTTTTTATATCAAATTCTCTCAGTGTCAGTTATTAAGAAATGAAATAAAATGTTATTTAAATCAGGAACAAACTAGGACAAAGAAGTGGTTCTTGGAAGGAGAGGAATTCTTGCACTGCCGACTGGCAAAGTTTACGTCACATGGTGTGTCAAGTATAGAAGGGTACATCCGAATAATTGCATGAGCTTTCAAATGCCATTAAATTCCAAGAGCCACACACCGTAGGGGTCTTGGATCACTTTGTCCCAAGTCTAATCGCTAGGGTCAGCACTTTCTGGCACAGCCGAAGACAAGCATGTGTTATGTGTATCAAACTCTTTCAATGCTAACCATGGTTAAAGAATTCAGTATCACCAAAGCTGTACATGGTTTGACAAGATTGCTGGGGAAACATCAGAGCTGCAACAACAGGGCAGTAACTGCAGATCAGAGCTGAATGGGGAGGATGCCCACCCCAGAACGCCTAGTAGTGTAGTCTAGGTATTGCCATTAATATCAGCCCCCTGATGCAAAGCCATGCTCAAGAGAGCGTTGAAAAGGGGCGCGTGAAACAAAAGAAAGGACAGCAACGCATGTGAAGTGGCCCAGCAGATTTTCACTCAGAATGGAAAAGCCAAAACTTCAGAGCTGAATAAAAGTAGGTTGTCCACTGTGTTTGCTCAACTTGAAGACTCGCACAGCTGAATGTGCGCCTAGTGTTTCACACAAGAAAATAATCACAGGATCATATAATCACAGTAAATTGCTAGTTTCTCTAAATGTTTATTGTACTTCTGCAAACCTCAAGGTTCCTCCGAGCCTGCTGACACCTCCCTCTGCCTTGTGGATGGTACCGCTCTGGCTATATATGCGATGGCACTCTCACTGCCTGAATATCTGAAACAGATGAACAAGTGGAGGTTGCAACAAAATGCTGCAGTGGAGTATTCCTCCATCCTTATTCTTCCCACCCAGTTTTCACCTCCACCCCTCTGATATTAATCAGTGCTCTATGGCCACTACACATGTCCAG
Source organism: Podarcis liolepis (assembly GCF_965112155.1). Classification (NCBI taxonomy): domain Eukaryota; kingdom Metazoa; phylum Chordata; class Lepidosauria; order Squamata; family Lacertidae; genus Podarcis; species Podarcis liolepis. Next base: position 10,845,278 of record NC_139569.1, on the reverse strand, counting down.
TCCTCACGGGACCCACCTTGCAGACTCCCCACTCTGTCTTTACGGTTTTTTAAAACAGTATCAGCCATCTCAGGCCCAGCGTTAGAAACTCAGTGATACACAAGCTAATTGCCAAATAGCACCTTAAACCTAGGTTATGGTGTCACAATGGAGTGTCTAGGTGCCCTTTTTTGCAATGGGATTAATTGTTATTAATTTCATTTCTATACCACTTTATATTTTAAAGTAAAAAATGCCAAAGCAGTTTACAGCACATTAAAACATCAAATAAAACAATCCAGAACACAACAAATTCAAGCTTCAAGGAAAATATTACAGATCCTTCTCTTAAATGAATTTGGCTTTCGCCATGTTTACCTATATAATCTGTAGAGCTGCCTTAGAGCAGAAGTACTTTAGGAAGCCAGTGTGGTGCAGTGGTTAGAGTGTCGGACCTAGAACCTAGGAGATCAGGGTTCAAATCCCCACTCGGTCATGATGCTCCCTGAGTGACCTTGGGCCAGTCACAGCCTCCTAACCTACCTCATGGGGTGGTTGTAGGGATTAACTGAGAAGGGAGATAAACCATGTACTCCTTTCAGAAAAAAGTGGGAGATAAATGCAATAAGCAAGCTCTTCTGTTCACCTGCTTAAGAAAGCTGGAGGGACCAGCCAGATAGAGATGTCAGTCGCCAACAGCCAAAGATCTCCACGTGGTGGCAATTGGACCCCGCATAATGTACCTGGTGAATTTTGAACAGTGCTCAGTCTGTACAATCACCAGGGGAGAACCTGCTGGGGTTGCAGCTACTTGGAGGTGCCTGGCCAGTGGCGTGTCCCATGTTTGTGGAATACCCCCCTAATGAGGCACATCTGTCTCCCTCACTATTAATTTTTAAGAGAAACATTAGTCAGGCCTTTGATGACTGAAAGTCATGTCCCTGGCAATCCTGAAATTGTTAGTTTGAGAGCAGACAATTGCTTTTAGGCATTTTAAACTGGTTTTCAGAAGGTTGTTCCAAACTGTTTCTACAAGTTTTATTTGTATTTAGTATTGATATGTTTGCTGTCATGTGTTCCTTTGGGGGAAGTTGCATTGTATAAATCTAATAAACGGCTGCCAATACCTCCATCTTGTGTGTGAATGATGCCATTTTGGTTTCATAAGGATCATTGCTCGGAGAATTAAGTTCACTATTAGTACACAAGCTTAAAAATAAATGCTTATAAGCACTTTTCAACATTCCAAGTCCTTCCAAGACTGGTCATTTTTCTTTACGCCATCCTTGGCATGGAATTCCCACCCCAAACGTATGTGGTGCCTCCACTCTCCTCTGCAAAACCCATATCTTCAGCATAGTATTTGGATTACTCCCTTAATCCTCATTCCCAACTATAACAAAGGTTTAAGACATTCAACTGCATTTGCCAACATTCCTCCCTCCTTCCTCTTTGACGGTAGGTATCTGTCCCAAATGCACTTATATATTTTGGCTGAATACTGTACCAGATATGCCAATGACACTACGTAATCCAAAGGTGAGGAACCTCAGGCCCCTGTATTGGTTCTTCCAGGCTGCGTCCCCTCCCTGGTCTTGCTCAGCACTTTCTTGAATGCTCCTGCTTGGTTGGAATGCGCCCTTGAACTGTGCTAATGCCCTTGCTTCCCTGAATGGAGAGGGAAGTGTATGTAGAAACCTGACTGGAATGAAGCCTGCTATACAATGGAGAAAGTTCCATCCATCCTCAGCCGACTTTTGCCTCTTCCTGTGGCATGTGATCCCTGGAAAGGTGCCCATTGAGGGAATGTGGACCAATGCCTGATCTAAAGAAACCATTACTACTCTAACTGATGTAGTCTATTATCCCCAGATCATGATGAGGGTGAGGGATGAGATGGAGAAACAGCAGCTGGTTGAAGTTGTCAGTGGTTACCTACCCCTAACGAGCAATCAGCTGTAAACAAAGTCAGTCCGTTTATCAATCTAGTTCAGTACTGTCTTAACTGGCAGCATCTCACCAGGATTACAGACAAGAGACTTCCCAAACTCGTACCTGGAGATGCTGGGTATTGATTCTGGGATCTTCTGCATGCGCAGTAAGTGCTCTACTACCCCTGTAAAGCTGGGAAGGGGAGAAGCCCCAACAAGCTGACAGTGTGATGTAGCTAAAAAGTAGGCCCCATGCCTTCATTAGTATTTCAACCATAGTCAAACATAATATAAGAGGCAGCTTGTCAAAGAGCAGCATCTGAACAGACAATTTACTGGAATTCTAACTCAAAGAGATGCTTCTGACTGGTTTGAGGTATCTGCTATATTATTAAATTTGACCATATTCCATCATGCCAGACAATATTTTATTCATTAGTTATTCACCCAACATTAACCCTCTCATGTCAACAAGACTCCCTTTTAAGCTAACTGCCTAGCATCAATATAGCCTGAAAGCATATTTTTTAAAAAGCTCATTGATGGGAAATCCAAGAAGCAGGAAGCAGGTATAACCTACTGACAAATGAAGGGAAATACATCTACCATGAAAGCTGCATGAATTCTGTGGTTACTTGATGAACACTAGATCTGTTCTGCGTCCAAAACACATTCCTGGCAGCCAAAGTCACACAGATGTTACTCAGAAGGGGACACTGAAAAAAGATGGGCAGAAAACAGACATATACATTTCCAACTTCTCAATGGAGAGAAGGGTAGAAGCCATAATACAAGGGGGTTAATAATTATTTCAGCCAGAAACAAAGAACTGGAACATTTCTTGAGTCAGCTGCATGTAAACTGGGGTTAAAACTATGCCCATCATCCCTACCATGGGTTGCATCAAAGTAAGTAATAGTTAGTTATGACCATTTTTAAATGGGTCTACTCTGGGTATGATCTACTTGTTTACAAAAACAGGAATATTACTCAACTCCTGTTACGAGCCACATTACCAACTAGCATACACTGTTTTCCAATTACCTATTGCAGACATAACACTTAGCTATGGTTAGTTCCCGCTGGGATTTGTTGACTTCACTCTGATCGAGAACTCAGTCATACAATGATGCTGGTTGGGCTAAACCCAGTATTTGGAGAGCAGGTATAGGTGTCAATAAGCCCAGCTTCTAATCCTCCAAGCAAAGGCACAAAGAACCTGCTTTTACCAGTTTGTCACTGCAGATTAAAACTTAACCTTGGTTAGCGCAATCCCAAGATTTGCTATTCAAACCATAGTTTCACACACTTGTTTGCAGCCAATGCATAACCATTGTTTAAGTCAGCATTCCCCAACTTGATTCCTTCCAGATGTTTTGGACTACATTAGCTTCCCAAGCAACAGACTCTCAGAAAAACACTTCTGCAGACTTCACATGCAACACAGAGCATTTCTTTACCCCAGTTGCCTTATCTGCCTTAAACATGAATGGTCCAGGTTCTAACTGCTCTAGCATATTCACAAACACTCCGCTCAATATCGATAACTTTCTTATTACATTGACTTAGAAGTCTTAAACTCTTTTTCAAAGGAAGAGCTCATTTCATCTATTCCTTATTGGTTTCAACCATTTTAACATAAAGCTGAAAGTATTTATCTTTTCATTGATACTTCAGAAGAATGATGCCTTTCTCCACTGTAGTCTAAAATGCCCTAACCATTACTAAAAAATCCTCATCCTGCCTTCATGGGAGAGAATACAACAAGCAACAACTGACGTTAGGGAAGTTTGCTGAAACCATTGAAACCCGGATGCAAAATTATAATTAGGAGTTACACAGCAATAGTTTCAACTGAGAGCTGCAAATACCCATCTTTTAGAAGCTTACCCTTAAAAGTGAGAATATTTACAACGAAAGACTGAACTTCAAAACTAAAAATACAATATGTTAAAACTTTTGGGGTTAATTCGAGCAATGGGAGAAACCCCACAAGAAAACTATGTAAATATTATTTGTTTCACCTCCTACCATTATCTACATAGAAGTAAAGTGAGAGCTGATGGCCAAAGGGGGTGAAACTGCCACAGCCAGGAGCCACCAGCTTAATTCCACCCCACCAGCTCCCTAACCTTCCGAATCCATAACAATGCAACACCTAAAAACATAAATCACTCAACCAACAGGAACAGCTGTGCACCAAGAGGTCACTCTCAGAGGACTTTGGGGGAGCATTTGCGGCCTTCAAAAATAGATTTTAAGAGCATCCAAGAATATTCTTAGTCTAAGCAGAAGCTACTCTTATCACCTCCGGGTCTAACATCTGGGATGGGTGAAACACGCCCGGAGTTAAGTTAAGGGACTTTGTGTACTGACCTTCCCTTGCCACAGGCCTGATGCCCCTCCCTCTCCAAGCTGCGGTGAGGGGATACCTACTTTCCCCACAGCCTGATGGAGCCACCTTTCCCCCACCCCGAACCCAGACCTTGTAAGGCAACTGGACTCCTCTGTGCTCACAGAAGCTTCACACGTTGATGCCTCCAGCGCCCCCCCCCCATATCACACACACACATTCGTTTGACCTCTCTTTCGGCAGCACCTCCTCCAGGAGCCCTGCAACCCCTAATCCATCCCGTGCCCACCCTCTCGCCCCACTCCCTGCGCCCCCCATTCTTCCCCTCCCCTTTCCCCCAAGGATGAACTCCTGCAGCCCCCAACTCCTCCTGGACCTGGCTTCTCTCGAGGATGGCCCCCTCGCCCTACTTATGCCAAGGCCTTGTGCCGCACAGGCCGAAGCCTCGTTTCCCCTCCAACCCCGGAGCGACCCCTCCTGCCTCCTAAACCCAATGACCTCGGCACCCCCGCTTCTTCGGGCAATCCTTTAGCAGCACTCTTCCTTCCCAGCCGGCCATCCCCTCCCTTATCCCAAAGGCCAACCCGCACCCTCCTTCCCGGCTCTCCCGTCCCACAGAGGCGCCCCGGAAGCTGCCTTCGCCGCCGTTGGCGAGTCTCGAGGCCTGGCCCCCGCTTCGTCCCCTGCAAGGCCAAGAGGAGGCCTCAAAGAAGCTGAGGGGCCTAAGGGGGGCGTGAGGGGAGAAGCAGCCCTCGGCTCCCCTAGGCCCAGGGCGTGAAGGCCGGGAGCCGGGGCGGGGAGGAGGCCGCCGGGCAGCTAGCCGGGCCTCCGCCGCTCACCTCTCCCTCGCGCCGGCGCCGCCTCCGCTGGAGCTGCCGGGGCCCGCGCGCCTCCTTCCCCATGCCGCCATCTTGGAGAGACTCGCTTCGGAAATGTCTCCGCCAAAAGTGAAGGCGGGGGCGGGGGAGGGAAGGGCGCGCGCCGTGAGGCGAAGGGGGGAGGGAGGGAGGGGGAAAGGGTCCCGAGGCCTGCCGGGAAACGTAGTCCTCTTTAGTGTGGCGGCGGGGTGGAGAGGTGAGCTTGCTCCCATTCGGAGGAGAGAGGCGGGGCAGGGAAAGGGAGGATTAAAAAAAAAAAGCGGGAAAGGTTCCCGCTCCGTGCTCGAACCACAAGCCCCAGAATGCTTCGCGCGGCGGCGTTTAGCGGGAGAGGTCGGACTCCCCATCCAGCGCGGCTATGCATGGGAAATGTAGTCACGATGTGAACGAGTTGGGACGGAGCTTATAGGAAAGGGGGAGGGAAGAGGAACTACAGCTCCCAGGAAGCCGCGGGACGCGAGAGCCATGCGGTCGCCTCTCGCAAAGCCACGTGGGTCTGAGGGAGAACGTTTACCAACACAGGAGAGCAGGGAGGGAGGAGGAGGCTCCTGAGCGTGCTCCGCCCCCTTTTATGAACACGGCCAATCACAACCGGTGCCTTTCAGAACGCTCGTGTCCTGCAGTTGCGCCAAGAAGCCTTCTTTTTGCAAGGAGTTTATTTGAAAGCAGCTGCCACTTATTGTAATAGGATTTACATCCAAGTAGCTGCTTAGTTTGCGGCCTTGCTGCCCCGATCCCATTGTGTTTAATGCAGCCATTTCTGTTTATTTTTTAGAGGAGTTTTACATCCTGGGATTACAGCGTCCCATAGTTAAGGTCACTTGGGTCACACAAAGGAACACATTTATTTGTTGATTGCAGTTATATTCCACCTTTTCCTCCAAGCAGCAGAAAATCGGCACACACGGTCCCCTCCCCTCCTCATTTAAATCCACAACAACCCTGTGAGGTGGGTTGAGACTGGCCCAAGGTCACCCAGTGAGTTACGTGGCCGACTGGGGATTTGAACCCCGGTCTCTCAGGGCCTAGTCTGACACTCCAACCCGACACCATGCTAGAAGCTTCCTTAAGATTATGTACTCAAAACTACAGGATTTAAAATTGGCGGGCAGCATGCTTCTGAAAGCCAGCTACAGTGGTACCTCAGGTTACATACACTTCAGGTTACAGACTCCGCTAACCCAGAAATAGTACCTCAGGTTAAGAACTTTGCTTCAGGATGAGAACAGAAATCGTGCTCCGGCAGCGCGGCAGCAGCAGGAGGCCCCATTAGCTAAAGTGGTGCTTCAGGTTAAGAACAGTTTCAGGTTAAGAACAGACCTCCGGAACGAGGTCTGTACTGGGAATCACCAGTGTGGATAATAGCACTGCTGGGCTCAAGGTTCTGCTTTTGGGCTTCTCATTCATTGAGGCATCTAGCAATGCTGATTTTGTTGTGGTTGTATGTTTTGAATAAATCTCATTCATACGTGTGTGAATTGGTTTTAAATAATTGTCATTCCTCATCCCCCAGTTTTCAGCTGTTCTTTATTTTGGCTGTAAGCTGCCTCGAGTCCCTGTCAGGGGAAAAAGTTGAGGCTTAAATAAACATATAGTGATCATTATATATTATCTAGTTGGCCATTGTGAAAACAGGGTGCTGGACTAGACAGCCTTTGGCCTGATCCAATGGGGCTCTTCTTACATTCTAATTTGTCCATCTGTGTATCACTAGATAGTATTGTCTGCTCTGACCTTTGACTGGCAGGAGCTGTCCAGGGTCTCATACAAAGATCTTTCACTTCACCTGGCATGTGAGGCTTCTTAAATGAAGAGGAAGGGAACCTCTGCATGCAAAATGGGTTCTTACAACTGAACCCTTGCTGCTACATGGCTCATCTTTTTGACCTATCGGACTGGACCCTGTTTTATAGGGTTTTATAGGCAGCATTTTTTCATCTCTGCCAAGCTAAGCAGATGGCTCCTTACCTCTCTCGCCCTGACCTAGCCACTGTGATCTGTGCGACGGTCACTTCCAGACTGGATTATTGTAACTCGCTCTACGTGGGGCTGCCCTTGAGACTGACCCAGAAACTCCAGTGGGTGCAGAATGCCGCAGCGAGACTCCTTACCCGGTCCTCGCTGCGAGATCACATTCACCCAGTGCTATACCAGCTGCACTGGTTCCCGGTGGAGTACAGGATCAGGTTTAAGGTGCTGGTTTTAACCTTTAAAGCCCTATATGGCCTAGGACCCTCGTACCTATGGGACCGCCTCTCCTGGTATGTCCCACAGAGGAACTTACGGTCTTCAAACAAAAACATCTTGGAGGTCCTGGGCCACAGAGAGGTTAGGCTGGCCTCAACCAGAGCCAGGGCTTTTTCAGCTGTGGCTCCGATTTGGTGGAATGCTCTGTCACAAGAGACTAGGGCCCTGCGGGACTTGACATCTTTCTGCAGGGCCTGCAAGACAGAGCTGTTCCACCAGGCCTTTGGCCAGGGCACAGCCTGACTCCCTCCTTTGGCAATCCTCACAGAACTCTAGCCCAATGGTTGCCATTAATCTGATTTGAATTAATTTTATAATGAAATGATTTTAGAATGTTGTATCATTTTACTGTTGTTAGCCGCTCTGAGCCCGGCTTCGGTTGGCGAGGGCGGGATATAAATAAAAATTTATTTTTATTATTATTATTATATGTTTGGATCCTTTGAATTTCTGTTTTATTTGCTTTTATGCATTTTCATCCTGCGGTTATTGCTGGTTTCAGGTTGCATTTTAGTTTTAATTATATATTGGGTTGCATTCAGCTAGCTTTTACCCAGCATAGATCCATGGAAATGAATAGACCTAAGCCAAATAGCCATGCCCATTAATTTCAGTGGGTCTATGCTGTGTAATTATTAGGCACCATTCTTTTATTTATTAAACTTGCTAGTTGCTCGTTACCTAAAAAGATCTCCAAGTGACTTGCTGTGAAAAACATTTACGTAAATGCGTGATACCAAGAGAAAAATTCATATAAAGTATTAACATCCCATACAACATTAAAAAACAGTCACCCATAACAGTGAAAGGTGACAATGTTGACCCAGATCAGATGCTCTGAAACAGAAATGAGGAACCTCTGGCCCTCTAGATGTTGTCAGACTCCAACTTCCATCAGCTCCAGGTAGCATGGTCAATGGTCAGGAATGATGGGAGTTGTAGTTCAGCAGCATCTGGCGTTTCCCCTTTCCTACTCTAAAACCTACATATAAATGAACTTATGGATGCTGCCCTACTGAGAACATATTGTCTTACTTTGAGCAGCCAGGTTAACTGCTGCTGCTTCTTGGTAGCAATTCACATGATTGCAGCAGACCCTGTATTTTTAATTTAAATAATAAAAACACTTGGAGAAATCAGTACCAGGAAGTGGCCTGACCAGTGTGGTCACACTGGGGTAAACATTACTTCCTCCATTCAGCTGCATAAGGCATTTTAGAGCATCTGAATCAGACCTTCACATAGCTGCATTTGGAAAATGGCTTTTAGATATTGCCTGAGATCTTATGTGTTATGGTCACCATGAGGTGCTATGACTGGTGTGTGGAACGGTTCTGAGCAGTATCCCTTCTTCCGAACAGCTGTGAGAATTGGACCAAAGTGGGTGCATAGCTAGGCCCAGTCTCGATAAAATTCATGAAAACAAGCAGTGACATAGCAGGAACACATGTTCATCTCTGAACAGAAGTTCATGTCATTCCAGGGGTGCTTTGGGCTCATCCACTTGATAACCAGAGCATAATGTGCAAATGGACTCTCCTCAAAGTTGAGGTGACAATCTAATGATACAATATGATGGATCTTTTGTGATTGTGTGTACAAATGAGCCATCAACAACCTAAGTTATCTCTTGCAAATTAAGATAATGTCATAAACGGTCTGTTCCTTCTTTGGCCTCTGCCCTCACTGATCCTTGTTTGTTTTTCTGGAATGTACAAGTGGGATCTGCAACAAAAAGTTGCAGCACAGAATGCTCTTGCTTGGAAGGGCATGTCTTCTTCCAGGACACCCCATTACATTTCCTCTCCCAACATTTTCCATACCGCAACAGCCAGCATTACATGGCTGCTGAACCAGGATTGCTTTGGGCTCTTGTGCAAGGTTTATATGAAATGGCCCTCAAGAACTGGACATCTGCCAGGATAAATATTGGTATCTAGTCATTCCACAGTATTGAGAACATGTATGTAATCTCTAAGGGCAAGGTGAAGCCAAGAAATAACCTTCACTCACCACGAGTGACTAAGCCTCCATCTGCACTATACTTTTAAAGCAGTATCATGCTACTTTAAATTATCACGACTTCCCTGAAAGAATCATGGGAACTGTAGTTTGTTAAGGGTGCCGAGAGTTGTTAGGAGACCTATTCCCCTCACAGGACTACAACTCCCAGAATTCCCTGGGATTGACTGTTAAGCCACTCCAGGAACTGCAGCTCTATGGCAGGAATAGGAGTCAATCTAGAAGCACCCATAACTAAAGCCCTGCAGGATCAGGCCCAAGGTAGATCGAGTCCAGCATCTTGTTTTAACAGTGGCAAACCAGATGCCAATGGGAAGCCCACCAACAGGATCTGACCACAACAGTCCTCTCCCTACTGGTATTCAGAAGCATACACCTTTGATACCGGACATAGTGCATAGCCTTATCTTCCATGAATATGTCTAAACCTCCAAGAACATTGGCCATGCTGCCTGGGGCTGAGAGCTGGAGTCAAACCACCAGGAGAGCATCGCAGTGGCTTTCTCTACTTTAGAGTTTTGAAATGTATTCCTAGAGACACTGCCTTTACATTTTTTAATGCCCACAATTTAATCCACGCGAGTTACCTCTTCTCTTAAGTTACATGTCCTTCCCCATCAAATACCAGCAAGACAAGTCGATGCCAATTGGTTTAGCCACACATTTTTATTGTATACCATGCAAAAGGGTCAGGTTTCCTTAATAATATGACAAATGGGGGAAGGATAATGTTAGACACAAACAACAACAGAAAGATCATTTTAAGAGGTCCTGAGTAGGAAAGGCACATTATTTACCACTTTTAATTGAATAGTAAGGGGTTGGGGTCAATGAAAATATATCCACACTGAGTGGAAAACAACACTGGAGGACAAGTCATAAATAGATATTCCATTTGGTGGTTTTGGGAGTTATTCAATTATCTTTGTTTCCCCAATTAGCTTTATAGCTTGTGCCTTCAACACATGAGTAAGGGAGATGTCTCCATTTTCTGTTCTGTTCTCCAGCAGCAAGCCGTAGCAATTGTCTTAGCAAGCTGCAAGGGAGATGCCCTATCATTGAAATAAACTAGAGTCAAACTGGGGAACCTGTGGCTGTCCAGGTGTGGCTGGACTCGTCCACCACTTCCACCACTCCTGATCATTGGCCATGCCAGCTGGAGATGATGGCAGTTGGGAGTCCAACAACATCCAGAGAGTCATGGGTTCTCAATCCCTGATCTAGACAGGGAGAGAAGTCGTTTCCACCCCACCACAGTTGCTTCTGCAAATCTCTTGGTGGCAAGGGATGAGTAACTGGAAACTCCAGCTTGGAACTGGCAAACACTGCTATTCAACATAATATCAAAACACAGAGAACAGAGAAGGGGGTGGACCCAGCAGTAAACCCTTGGTGTTGTAATAAAATACTATCAAAATCTCAGGTGGATCAGAGACTGAAATGATGGTTGTAGCACCTTCAGGATGAAGCTGCAGCACTATCAAAATACTGAGCTTGTTTTTAAGGCAGGGTTGGCCGGCCTTGATCTCACTAAGCTCTCTCAAGAAATCAAATCGAAGGACCCTCCCACTGCAGCCATCCTAGGCAGAAACTCTACCTGCGTTGAACAGTGGTATACATGAGCAGGAGAGGCAAGTCCGTGTTTCTGACAGCCATAAATGCCTGCCTACACACACACACACACACACACACACACACACAGAGAGAGAGAGAGAGAGAGAGAGAGAGAGAGAGAGAGAGAGTACAAAAAAAGTAGTGGGACTAGGATTGCATTCACTGCTTGGTTCTTTCCACATGACACCCGACAGCATACCTAGCACGAGTGCTGCATTGAAATGTTGATCTTATCAAGACAACAGGAGAGGGGATTGGCAATTATGATAAGGTCAACATCCACACCAGACATTTCAAGCACTCTTATGCCGCTTTTAACAGCCACGGCTTCCCCTAGAGAATCTTCTGAATTCTACGTGACTGTGAAAGCAGTACAAAAGTGCTTTAAAAATATGGTGCGGACGCGACAGTAGTTACAGAACGGTAAGAAACTGGTGGCTTTCTCTGCCCATCTGCTTTAGCTCCCTTCGGCCCTTAAATGGGCAGAGGTCTACCCATTTTCCAACCCAAAAATGCCAGCAGGGGTTGGCAGGGGTGTGCGTCAAAAAGCGGGGGAGAAAGTTGTCAGGAGAGTGGAAATATATCAGATATCCCTCCACAAATGCCAGAACTGATTCTCTGCTGTTTTAAATACAAAACAGATAAGCACCAATCAACCTAGCTTCCTGTTGTAATGTTACCACAGGGACCCATGGTCTTATTTCAGCCAAACCCACCAGCTATATTGTTGAAGAACCAAGCCGGGCAAGAGAGGGGGACATTTCAAAGCGATAAAGGCCTGGAACAAACAGAGAAGCCCCTGCGGCCTGCCGTCGCCATGGCAGCCTGGCCTAGCCCGCCTTGCTGAGAAAGCTACAATAGCTCTTAAGTCGAGTATAAGTCTCCACACAAGGACTTCGGAGCAGAGGGACAGGGTTTGGGCAACATGATGGAAAGCGGAAGCCAAAATAAAGTGTTGAAAAACTAGAGAAAAAAATGGTATTGCCATTTTTGATCATGTGACCCACAGGCAGGCGGAGATGAGGTTCAAGTGTTAATTACTCCTCCATCCACACAAACGCTGCTTAGAGCAAGCCAGAGAACAAGCCAAGTCCTCCTCTTTTCTTTCTGACAGCTTTCACATGCTTATGTCCAAGGCAGCCAAGCAAATCCTGTTGTATTTTTTTTTTTTTGCACTGTCCATTTCTGTCAGTAAGTCAGCTGAGGTTTAGTTGCCGCAGCTTTTTCCTTGGCTCGTCTCCATTTGAGACCCTAAAAAGTGGCTGCCAATCGCGACTGGCTTTCCTGTTGTTAAAATGCCCAGGATTCGTTTGCCTCTGCCCTACCATTTCCTTCCTTCCTCCTGCTACCCGTTAAACTCTCAGTCTTGTTATTGCTTCTCCTGTGTGAGAGGAAACGCCTGCCACTTGAGGAGAGTTCTGGAAGGGGGCGAGGAAGAAGAAGAATCCCACCAAAACCCAAAACGAAAACAAAACAGGCCCTTTCCTTCTCCAATGTGCAGTCAAGTTTTTCAGCCTTCCACCCCAAACGAACTGGATCGCTTAATTACACCTTTCGCCTCTGGGTGGCCACCCAGGTAGGCCGTTCCCTTGTTGTGGGGAACGAAATTCATCATGTACACTTGCTAACTGTCTCACTCAGTCCATATTGCTCACGTCTGCAGAAGCACATCGGAGTGACACAGTTTTCTCGTCTCTAAAGCATCGTGTTTATTGCAGTTAGCACCGAAAACCTGCTTCCTTTCCAAGTCCAACCCCTGCGACAGCCACGGTTTATTTTGCATTGTGAGTTGGCATCCTGACGTAGCAAAATGTGCTTAAGGGCCTAAGTGGATGTTTAAAAAAGACCGTCGCCTCTGCAGGGTTGTAGATTTCCAGCTTTTCCCAACCCTGCGTTGGGAAGGAAAGCGGTGCCTGATCTCAGATCATTCTGCTTGATGCTTATTATTTCGGGAGGAAGAACCAAAATTAGGAGGTGACCCCCACTTGCCCACCCCTCTATTGCCACAACGCTAACGAAGGCCTAGTTTGACACCTGATGGTTTCCTTAAGATAGGAGGCCGATGTAAACAACAAACATCCAGGTGAGACCAGCTATCGCAAGAGCCAGGTGGAAGCATTGTTGAGGAGTTGCACGTTTGTCTTTACAAAAATAAGAACTCTTGAGCATGTGCAGGGGGCAGTTCAGGGGTCCCAAGTCAGCCCACAAACAAAAGCTGCACTGGGCCGTCTAGAGAGGCCAGGCTCGCTCATGTCTTAAGGAGTGTAGGCTCTTCAGCCTTCCTGCGTTAAGACTGTAAACGTTCCAGATACTGAGGCAGTGGGTTCTCCTTGACGTATTTCTGGATGTACCAACACGTCAGGTGGGCTTTCAAGTCCTCTTCGACCACAAAATCCAAGGCTGCCTGAAAACACAGGAAAGCGAAAGAACCACCATCAACATCTTGCAACGTCAAGCTCTCGTAAGCGCTGTCAAGACCCAAATGTAGCAGCTGAGTTTTCTGCTTTGAATAAGACACTGGCTGTTTGCAGGGTAAGGTTCCAAATTTCTGACTAATTTCTGGTTAAATAGGGTTTGGCTGTCTGGATGTGCCACTGCAAATGCTTCGCAAGCAAGCAAACATCTTTTTGGAGAAAGAGTGAGGTCACATTCATACCCTACACCAGGCATAGGCAAACTCAGCCCTCCAGATGTTTTGGGACTACAACTCCCATCATCCCTGACCACTGGTCCTGTTAGCTAGGGATGATGGGAGTTGTAGTCCCAAAACATCTGGAGGGCTGAGTTTGCCCATGCCTGCCCTACACATTTAAAGCACATGGCTCCCATCCCAAAGAATCCTTGGTACTGTAGTTTACCCCCCAGAGCAGCGGCTCCCACCACCCTTAAACCACAGTTCCCAGGATTCTTTGGGAGAAGCCCTGTGCTTTCAACGTATGGTAAGGATGTGACCTTAAAAGTGCAACAAGTAAGCTACATAGAGGTTGCAGGTGCATGTTGAATATCTGGTCCGTACAGGTGCCGACCTACTGTGCATACTGATTTTCAGTAATATAAATTACAAGCTGGTTTGCCCCATCCTTATTTTTATTTTTTTGTTGATGTTCATGACTTTGATTGTCTCAACCAGGGCTGCAATGTTAAATGGAATTATTATTATTACTACAGTGGTACCTCGGGTTACAGACGCTTCAGGTTACATATGCTTCAGGTCACAGACTCCACTAACCTTGGGTTAAGAACTTTGCTTCAGGATAAGAACAGAAATCATGCAGCAGCGCCACAGCGGCAGCGGGAGGCCCCATTAGCTAAAGTGGTGCTTCAGGTTAAGAACAGTTTCAGATTAAGAACGGACCTCCAGGACGAATTAAGTACTTAACCCGAGGTACCACTGTAGTATTATTATTATTATTATTATTATTATTATTATTATTATTATTATTATTATTATAAAAAACGTTAATCAGGAGCACATTTTTAGTTGATTCATTCAGACAGCAGATTTTAACATGTTAATGTCAGGAACCTAGGAAAATGCTTTATGCTGAGTCAGACCATTAGTCCATCTAGCTCAGGGGTCAGCAAACTTTTTCAGCAGGGGTCCACTGTCCTTCAGACCTTGTGGGAGGCCGGACTATATTTTTGGGGGGAAATGAACGAATTCCTATGCCCCACAAATAACCCAGAGATGCATTTTAAATAAAAGCATGCATTCTACTCATGTAAAAACACGTTGATTCCTGGACCGTTCACAGGCAGAAATAGTGCTTCAGGTTAAGAACTTTGCTTCAGGATGAGAACAGAAATCGTGCTCCGGCGGCACGGCAGCAGCAGGAGGCCCCAATAGCTAAAGTGGTGCTTCAGGTTAAGAACAGTTTCAGGTTAAGAACGGACCTCCAGAAAGAATTACCGTATTTTTCGCTCTATAACACGCACCAAACAATAACACACACGTAGTTTTTAGAGGAGGAAAACAAGAAACAAAATATTCTAAACGAAATAGTGGATATATGATTTTTGTGGTTCATGCTGTAGCCACAGACATGTGATCTGACAGTGAGTTTGGAGTAGCCCAATGCAGAAATCCTGAGGATCCATGTGGATCCATGCTTTGTAACCACGGAGGAGGGAAGGAAGGGGAACCATGGATCCTCTGCTCATGACTGCAGCAGATCCCCCCCCCCGCCACCCGCAGGCATTTGCTCCATAACACGCACAGACATTTCCCCTTACTTTCTAGGAGGAAAAAAGTGAGTATTATGGTGCAAAAAATACGGTAAGTACTTAACCCGAGGTACCAGTGTAATAACGATGATAAATGCTGGGAGGATGTTATCAATCTTGTGCATGGGAATTTAAAAACAAACAAAAAAGACAAAAGCAGCTTGGCTAAGAAAGTTGCTCAGGGATACACAATGCCATTGTCTGGATGTTAAGGAAGCCTCCGAGTGCCACCTCTGATTTGATGTTCGTGAAATAGCTATCTCTTTAAGATGTGGCAGGAATTCCTCCTGGCAGAGACTGGGCCCCCTTTATCACGGCCTCATGCAGACAAAGGAAGCTGTAAATTGTCCTCATCTCCCCTATGTCTGTTGCAAAGGGGAGGGAGGGAGGGAGCAGGATTACCACTGGAGAGGAAGAAAAGCCACACATGCAGGAACAGCAGGACTCCCCTCCCCAACCCCCACAAATCGGTCAGGGGTGGGCAGAAATAAGAAAACCCCTACTGGGAGCTTCATGGATCAAAATTGCAAACCCATGCCACTTCTACCAGAAATTGCAGCTTTCCTTTCCCTCTTTTTTTCCAACGCTCAGATGTAATAAGCGCTGCACAGTTCTCCTGGATCATTAGCTAATTTAGCGAACGGATGCTGGAGCAGGGGGAGAAGGGAGGCAGAAGGGAAGGAGGCTCAAAGGCAGCGGATCCAAGAGAATGGAGAGCTCTGGAATCAGGAATGAGCAGCTAAGAGAGAATCAAGAACTCTGGGATTCCGCTGTATGTATGTATGTGCATACACACACACACACACACACACACGCTTCAGATTGCAGGGAAACAACTGGTGCCTGGTTAGATCTCCATGCCTGGCTGCAGTAGTTTGGCCTGGATGAAGCCAACAAGACAGGGGCACTATTAGGAAGTGGTTGATAATAATAATTAATAATATTTTTTATTATTTATATGCCGCCAATCTGACTGGGTTGCCCCAGATACCCCGTAGGCTCCCAGTGAAATATTAAAAGCACGATAAAACATCAAACATTAAAAACTTCCCTAAACAGGGCTGCTTTTAGATGTCTTCTAAAAGTCGAACAGTTGTTTATCTCCTTGACATCTGATGGGAGGGCGTTCCACAGGGTGGGTGCCGCTACCGAGAAGGCCCTCTGCCTGGTTCCCTGTAACCTCACTTCTCGCAATGAGGGAACTGCCAGAAGGCCCTTGGTGCTGGATCTCAGTGTCTGGGCTGAACGATGGGAGTGGAGATGCTCCTTCAGGTATACAGGGCGTTTAGGGTTTTAAAGTTAACACCAACACTTTGAATTGTGCTAGGAAACGTACTGGGAGCCAGTTGTTCAGGACTGGTTGTTATATGGTCCCGGCGATTGTTCCCAGTCCCCAGTCTGGCTGCCGCATTCTGGATTAGTGGTAGTTTCCGAGTCACCTCCAAAGGTAGCCGAGATAAGTGGCAATTTACCTTGTTTGGGAGGAAGCTGCCCTTGCTGTGAAGGGCATGTCGCCAATCCATGGCCTACAGGCCGACTTCCATGTGGTCCAAAGACTGCCTCCCCAGATTGCTGCACCTCCTCCCTCCCCATCACTGCCCAGCTGATAGTCATTGGAAACATCTCGAGGAAGACATTGGCACCAATCAGCTGAGGAATAAGGAGAGTTGAACCTCCCCATGTGAAAGGTGTGTGCAAGATTGTGTGTATAAGCCGGTGAGAGGGTGGAGAAGACCAGGTGAGGAGAAACCCAGCCCTCAAACCACTGTCACATTCAGACCTTGGGGCCAAAAAGGATGCTCTTTCAGAAAAGCTCATGTTCATCACTTGGATCCATCACTGTAACAAGAGACACAAGGGGCTTAAGTGGCACTCAGAGCCTTTTACAAACTTAGGGTCACCTAAGATATCAACCTCTTGGGGTACAGATTACTTGAAGGTCAGCAGTTCATGCTCTGCTAAGCATTCTGTCTGCATTACAGTGGTACCTATGGATGCGAACGGGATCTGTTCCGGAGCCCTGTTCGCATCTTGAAGCGAACACAACCCATGTCTGCACAGGTCGTGATTCGTCGCTTCCGTGCATGTGCGTGATGTCATTTTGAGCGTCTGCGCATGCGAAAGTGGTGAAACCCAGAAGTAACGCGCTCCGTTACTTCCGGGTTGCCGCAGAGCGTAACCTGAAAGCGCTCAACCTGAAGCACATTTAACCTGAGGTATGACTGTACTGCAATACTGTTGTACAAGGAGCTACCTTTGAAAATAGTCTAGAAATGTCCTCTTCTACAGAATCTACAGAATCAGAACCGGGCATTACGAACGTATTATGCTGGTCCCCTCTAGCTTTCACTCTCTTCTGATTTGTTTCCAGACCCATTTTAAAGTTAGGTTGCTTTCAACCAAGTTCTATGTAGAAAGGGAACCCAGCAGGGAAATTTGTCAGTTTTGGTTTCGCTCCATTTTTCATTTTTCCAATCCTAAATTCATTTCCATACCAATTTGTGATTATTTTAAAAAAAGAATAAGCCTCACGAAAATTCATCAGCCTTTTAGTTCTAATGTAACCAAATGCAGACATTTTTCTTTTGCAAAACACATTTCCTTACATAATGCATTTTTGTATGTTATTTTCAGCAATATGTGCATGTTCTACTCTACCATGTATATTTTTGTACACATTACTTGGGCTGGAGAACCGCACTACATAATTCAGAATTCCAAAGGGTGAATTAGTTAGATTCACCTTTAAAATATGAATTGAAACAAATTTCTCTCAATACAGTCATACCTTGGGAGTTGAATGGAATCCGTTCCGGAAGTCCATTCTACTTCCAAAACGTTGAAAAACCAAATCATGGCTAAGCCCTATCAGACGTTCAGCTTCCAAAAATAGTTTGCAAACCGAACAGTCACTTCTAGGTTTGCAACATTCAGGAGTCAAAACATTCGGGAACTAAGCTGTTCAAAAACCAAGGTACAACTGTACTTCTGTATCACTTTGCAATTCCCCTCCCCTCTTTCTAACAAAAGATCCTTATGAAAATTCACCAACCTTTTGGTAAGGTTTTCTTACGCACAAAGTTTTGTATGCAATTTTGCCAAATATACACATTTTTGCAAAAAGAAAGTTTCCCAGTATAATGCATTTCTGGGTGTTAAGTTTCATCGATACAAGCATTTTCATGAACATTTTACGTGTGTGTGTGTGTGTGTGTGTGTGTGTGTGTACGTACGCATGTGTGTGTGGTAGAGAAAGTTTAAGTTATAATATCCAAAACCATAAATAAAACGAAATGAAAAAGTTGTTCATATTTATTGGCTGGAATACTGCATTGCAAAATTGGAAGAAACAGAGATTTTGAGGGTTAGGGGTTTGTGCCTGTATTGTTTTGCAAAGTGTGAATTAGGTAGGTTCGCCTTTAAATGCAAGCTAAATAAAATTTCGCCCTTATACCTAGAAAGGTGGTAGACTATGCACTGCCAGCACGGTGCATTCATGCAAGTGCAATTCCCTACCAGGGTGCTGCAGACAAGCAGGGCAAGCAATAAAATAAACAAACCACCAAACCATTTAAACTGCAATCTGACAGGCAGAAATGTGGCAGATAAAGCTTCTCCGACCAGCTTTTTCACCTCCTCACATTTGTCAACATCAGGCTACCACTGAACAGAGAGGAGCCAGTCAACAGACGTGGGCAGCCTCTTTTCCATCCATCCCTCGGGAGAGTATCTCTTGTTCTCACGCTGAAGATCAAGAGAGGACATCAGGAAGAGAGAGCACGTCACATCTGCTGCCTGCCAACCCTCGTTATGGAAATGAGGCAAATCACAGGCAATCAAATATGCAAAAATGAGCCTTCTCCATCTCCACGCCTTGCCCACCCTGGTGCTACTACTCCCAAAGAGACCAGGTTCCGCTTCTGGAAAACAGGAGGGCTAAAAATAGCAGGCAAGAGTCGAGAGAAGCAGGGCTTAAAGAGGGGACAGAGGAGGAGGCAGCAGTGCAGAAGGATAATGCAGACATTCGTCAGGGTTTATTAGAGCAGGCTGTAATTGGGCATATGGCTTTCTCCTGTCCCCCCGACCCCCAACCCTCCAAGCTCGGTATTCAATTGAGCCTTCCCTTGCCGTATTTTGGTTCCCCTCCAACTAGCTCCCCAGATAACAGCTCTTGCACATTTTCACCTGGCTTGAGCACACAAAGCTGCCTTCTTGCCCAGGAGCGAGGGGAAACCCCAGGCCCCTAGGGGAGGGGCAAATATGGCCCCTCTAAGCCTCTCTGCCAGGCCCTCAGGACTCTCCTCAAGCCACACCCCTTCACACAACCACACTCCACACCCTCCTTGAGCATTTCTACCTAGCTGGAATGTGTCCTTCAACTCTGATAATGTCTCTTGCGAGAGAAAGTATGTGAAGAACCAAGACTACTGTACAGAATAAATTTGTATAAATTGCTCCACCTACTTTTGCCTCTGGCCCCGCCCACCCCTGGCATGTGTCCCCCTCCCCCACAAAGGTTCTGCAGAAGAGAATGTGGTGCTCAAGCTGAAAAACGGTTCCCCACCCTGGTTATAGGGGCAGAGAACCTTTGACCTGTGAGCTAAATTTGACCTGGCCTAAATCCCAATTTGGCCTGTAAGCGCGTTTTCCCCAAATCACATCCACCTAATGCAGCCTTCCCCAGCCCATTACAGTGGTACTTCAGGTTAAGAACTTAATTTGTTCTGGAGGTCCGTTCTTAACATGAAACTGTTCTTAACCTGACGTACCACTTTAGCTAATGGGGCCTCCCGCTGCCACTGCACGATTTCTGTTCTCATCCTGAAGCAAAGTTCTTAACCCGAGGTACTACAGTGGTACCTCTGGATACGAATGGGATCCGTTCCAGAGCCCCATTCGCATCCTGAAGTAAACGTAACACGCGACTGCGGGTCGCGTCTCACCACTTCCTCGCATGCGAGTGACGTAATTTTGAGTGTCTGCACATGCGCGAGTGGCGAAACCCAGAAATAACGTGCTCCGTTACTTCCAGGTTGCCACGGAGCGCAACCCAAAAATACTTGACTTGAAGCTACTTTAACCTGAGGTATGACTGTATTTTTGGGTTAGCGGAGTCTGTAACCTGAAGCGTCTGTAACCCAAAGTACCACTGTATAGAGAACCAGATTATTGGGTCTAGCTAACTATTGCCTATACAGACAGATAACAATTCTCCAGGGTCTGAAAAAGGAAGCCTACCTGGAAATACCACCACAGGGGTTGATTCTGGGATCTTCTGTGAGCACAAATCATACCAGAGTTGCAAGGGCAAGGGGAGCCACACCTCAACAAGTAGCTCGCCCCCTGCCGCCCAGACCCCTAATATTTTCGTCATTCATGAATATTAAGATATGGGTCTGAGCTCTCTACCTAAAACGTTGACCCTTCTGTGCCTTTTCCCACCACCAATTTTCCAAGTCAAAGCATGCGTCCGACCCCCGAATTACGGTGTCTCCCCACCTACCCTGTCACCATGCCAGATCTCCAGATCTGGCTGAGGAAACCTCCAGGCTTCCTCAACCTCAGCCCTCCAGATGTTTTTGGTCTACAACTCCCATGATCCCTAGCTAGCAGGACCAGTGGTCTGGGATGATGGGAACTGTAGTCTCAAAATATCTGGGGGGCCAAGGTTGAGGAAGCCTGCTCTAGTGCTTTTCTGAATAATTTCAAACCCAGAATTAAGTTTGCCAGGAGGAAAAGCCACTGACACACACAAAGGTACCGTATTTTTCGCACCATAGGGCGCACCGGACCATAGGGCGCACCCAGTTTTTAGGGGGGGAAATCAAGAAAAAAATATTTCCCCCCCCCCAGCCCCAAAGAGCAGCGTACAGGGTGCGCACAACCTCTCCCTGCCAGAGGGGTTGCGCGCAGCTATGGAAGAAGGCAAGGCAGCGAGCGGGATGGATCCCGCTCGCTGTTTTGGCTTCCCCTTTAGCCCCATGCAGCCTCTCCTTGCCGGGAGACGCTGCGCAGGGCTAAAGAATCCATAGCCCCATGCAGCCTCTCCTTGCGGAGGGGTTGCACGCAGCTATGGCACAAGCCTGCATTCGCTCCATAGGACGCACACACATTTCCCCTCAATTTTTGGAGGGGGAAAACTGCGTCCAATAGAGTGAAAAATACGGTACTCAGGGTGGCCGCAAGTCCTGTTTTACAGAGGATGGTCCTCTGTTTGAGCCACAGCCGACATGCATTTCACATGCACAATTTCAACCACACATGCTCGGCTGCAGCTTCATTCCAGCCTTTTTCTTTTGCCTGCATCTCTCTCTCTCTGCTCCTCCCTTCTACCTTCATCTGTCTCTGCTTACACCCCTCTTCCTGCTCTCTGCCAGGAGGGGATGCAGCAGATACATTGGGGAGGCCTCCCCACAAGGCTTCCTCCCCTTGCTAGCCAGCCATGGGAAAAGTAATTTTGGCTATGCGCAATTTTCGCATGTGCACACCACCCTTGGAACCAAATCCCTGTGTATCCTGCAATACAACTGTATCTTTAACATCAGTGGTAGTTTAGTCCAAGTACAAACTAAAGAACCCCCCAAAAGGCTGGCCCACCCGAAGTTGCATACTCACCTGATAGCACAGTCTTCCCCTAAAGCTTCCCCTAAATTATGACAATTTATTTCCAGACTTGCATCTCTTACAGGGATGGCAAGCCTGTAGCCCTCCAGATGCTGTAGAACTACAGTTTCCACCATCCCTGACCACTGGCTATGCTAGCTGAGGCTGATGGGAGTTGGAGTCTATCAATATCTGGATGGCTGCAGGTTCCTCGCCACAAACTCTGGATTGTACCCAATGCTAGTCCTACTCGGAGTTTGACCTATCAAAATTAATCGGCAAGCCCAGTATACCTGAAGGAACATCTCCACCCGCATTGTTCAGCCCGGACGCTGAGGTCCAGCTCCGAGGGCCTTCTGGTGGTTCCCTCACTTCAAGAAGTGAGGTTACAGGGAACCAGGCAGAGGGCCTTCTCGGTGGTGGCGCCTGCCCTGTGGAATGCCCTCCCATCAAATGTCAAGGAAATAAACAACTATCTGACTTTTAGAAGACATCTAAAGGCAGCCCTGTTTAGGGAAGCTTTTAATGTTTGATGTATTATAGTATTTTAATATTCTACAAGTAGAGGAGCTACAAGTAGAAGCACCATTTGCAACCCGTACCTTTGCCAGATGTTTGGCTATTCCTCTTCCTCTGTAGGCATCTGGTACTTCCGTGTGTTGCAGGTCCACTATCCTTTTCCCCACGTACTCGTACAACAGGACCGCTTTGTCATGACAACCTGCGGGAGAAAAGATGGCATCCACACACTTACAACAAATATGGAACAAAACCAAGAATCAAAATCTCCTGGACTTGTTGTTGTTGTTGTTATTTTAAATTTATACCCCGCCCTTCCTCCCAAAAGAGCCCAGGGTGGTAAAGAACAATGGATAAAACAACAATAGAAATAGATTTTAAAGAACTTTACAACAATTCCAACACAGGTGCAGGCTGGGAAAGATCTCAACTTCAACGCCTTGTTGCAAGAGGAAGGTCTTTGGTAGGCCCCAAAAGGACAACAGAGGTAGTGCCTGTCTAATATTCCAAAAGGGCAAGTGCCACCACACTACGATACGATACTCTTTATTGTCATTGTCCCATACAGAACAACGAAATTGAAAATCTACACCAGACATTCAAAAATCAACAAGCCTGCTATTCCAGCTATCCCAGCCTGTGTAGCCCCCTAAAAACTCTGATACCCCATAATTAAATACAGTATACTCCCATAGAGACTACCTTACACTGCGTTTAAAACCAAAATCGCTTTTGGGTAGAAACTGTTTGTCAGGCGGCTAGTCCTAATCGTTATAACCCTGTACCTTCTTCCAGAAGGCAGAAGCTGAAAGAGATCATTTCTGGGGTGCGCACCATCTCTGCAGCTTGCTTATGGCACCTGGAAGCATAGATTTGATCCAAGGTGGGAAGAGTGCACCCAATTATTCTCTCCGCAGTCTTTACAACCCTGGACAACATTTGTTTTTTCCCTGACCGTGCAGCTCCCAAACCACACACACAGACCATAAGTTAATACACTCTCAACTAAACACTAATGGCTCTATTCCTACATCGTACGGGATAGACCTCTACAGGATGCCTATATAGCTCAGTCAGTTAGAGCATAGTGCTGATAATGCCAAGGTTGCAGGTTTGATCCCCGTATGGAACAGCCGCGTATTCCTGCCTCGCAGGGGGTTGGACGAGGTCAGAGCTTTCCAAACTGTGTGTCGCGACACGTTAGTGTGTTTGGCTGCAGTGTGTTGGTGTCGCACAAACACTCCTCGCGCTCCTCCCGGGGCTAGAAAGGGATCCATTTAGCCTCCTGCTAGTGAAATTTAATTACTGTGTCGTGAAATGATGCATGTCTAAAAAGTGTGTCACCAACATGAAAAGTTGGGAAAGCTCTGGACTAAGATGACCCTCAGGGTCCTTTCCAACTCCACAATTCTACGATTGCCTCTTTCTTCTTCCATTATCTTAGGGTCAGCTTTATAGAGTACTAAACACTATTTATACTGCACTTCAGTACATCCATATTACATTACTACCACTATATTTTCTCAATAATTCTCTAAGGCAGCAGAATTGTATTACCCATTAGCAAAGAATCAGTCTTCATAATGGACAGAGGATAGGCTGCAGGTGGGGGGGGCTTGCGTATTTTAACAGTCCCTGGGGAGTGTGCTGATTAGTATTTGTGGAAAACAAGGATGGGGAACCCATACCTCTCCAGTTGTTGTTCAACTACAACTCCCATCAGCACTAACTATTGGCCAAGCTGGCAAGGAGTGATGAGGGTTGATGCTGAACATCTGGAGAGAGGGAGAAGGAGTGCAGTGTTCTGGTCCGAGTGTTGGACTGTTGTTGTTAGCCTCTGTTTTGAGGGACAATGGAGTGCAGGGCCAGGACCCCAGGCACACAATTTGGAGGGGCGCAAACCAGGCTTCCCCACACAGGGATCCCTGTCTTGCCCTGCCTGCTGCCAGGGGTCTCTGGGCCCGGAGCCTGGCCTGGCCCCATTTGCAGCATCCCTGGCCCCCTCGCTAAATGGCTGCCCAGCTAGCGCTCACTCACTCCTCACTCAGACAGTGAGTGGGCACAGACGGAGGCAGGCAAGGGGTGACCCCAGCATAGCCCGGTCTGGCATTCCTCTCCATGGGAAGATTCACCCACCAAGGGCCATGTTGGCCAGCCAGGCTCCCCCGTATGTGGATGGACAGACGGCATAGCACAGGCCTGCTTGGCTCCAGGGACAAGGGCTGGGCTAGCGCAACGGGATCCATTCACCCTCCGGAGCTGCGCACACCCTGGGCGCCAGCAAACGCCGCTACACCACTGAGGTTAGCAGCACTTCTCTGGGGCGCAAGACTGGGCAGTGTACATGGTAAAGTCCTGGGCTGCCCAGACAAGGAGACCCCCCCCCCAGCCTCGTTGGATTTATTTTGCTGTCTCTCTTCTTCTGCTAAAAACTTTCTCTGCAATCCACCTGCTTAGTTGTTAAGTACACGTGTAACGAAGGCATTTTTCACTTCCTGCATTAGCCACCGTGTGTAGCTTAAGCTCTTGAGCCGCAAAGGCAAGGTAAAATTCCTTTAAAAATATATTTTTAAAAAATAAGAAGGCCAACATCAAGGCAACTTATAAGCATGTTTGAACAAAGATGCTTTCTGTCTTAACTGGGGCAGGCTCCCACAAGTAGGTCTGCTGTCTCAAGTGGGTAGGGTGCTTTCGCACTCGGGTCTTACCGCACACCTCACATAGGCAACTGGTTGGCCACTGCGAAAACGGAGTGCTCTTCTAACACTACTGCAGAAAAAGACAACAGATTTCTGAGATTCCTGCATTGCAAGGAGTTGGGCTATATGACCCTTCCAACTCTACTATGATTCTACATCCTAAGCCTGCTATCTGCAGAGAGGAAGCCACTGAGTCAGGCCATTCACTTATCCAGCTCAGTCATGTCCAGACCAGGTGCAGGGAACATCTGGCCCTCTGGGTTTTGCTAAACTACAAGTCCCATCATCCCTGGCCATGCTCGGCGAGGCAACATCTGGAGGGCCAAAAGGTTCCACTCACCTGGTCTAAATTGAGCAGCTGTGGCTCTGTAAGAGCTACAATTCTCACAGCTTCTTGGGAAGAGAAGAAGAAGAAGAAGAAGAAGAAGAAGAAGAAGAAGAAGAAGAAGAAGAAGAAGAAGAAGTAGAAGAAGAGTAGTTTGGATTTGATATCCCGCTTTATCACTACCTGAAGGAGTCTCAAAGCGGCTAACAATCTCCTTTCCCTTCCTCCCCCACAACAAACACTCTGTGAGGTGAGTGGGGCTGAGAGACTTCAAAGAAGTGTGACTGGCCCAAGGTCACCCAGCAGCTGCATGTGGAGGAGCGGAGATGCGAACCCAGTTCCCCAGATTATGAGTCCACTGCTCTTAACCACTACACCACACTGGTGGAATTGATTGCAACCCCCTCTGGGAACCGTAGCTCTGTGAGAGGAATAGGAGTTTCCTTTCAACTCTCAGCACCCCTCGCAAGCCGCAGCTCCCAGGATGCTTTGGGTGGAAGCTATGACTGTTCAAAGTGGTAGGACACAGTTTCAGATTTTTCTGAGTTTTCTTTCAGCTGGAGCAAAGACCACAGAGATTGTGCGGTTTAAATTTCACGCACAGGACGCATGAGGCAGGGTAAAGACTGACTAAACTCCAATTAAAAAGGAAAGAAAGGTTTGCATTGACTCATAATCTTGTAGGCATGGGAGCATGTCAGGCCAGAGGGGAGGGGTTGCAGGGCTCTGTGCGCAGACTGCATGCGCTCCCGCATAGAGTTGTCAATCATCCCAGGCAGAATAAAAAGCCCCCAATTCATACATGCGCTGAATAGCACCCAGGCACAGCTTTGAGTCTTGGGAAGATGCTGGGCAGGAGGGGGGGTCCTTAGGAGGTGGAAGAGGCTGGTACAACCCCAAACAAGGGATGACGGACGTCAGCTAGGCCTTTTCCAGCCTCAACAGGCCAAGTGTGTCAGACACACAATTCAGCTCAGTGTCGCCAGGCTGAAACCACTGCAATGGCGAAGGAGCTGCCACACAGCGAAATTTCTTTGGGCACACGGCATTTCCAAATATCACTTATGTGAGTTAGCTAAGCTCTGCTGTGCTTTAGGAATCTGCGCTCGCGGCAAATCAATATGGAAGAGGAAAGAGATGGAGCTCAGGGCCAGAGCGTCTGTTTTGCACGCACAAGGTCACAGGTTCAATCCCCAGCATCTCTCGGTAGGGCTGGGGAAGTCTCCCTGTTTGCAATCCCGCAGAGCCACTGCCAGGCAGTGCGGCCCAATGGTCTGACCAGTGCTTTTCCCCAAGAAAAATGCAGTCATACCTCGGGTTAAATGTGCTTCAGGTTGAGTGTTTTCAAGTTACGCTCCGCGGTGACCCAGAAGTAACGGAGTGCGTTACTTCTGGCTTTCGCCGCTCGCGCATGCGCAGACGCTCAAAATGACACCACGTGCATGCGTGGAAGCAGCGAACTGCGACCCGCGCAGTCACGGGTTGCGTTCTACTCAGGATGCGAACGGGGCTCCGGAACGGATCCCGTTCGCATCCAGAGGTACCACTGTAAGTTTCAGAGAACTCACCATGAAGTTGTTACAGAAAGTTGCTGGGTGACCCGGGGCAGCCCTGAACAGTTGCTGGTTTGGCAACAGCAGCATTCGCTGCCCGTGGAGGTGCTAAAAACTACAGCAAGCTGGCTGGGGGAGAGGGTTGCCCCTAGTTCTGGTGCAGGGCAAATAAATGCCCCCCCCCACTCCTTCGTTCTTAGAATCAGGCAGATGGCTAGGGCAGCTTGGAAGGGCCCTTGTGCAAATGCCTGCACATGATAAGCAAAATGTAGGAGCCTCTCCGCTGGCCTGGCCCAGCCAGTCCCCTCACCCCCTAGTCGCGGTCCGAAATAACTAGTGTGGACGGGAAACATGGAGGTAAGAGTTCAATTGCATGTGATTGTGCGCAAAGGAACACGCAAAAATTAAACGCACATGGGGAAAGTTGGATCTGTGCAACCCACCCGCGCACTAACACTCTGGTGTGTTCATACCACCCCTTCCTGTCTCTCACACTTTTTAAACAGGCAAACGAGGTAATGCAGATAAGGAGACTCCTTCTTGGCCTTCGGACTAGGCAACAGGAAACGGCTATGAATGCTGTTTGAACAAGCGCCCACAGAAAGAGAAAGAGAAAGAAAAGAGAGAGAGACAGAGAGGCCAGGCAGGTTGCAGAATTAAAAGGAACAGTTTGTTCCGAGAGCGCCACTGCTTTCTTGTGATTCAGGACAAAACTCTTGTTTAGAAGGGGGTTGTTTTCCCTCAAACTCGAGCAACTGGCATGTTACTAGAGAGAAAGAGAGAGTCAAACAGACCACAGAGAGAGGGCTTAAGCCACAGGAGTGCCAGAGAACTCGCTTGGCAAACAGGCCAGCTCATGTTTGACAATGCAAAGCTTCTTCCTCTTTGGGATTCACCTTCAATTCAAATCAGAGAAGGCAAACTGGGCAGGGCAATTTAAAACAGCAGCAACAATTATTGCACGTAAGTAAGAAAAGTTACTGGGAAGGCTTTTGTTTTTGGTGCCAAGTATTAAATGTGTTCAGATCTTCTGGGGAAGTTTGGAAGAGGCCACAATGACAAAGCAAACACAAAGAATCATGGGGGGGGGGGGAACGTTGCAGGATTCCTATTAAAATCTGCAAGCTCTATCTATCACTTTCCTTAATTTTAGACATATTATTTCACACACACCCAATAGCCTTCTAAAATACACTCACGAAGGAGACCAGCAAAAAAGGTAAATGGAGCACGTCCTCTACAGCCCCTCTGAAATACAAGCAGCATGTTATTCATACCCATTTCTGATGAAAATAGGGACATCCTATTCAATAAAATAAATAAATAAATAATAATAATAATAATAATAATAATAATAATAATAATAATAATAATTTATTTATACCCTGCACCCATGTGACTGGGTTGCCCCAGCCACTCTGGGAAGCTTCTAACGTACAGTGGTACCTCTGGATGCGAACAGGATCCGTTCCAGAGCCCCGTTCACATCCTGAAGCGAACGCAACCTGCGTCTGCGCATGTACCAGTCGCAATTTGCCGCTTCTGCGCATGCCCGTGACGTCATTTTGAGCATCTGTGAATGCGCGAGCGGCGAAACCTGGAAGTAATGCACTCCGTTACTTCTGGGTCGGCGCGGAGCACAACCCGAAAATGCTCAACCTAGAGCTACTTCAACCCAAGGTATGACTGTACCGCCTTCCATCTGAAGATCACAGGGCGGTTCACATATAAAAATACAAAATGAGAACACAAAATAAACATAATCAAATAAAAACAAACACCTTTAAAAGGCCATAGAATGCTAATCAACAAAAGGCCTGGTTATATATAAATGTTTTCGCCTTGTGGCTGAAGATATGTAATGAAGGCACAGGGCGGGCCTCTCTGAGGAGAGCATTCCACATACAGGGAGCCACCACAGAAAAGGCCTGTTCTTGTGTTGTTGGCTTCCGGGCCTCTTGTGGAGGAGGCACACAAAAAAGGGCCTCAGATGATCAAGTGGTGGAGTGGACCAACTTGCAGGTTGGGGTGATGTGAGCACTCTCCCCGCCCATAAATAAAAAGAAGCAGAAGCTCCGCAACTAAAAAAGAAAGAGCTCATCACAGGGAAAGGTTCTGTTTTGTTTGTTACCCAGTTGCAGGGAGAGGTGTTTTTTTAAAAACGTAGGTGAGCATCAAAAGTGTAATTAACACACACACAAGCTCACTTGACATAGTCCAGCCCATTCTATCTTCTCAGAACTCCCACCAGCTGATTCTGCTACTGGTGCAGGCAAAGTCTCACATAGATAAGGTGGTAGATCTGAATCTGGATGGAAGGAGGAAACTCTCACAATGGCATATATCCCCAGAAAAATGTCTCCTAAAACTACAAAGCTTACATATCAGGAAAAAGGCTAAGCTAGAGAGATTCCTACCTTCTCCTCGCAAACTACTGTTCAGCTGTGCCGTGGACTGTGAGTGCAGCTCCAATACTTTTTTTCAGGGCAGGAGCAATTATGACCATTTGTAGCGCTGTGGCAAGGGAAGGCGGTGGTAATGAGGCTTTCAAGTTTGTGATGGGTTAGCACAGAGCAGCCTATTATTGGCTGGGGGCCACTTGGAAGGCACCAAGCTGGGGAAGGCTGGCAATGGAGAAAGTCAGAGAATGAAAGTCCCACTTCATACCAGGGTTTAAAGCCTAGAACTTCTTTCCAAGATCATCTGCATTTCCAAGTAAACACTACAGGTTGCATTTTGGCTGGTGAAGATCATTTGGTAAAGCTTAGCGTGCTTACAAGCTGAACCTCTGCAGTCGCCACTGACTTCAGTGGACTTTACTCTTATGCATGTGTTATTGCAGTCCTGCTGATCCCTACAGTTCCCAGGTTACAATGGGGATAAATAGTGGCTTTGTTTGGATGCAGTACTAAACCGTGGACAATCTGCAGTGAGCTCTGGGTTTGTCTTTCTTCCCTCTCCTTTTCTGATGTAACCTTAAGCTTCCACTTCCATTTCAGATTAAGTGTGGTTTAGTGTGTCGTACAAACCCTGAATGGCAGATTGTTGAAAGAAGACGATTTAAGCCATAGTTTGTGAAAGTGGCTTGTTTCAACTAACTACAGTCAGAATTAATCAAGTTTAGGGATCAATGACATACTAAACTGCAGTTCATCTAAAGCGGAAATGAAAAGTTTCTGATCATTTCCTTGTAGCTGTGCCAGAGGAGATGTTGGCAAGCCAAGGTTTAGCGTTACATCTGATCATTAGAGCAAGTCTAGGGTGCAGATGTCTGCCCTCACTGCAAGGCCAGTAAACTGGTTTTATAGCTAGGTAGCACCCTTTGTACCCTCTTCCAGTCCCTCTTCCAGACTAGCCTACTTCACAGGGCTGTACCACTACTTTGAGCTCTTGGGAAGAAAGGAAATATAATTCTTTTAAAAGGTGAAAGAATCCAACAATAGAACATACTATTCCCTAAAAGGAACCACTTGTTCAATGAAACCCTGAATATTTAAAATGCACCATGATCTCCTGTATAGCCCTTCTGGGGATGCAGCTGTTCCTTTGGCCATCATGTGGCAGAGAGTTCCACATTTCATTCAGGTGCTTGGTGGAAAATGTTATTGAAACCAGCTGCAAGCTTTTTCAACAGTGTTCCCTATACACCCTGCCTTCATTATAAAGAGTGAACACTAACATCTGTTCCTTGCTCATTTCCCCCCCCCCCAAACTCTCCACCCTTGTATAAATATTTCCCTATCATGTTCCGCACACCCTTTCGAGATCTCTTTTCGGAGCTAAAGAAAATTAAAGCCTACTGCAACAATACCTTTTCACTCACACAACTTTTTAAAAACAACAAGAGCAACTGAACTGATTTACGGCTCGGCAGATTTCCTACGGGAATCCATCAGTATGAAACTATTTTAACCATGTGCTATTTAAAGAGACTGTTTGGCTTCACTGTTTTCTTTGCAGCCCTTCAGTTGTCCCAGCAATATTCATTTGATGGTTTGCTTTCACCCATTGTTAGGCCTGAAAAAACAGCATGTGGTGGTACTTAGCGAAAAACAAAATCTCTGTGTTACTATTCTTAGTAGCTTATGAACAATGTCTCCTATTGGGTATATCATTTTTGAAATTGTTTACCCGTTTTAATATAACCTGCAATTTGACTAGGAGCAAGCGCTTAGATTCTTTTTTCCTTAACCCAAAAATGGTGGTTCTTAGCTTAAAAATAAAAGCAGAAGAGGAAAAATGGAACATATCTTGATATATTTAGAAAAGACAAGCATTTTCATTGAGAGAAAGTTATCTATGCAATACAGTATATATCCCAGCTGAGGTTAACAGAAATAGCCACCTGCCTGGTCGCCTGCAGGGAGCAGGAATCTGTTGCAGGAGATTCTCCTATACAAACAGGAGCAGAGATTTTCCGTGTTCCTTTCAGGTCATTTGTGGGTCATAAACGACTAATAGAGGCACATCTCTGACTGGGCAGGGTGTTAAGTTTTATGTATTCATCAGCAATGCACTTTTATCCACTCTTATAATCTGACACAGAACCATCTTGAAACCAAATGGTACTCTGAGGAGTTACTTCATCATTTTCGACTCCCCACCCCTTAATATTTAATGAACTTATTTTTTTGCATTGCTCACACAACCCGTCTGCTGAATGGGCAATGGTGTTGTACCTTTCCACGCAACTTTTCAAAATAGCATTGATAATGTCTAACACCAGCATATTGCTGAAGATGCAAGTCAGTGCGACCGGCTTTGGGAGCAAATATGCATTCCTTTATGTTGCTGATCCATTAAATGGGTAGACAGGAGCCTACCTAACAGCCCTGCAGGATCAGGCCAAAGGCATTTCTAATCTGGTGTCATGTTCATACAGACACCCATAACAAGCCTGAATGCAACAGCAATTCTCATGAAAACATGGGAAACTGCTTTCTGCAGAGTCAGAATATTGGCTCATCTAAGCTCGGTGTTTTCTGTTCTGATTGGAAGCTTCTTTCCAAGGTTTATGGCAGGGGGGTCTCCCAGCCCAAGTCTGGTACCCTTGCCTTGCCCGTTGCCTACCCCTTAATCCAGGGTCTCCAGATGGTTTTGGACTACAATTCCCATTATCCCTCACTGCTGGTCCTGCTAGCTAGGGATGATGGGAGTTGTAGTCCAAAACCAGCTGGGGACCTAGGTTTGGGGAACCCTGCGTAAACTATCCCTTCAGTGGTCAAACAGGAAAGCTATGAAGCGCGCTTAAGCCATTTGAGGATCCCAACATGGACCTTGCAAAAAGTAATGTTAAAAGGGGGTCTCTCTCTCTCTCTCTCTCTCACACACACACTCACACACACACACACACACACACACACACAAAGCTTCATTCTTTTCATACAGTTTACCCTTAGTAATAGGCAGTGCTTTTTTTCAGCTGGAGCACAGTTCCAGCACCTCTCAGGTGGGCACCATTACGGGCTGGCACCACTAACAAACTACAGTTTCCGGGACTCATTGAGGGAAGTCATGTGCTATACGCGAATGCTGTGTGAGCAGCCCCAGACTCGGGAAGGGTTAGTGTTGGTGTTACCATTTGCCGCTTTGCTTCAGACGGCAACATGCCTTGAACTAGCCCTGGGCCTCAGCCGTGATGCTAGGAAACAAGGCGAGGCCCTCTGCATATGGTCATGGGTGGTGCTTTTTTTTACTACATGTGTTTTAGGACTCTCAAGCCACGCCGCAGAAAACAGGACTGCAGCCGTAGCCAATCTCTGACAACCACAGCAAATTACTCGAAAGCAACTCCCTTTGGAAAGTCTGCAGGGTATAAGTTACGCATAGGATCAGGCCCCACATGCTGGTAAGATGCAGCTTAAAATCTAAGTACTGTTCCTGCAGCAAAAATAAGTAGGGAACCGGATTTATAAAAGTAATCTTGCCCATCACATGATTTACTCAAAATTAGCAGATTGAGAGAAAAGGGAGGGGGGAGAAGGCGGCAGCAATCAAACTAAAAATTAAGCAAGTTTGTACCACAGAGCGGGGTGGAAGGGGGAGGGCGTGGGGGCTTCTGGTATCAACCTCCACAGCTTATTTAAAAATAGATCCTGCGAGGACAGGTGTTCCCCTACCAACCAGAGAGTAACCAAGACAGCAGTATCAGCAGCTTACGCGGAGCAAAAGAGCGCAGCTCACACAGGGGAAGAAGGCAGGCGGGGGGGGGGGGGAGAGAAAGAGAAGAGAAAGCAGGAATAAAATTTCTGGGTCGCCCCTTCTCCCCCACCTCCTCCTCCTTCCCACAATCTCCCTGTATCCAGTTGCTAAGAGGTTGACACCATAACTAATCTGTTGCATAACCAGCCTCCCACTGCAGCAATAGTTTTTTTTTTAAATAAAAAGATAAGGGCTTAGATGAGCCTAATATAAAAAAAATTAAGCCTCGCAAGAACAAAAACCACAGAGATTTGCTTTGAATTCTCCAAGGAAACAGCACCAGCGTTGCGGGGAAGGCTGTTTTTGTTTTTTTGCAAGCGCATCCATCGCCTCCCTACATTCCAAACAAAAGATTGCGCGGGGGGTATATTTTTTGGGGGGTATATTTTTTTGGGGGTGGGGGGACACACACAGCAAATCCGATAGGGCCAAATAAAAGGAGGGAGGGGAGCCATGCACGAGCCAACCTCCACCCCTCACCCTCTCCTTGTCTGCCCCCTTCTTCTTCCGCCACCTCCACCTGGTCTCGCCTTTACCGTTCAGCCTGACGGTGAACTGCCTCCTCTTGCGGTCGTGTTCCACCTGGATCGGGCAGCCGGGCTCCAGGATGTTGAGCTGCCCTGCCTGGGCCATGGTGGCGCGGGCACAGCAGGCCGACCCGGGCGCGGGCTGGCTGCTTGGCTGCCTCCTCCCTCCGGCGCCCCGCTTCGGCGTGCTCTTCGTGGGCTCGGTTCTTTTGTGAGCGCGCGGGGGGCGCCTTGCGAAGAAGGGCCGCCCCTGCTGCTGCTTCTCCCTTGCCCCCCTCCCTCCCCGCGCGCTCCTGCCAAACCAGCCAGATGTGTCCAAAAGAAAGAAAGAAAGGAAAAGGGGAAATGTTCGGCGGGGAGCAATTAATAGTTAGGCAGGATCTGCTGCTGCTGCCGCCGCCCCCTCCACCTCTTGTTCTGCGTCTTCCTCCCCCTTCACCGCCTCTCCCCCCCCCCCCCAGCCAACTTCAGCGGAGAAAGAGTGCAGGGCAGTGACCAGGGAGAGACATCATAATCTCCTTCTGAAACTGACACACAGCAGCAGCAGCAGCAACAAAAAAAATAAAAACCACACAAAAAAAGCCAGGAAATCAGCTGTGGACTCACGTGCCAGCTGACCGTCCAATGGGTGCTCGGCCTTTTTTGTTTTGATACATTCCATTCGACTCTTAAAGGGACCGCGGACCCTTGTTCAGCGGCGCGCGCGCCCCCCCCTCCAGATCTTCTCCGTGGTTGTCTCGTGTTTGTGTGTGTTTATGTTTAAAGGGGATGAGTTCTTCCTGTCTGCAACTACAGTGGTACCTTGGTTCTCTGTTCCGGAAGTCCGTTCCAAAACCAAAGTGTTCCCAAACTAAGGCGTGCTTTCCCATAGAAAATAATGCAAAATGGATTAATCCGTTCCAGACTTTTAAAATCAACCCCTGAAACAACATTTGAAGATGAATTTTGCTATCTAATGAGACCACTGATCCATAAAATGAAAGCAATAAATGTGCTGCAGTCACACAATCAATTGGTAGCCGAACTGGGTTCCACACAGTCACAAAAACAAAACAAAAAGAGCCGCGTAAACAGAAACGCAAAATACAGTGGTACCTCGGGTTAAGAACTTAATATGTTCTGGAGGTCTGTTCTTAACCTGAGTTACCACTTCAGCTAATGGGGCCTCCAGCTGCCACCATGCGATTTCTGTTCTCATCCTGAAGCAAAGCTCTTAACCTGAGGTACTATTTCTGGGCTAGCGGAGTCTGTAACCCAAGGTACCACTGTAAATAGCAAAAAATAGACAGACCTTAGTGTAACACTCGAATCGGAAGCGTCACACACAAAACAGAGCACGTTCGGCTTCTAAAAGTTCGCAAACCAGAACACTTACTTCTGGGTTTGCAGTGTTTGGGTTCCAAGTTGTTTGAGTACCAAGGAGTTTGAGAAACAAGGTACCACTGTATAGGTTACCTTAAAAGAGGGAGAAGAATCCCTAACTCACCCTTTCCAACTTGGGCTGCCTAATGTCTTCTATGTGCTTCCATAGGGCTTGTGTTGGTCATTTAAGTTAAATAATTATGCAGCTGGAAGGAATTCCCCCAAGGCCTACCTTCCTGCAAGGCAGGAACCGTTGCTAAAGAACCCCTGGCAGGGAGGTGGCCCAGCCTCTGTTTGAAAACTTCTAAGGAAGGAGAACCCACTGCATTCGGTGGAGCCCGTTCCACTGATAGCCCTGTTCTCCAGGAATTTGCCTAATCCTATTTTATATGTTTGTAGATCACAGAAGAAAGCATTTGGTTTAATTATGTTTAGGTTGATCTGGGTTTTCTCTCTCTAAGCAAGCATTTAAAAGTCATGTCAAGTTTTAAGCTGTTCATATTCATACTATAAGGGACGCGGGTGGCGCTGTGGGTAAAACCCCAGTGCCTAGGACTTGCCAATCATATGGTCGGTGGTTCGAATCCCCGTGACGGGGTGAGCTCCCGTCTTTCGGTCCCAGCTCCTGCCCACCTAGCAGTTTGAAAGCACCCTTAAGTGCAAGTAGATAAATAGGTACCGCTTTATAGCGGGAAGGTAAACGGCGTTTCCATGTGCTGCGCTGGTGCTGGCTTGCCAGAGCAGCTTCGTCACGCTGGCCACGTGACCCGGAAGTGTCTTCGGACAGCGCTGGCTCCCGGCCTCTTGAGTGAGATGAGCGCACAACCCTAGAGTCAAACAAGACTGGCCCGTACGGGCAGGGGTACCTTTACCTTTTATTCATACTATAAAGTTGCCTTCTATAACCAGCTTATACTGTGGAATATACCTTGTGGAATTTTGTTATTCAGATCTCAGTTGGATTGTGTTTCTTTCTTTTGGGTTGGGTGGGGGCAACATTCCATTTTTGTTGGGTTCAGATAACAATAGGAACCGGACCACAGCGCAATCTTGTCAAACTTGGTGCCTGCTGTATCTTTTGGACTACAACTCCCATCAAACCCTCAGGAAACATGGCTGGCACCAATTTAGGGAAGGCTGCCGTTAGAGAGATTAAATTTCAGTGCTTAGGGCATTTATGGAACTGGCACGAAACTTCCTCTGAATTTGCCCCATTGTGTGGATTCCGCCTAGGTTTAAACTGAATGGCATGAGTCATAATAACTAACTGGGAAATGAAGGAAACTATCCTGACTGAATTTATTCACTTCTCACTTTTTAATTAAGCCTCTTATTTGCAATGTCCCCCTTTGAAGTTAAATATAAATGTATTTTTCTTTTTTTAAGAGAGTGGGCTAAAATCCTTCTCACAGTTATATTTGAGTTTAAAGTCTGGGAACTGGCTGGTGCGCCCAAACTTGGCTGTGTACACTATACCTTTAAATCACATGCAAAGCACATTCTTTCCCTCAAAGAATTCTGGGATCTGTAGTTTACCCATCATAGAGCTACAACTCCCAGCAACCTAACTTAACAAACCAAGGTTCCCAGAATCCTTTAAGGGAAAGAAACATGCCTTGAATGTGCTTTAAATACATAGTGTGTACACAACACAGGAATTCCCCGTGCATCTGCTTCAAAATCATTCCAGTTTTCCGCAGCTGCAGGACGGCCTGTCTTGCATCTGATGTTGCATATGGGACAGCCAGGTGTGTTTTCAGAAAACAGCCTCTTAGGTTAACTGGAGAGAGCAGGTAGGCCAGGTTCAGCTTGTAGAGCCAAAAAAATATTCCCCACCCCAGGCCAACCTAGTTCTCAGCTGCCTACAAGATGGGAATGCAGATAGGAAGCCCACAAACAGGATCTGAGTGTGACAATGCTTTCCCCGCTTGTGATTCCCATTAAGTGGTACACAAATTAACAAAGGTATTTTTAATGCAAATTGGTGTTGTCTCTTGTCTTCTTCTTGGATGATGCATGAGCGGCCATCCTAGTTTGTCTCCCCCTCTCTTTGTTTTTAGATAGTACAGTGGTACCTCGGGTTAAGTACTTAATTTGTTACGGAGGTTCGTACTTAACCTGAAACTGTTCTTAACCTGAAGCACCACTTTAGCTAATGGGGCCTCCTGCTGCTGCCACGCCGCCGGAGCACAATTTCTGTTCTCATCCTGAAGCAAAGTTCTTAACCTGAAGCACTATTTCTGGGTTAGCAGAGTCTGTAACCTGAAGCATATGCAGCCTGAAGCGTATGTAACCCGAGGTACCACTGTAGGGGACTTCTTTAAAAAAACAACAACCAACATCCAGCTGACTTATAGTTTATGAACAGCTATTTCATATTATTTAAATGTGTTGCTAGTGAATTTTTATCTTTGTATGATCTTTCATGAAGCTTTAGCTGTTGCTGACTTTACAGTGAAAATGTCCATAAGATCTAATCTTTTCCATTTTGGTTCTCTCCTCTTTTAGAGTTTTGGGTTTGATATCCCGCTTTATCACTACCCGAAGGAGTCTCAAAGCGGCTAACATTCTCCTTTCCCTTCCTCCCCCACAACAAACACTCTGTGAGGTGAGTGGGGCTGAGAGACTTCAAAGAAGTGTGACTGGCCCAAGGTCACCCAGCAGCTGCATGTGGAGGAGCGGAGACGCGAACCCAGTTCACCAGATTACGAGACTACCGCTCTTAACCACTACACCACACTGGCTCTTTTAATCAGCTTTGGTTTGTTTTCGACAGAAAGGTAGGATGTCCACTCATATCCATGTCCCTCGTTGCAAGTGGTTCCCTCGTTGCAAGAAGCCAAGTTACAGGGAACCAGGCAGAGGGCCTTCTCGGTAGTGGCACCCGCCCTGTGGAACGCCCTCCCACCAGATGTCAAAGAGAAAAACAACTACCAGATTTTTAGAAGACATCTGAAGGCAGCCCTGTTTAGGGAAGCTTTTAATGTTTAACAGACCATTGTATTTTAATATTTTGTTGGAAGCCACCCAGAGTGGCAGGGAAACCCAGCCAGATGGGCGGGGTATAAATAATAAATTGTTGTTGTTGTTGTTGTTTACTCTGACTCCAGCATGCTCCCACAACTGGTGTTTGTAGCTGAGTGCACATGAAGTGAGCCACACAATCCATATGCACCCTGTATTTCCTGAGAAGTGATCAGGTTTGTTGAAATTTCCCACAAACCAGCTTAAACGCAAGTTGAAAATGCAAGCCACAGATAAGCTGAAGTGTGTACAGTTTGGACTCCCATTGCACATGTGCAGACAACAGCTTCCTAGAATAGGATTTCAGAGGAGTTGCAGGTACAAGGAAACAAATCAGGTAATGCACCCAGGTCAGGGTCCAAACCTCAGTCCTAAAGGCAGCTCCTGGTGATGTCATAGGGATGGGCCCTGGAGACGGAGGTTAATTGGGAGAGGGGAGCAGAGGAAGGCATATCCCCCAGCGTGTACATGCTATAATTTGTAGCCATCTTCTGGGCTGAAGCTTGCAAGCTGCATGTACCGCTTTCCTAATAAAGTCAATCTTGGATATTCAAGCCCTTCACCTGCCACCTGGAGGGGGCCAGGCGGACCTGAAGACTTCATAGAATCATAGAATCATAGAGTTGGAAGAGACCACAAGGGCCATCGAGTCCACCCCCCTGCCAAGCAGGAAACACCATCAGAGCACTCCTGACATATGGTTGTCAAGCCTCTGCTTAAAGACCTCCAAAGAAGGAGACTCCACCACACTCCTTGGCAGCAAATTCCACTGTCAAACAGCTCTTACTGTCAGGAAGTTCAGCTCAGTCCTGGAGGGCTGGCAGCCCTAGGTACAGCAAGTGCAAATGTAACTTGAAATGCAGGGGTGGGGACAGCAGACAGACGACCTCACTGTGTTTTAAGCTGCTAATGTGTACACATGCCAAGTCACTTGCTGCCTCGCTTTCCTAAAGAGGCACTCGGCCAGCCTCTTGCCTCTCATTGTGTGTCTGTTGTGTGCATTCTTTGGAGAGGGCCCTTGACAGCAAAGAATTTCTGGAATGGAAGTGGGTGGGGAATATGAAAACCACCCAGTATGTGCCGTGCTATTTACTCATGCAGCTCATTTACGAGTCCTTTTCCTGCAAGGCCACCTGACCTTCTCCCTGCTCCTGTTAAATCACAAACAAGGGAAGGTTCTGTTGGCTGAATCTCAAGGAAGCATGAATGACGTGTGGGCATGTTTTTCAAGCTCAGGGTGGAGGGGGAGACGGAGGAGCAATTTTGTCTTCTCCCAAGTCATCACACATAAACACTCAAAGGCTGGCATTGTAGGAACGTAGAGCTTATTTGTAACCTGAGCCTCATATCAAAGCCTTTCTGGGGATGGTCATAGTATGATGTTGGAACAGCTGCTTTGCATGCAGAAGGTCCATGGTTTCGTCCCTGGCATCTCCAGGTAGGACTGGGAAATACTCCCAGTTTGAAACCCTGGAGAGCCATTGCAGAAAATACTGAGCTTAGAGGAACCAGTTGGTTGACCTGGTATAAGGCAGCTTGCTAAGTAGAAGTCCAAATGCAACCTGGGCTGGTGCCAGCACCTGCCCTCCTTGAGCAGCTGACCGGATGTCACATGAACAGCAATAAAAAACATGGTGTCAGTGCTCTTCACTCTTCACAGAGCAAGCCTAGTGATCCTAGCAACTCTTCCCAGTAGGTCTTGCTCCAGTGAAGCAGTTGCAAGGACTGAAGGTCCCTGCCTTTCCCCCACTCTGCAAGACTCCTCCCCTCCAGGGTCTTTCCCAAGCAGTCTCCCTGCTTGGAACGCCCTGAATTATTCAGGGAGAATCCTGCCCCATCACTGCCTCTTGCCCCCTCTCCAGCCCTCCTCTTCTGCCTCTGAGTCTGGGTTTGCAGATGTTCTTGAAACCACAACTCCCATCATTCTTGACCGCTGGCCATGCTGGCTAGGAATGATGGCTGTTGTAGTCCAGCAAACACCTGGGAACCCAAGTTTGAGGAAGGCTGACCTAATGCCTCACCTGGAAGCACCTTGGCTGTCTTGAAACTCACAGCTCAAACAAGTCCCATGCCACCTTGTGATTAAACCATCAAACGGCACTCTCTGTGCAACACCCAAGACTTCTATGCCGTGGTGAGATAAGCTTAGGATCCATCATAGGTGGTGAACATTCTTGCCCTCAGGCTCATGCCCAAAACATAATGAAGACCTCCATCAAACTATACTTTCAAAACAGTGACATTCCACTTTAAACAGTCATGACTTCCCTCAAAGAATCCTGGGAGATGTAGTTTGTTAACAGGGCTGGCCCAGGGTACTTTGGCGCCTGAAATGAACCACAGTACAGGCAACTCCCCCTTTGTGCACATTTGACATGTACACAATTGCCAACATGTGCACTGTTTTTCGGCCCCAAAACAGAGTTGTCTGCATAGCACCCACCAGGGAACAAGGGGTGAACGAAGATCTACACGGGGAACAAGGGTGAGAATAAAATCAGCCTTACCCAATGGCTGAAGTGGGAATCAAAAGCGTTGTGGGTGGTGAGGAAGGGGCCTGCTCATAATCATGCCAGCAGCCCCCAGAGGGCAGCCCCTGCCATTTACTGTATTTTCCGCTCTATAAGACGCACCTTTCCCCTCCTAAAAAGTAAGGGGAAATGTGTGTGCGTCTTATGGAGCGAATGCAGGTGGGAGGCTCTGCTCAGCGCTGCCCTTCTCCCTCCTCGGGGAAAAGCCCCCAAGAGCTGCACACACACTCCGCGCGCTCTTTAAAGGGAGCGCGGCTCTTGGGGGAGCCTTAGCCGCACGCAGCCTCTCCCGGGCAGGGGGATGAAGGCTCCCCTTGCCTGGGAGAGGCTGTGCACGACTATCCCATAAGCCAGGACAGCAAGTGGGATCGCTGTGCAGCTATCCCACTTGCTGACCTGGCGTCTGGGATTCAGAGTATTTTTTTTCTTGTTTTCCTCTTCCAAAAACTAGGTGCGTCTTATGGTCTGGTGCATCTTATAGAGCGAAAAATACGGTACTCCCCATGGCAGGAGGAGAACAGCAGCACCTATTTGCCAAGAGGCTGCTGTAGAGGCGGAATGGCGGGTGCTGCTGAGGAGCCCCCAAAGAGTGAAGGGCAGTTGCCACGCTGCTACCACAGCAGTGGTGGCGGCAGCTGGCAATGTGTTCCTTGGAGGCTGGCTCTGCCGCCCCTGTGGATCCTGCCGCCCAAGGCAGTCACCTCACCTTGCCTAATTGGTGGGCCGCCCCTGTTTTGTTAAGGGGTGCTGAGAGCCATTAGGAGACCCCCTAACTC
The DNA here is from genome assembly GCF_965112155.1 of Podarcis liolepis. Taxonomy (NCBI): domain Eukaryota; kingdom Metazoa; phylum Chordata; class Lepidosauria; order Squamata; family Lacertidae; genus Podarcis; species Podarcis liolepis. The sequence goes on along the minus strand of NC_139569.1, from coordinate 10,803,910 downwards.
CCCTTCCCAGAATGGTTTAATGATCAATCCCTCTTGCCAGGGAACTCAGGGACTTGTAGCTCTGGGAGGGGAATAGGGGTCTCCTAGGGTTGCCATGGAGGGACGCGGGTGGTGCTGTGGGTTAAACCACAGAGCCTAGGACTTGCCGATCCGAAGGTTGGCGGTTCAAATCCCCGTGACGGGGTGAGCTCCCGTTGCTCTGTCCCTGCTCCTGCCAACCTAGCAGTTTGAAAGCACGCCAAAGTGCAAGTAGATAAATAGGTACCGTTCCGGCGGGAAGGTAAACGGCGTTTCTGTGCGGTGCTCTGGTTCGCCAGAATTGGCTTAGTCATGCTGGCCACATGACCTGGAAGCTGTACGCTGGCTCCCTCGGCCAGTAAAGCGAGATGAGCACCACAACCCCAGAGTCGGTCACGACTGGACCTAATGGTCAGGGGTCCCTTTACCTTTACCCAAAAAACATCTGGAGGGCCGAGTTTGAGGAAGCCTGCTTTAAATGTACAGTGGTTCTTGAGGAAAAGGGTGGGATGGAAATGCAACAAATGAACAATAAAGCAAATAAAAGAGGCATCTCTTTTACCATGTTATCTATACCCTGGATTATATGCTTAGCCTTTCGCTGCAGGAAGTTCTGGTGGGACTCTCAGGAGTAAACCAAAGTGGGGGATTCCTCCCAGCACAGATACTTTAGTTTCAGAGAAGGGACCTACCTCAGGACCACAGCAGGGTGCAAAAGGGTTAAACTCCCCTGCTACCTGCTTACTTGCTGCAGTCCAGATACCTGTCAAACCTTCCCTGCAGCAGAGGCTTATTATAATTATTTATTAGTGTATTTGTCTGTTAGGTGCAAAAGACACATTTAACATTGGTGGGAGCGGCCTGCTATCTCTCATTGTTTCCTCCCAGGTGGTGGGTACTCCTTTAATCCATGGCACAGATTAGCAGCCTAACAGCTTCCTTTCCACAGCTTCCTTTCCTACTGAAATGAATAACTTCTCCGCCCACGCATGCTGTCCTAACGTCTCCCCGCCCTTTCATTCTTCTCATAAGGCTTCTCTTTTCCTGTCCACCCTCTTACCCAATTCTACCCTTCGAGATAAGAGGGAGTTAAGACACACAGAGAGGCCAGATTGCATTTGGATCCCTATTTTTCACCCCAGTGTGTGTAGGCCAGGCATGGCCAAACTTGGCCCTCCAGCTGTTTTGGGACTACAGTTCCCATCATCCCTGACCACTGGCCCTGTCAGCTAGGGATGATGGGAGTTGTAGTCCGAAAAACAGCTAGAGGGCCAAGTTTGGCCATGCCTGGTATAGGGTGTTGCCAGCTCAGGAGGAGGAGGAGGAGGAGGAGGAGGAGGAGGAGGAGGAGGAAGAAGAAGAAGAAGAAGAAGAAGAAGAAGAGGAGTTTGGATTTGATATCCCGCCAGTGGCATAGCGTGGGTTGTCAGCACCCGGGGCAAGGCAAGTAATTTGCGCCCCCTAACCCGTGGATTTGCGCCCCCTAACCTGTGGATTTGCGCCCCCTAACCCTAACCCCCAGATGTTGCGCCCGGTGCGGCCGGCCCCCCCTGCACCCCCCACGCTACGCCACTGTATCCCGCCTTTCACTCCCTTTAAGGAGTCTCAAAGTGGCTAACATTCTCCTTTCCCTTCCTCCCCCACAACAAACCCTCTGTGAGGTGAGTGGGGCTGAGAGACTTCAAAGAAGTGTGACTGGCCCAAGGTCACCCAGCAGCTGCATGTGGGGGAGCGAGGAAGCGAACCCGGTTCACCAGATTACAAGTCCACCGCTCTTAACCACTACACCACACTGAGAGCTAGGGGTGGCCTCTGGTGATGCAACAGCATAGCGTGGGTTGCCGGGACCCAGGGTGGGCAAGTTGCAACCGCCACCTGAGCTCACCGCCACTGGAGCCTGCACAGGGCAGAGCCCAACCAGCCAGTGCAACCTTTGGCAGGGAATCCCTCCAACATCCTCAGAGAGGAGCATTGGGCTGAGCTATGCTGGGTCCCCTCGCCCGCCACATTCTGGGGTCCACACCTGTTCATCATGAACCTGACTTGCTCTGCTGCCTTTTCCAGAATGGGGCGGGGATCCCCATGGAAGCAGGCACCTGCGTGACCTGCTCCTGGTTGTGCCCTCTCTGCGAACTGCCCTTAGATCTATGGACACCGTTTTCATAAATAATAAAACACAGACCTACAATTCCCAGCACCCTGAACAAACTACAGTTCCCAGGATTCCCTGTGACTGCTAATGTGGCATAAAAGTGCTAAGGAACATGTGGCATGGATGTGACTCTTGCCCGCCACACAATGTTAAGCTGGAACAAGAATCCCTTTTGATAACTCATCCTGCTCTGGAAGTTCCAGATTCCAAGCTTGGGTGGTTCTCCGCAGATAATGCTGCCACTTGTAGTTCCCTGGTTCACCACATGGGGCAGCTTCCTGACGACAGCAATGTAGCACTTCTATCCTGCACGATGCACGATGCACCGTACGAACATTTGGGTGAAACTCTTAATGGGCTGTTTTAATGCACTGTGGGATTTTTCTGCTGTAGACGGATGGGATGGGATACACATGATTGTAATGTGACTGAGTTCTGCAGCAGTTAGCTTTTATGGTGCCCCATGGTGATACATCTGGAGATAACACATTTTCCCTAAATACAAATTTCCTTAAATTCCCAAACTTCCCCACCCACACCCCCTCCACGGACCACATGAAAATTATGGATTTTTCTGACTCGGTGCAACAAGACAACTAGCTTCCTGAGGTTTAAAAATATATAAAAAACCCTCCCAGAACAGATTCTGCTCCTGTAATAGGAAAACACCATCACATAATTTGGGATTGCCCTCTTCTCGACACTCATCGCAGAGATCTCCTAGGGACTGCCTTGCAGCTCAAAATATTGATTTACAAAGAGTCTGTCATCCAATATTTGTCGAGGGATGATACTACAAAGATTGTTTCGGGGTACTTAGCCAAGATCTTTAAAGCTAAATCTAACATTTCCTGATTTATTCGATGGTGGCTATGTAGTCTTTTATATATTGTATGTGTTTGGATTATCAATGCATTTGGATGATTTTGGATGATTTTACTGTTTTAATTTATGCCAACGAAGGCTAGTAGCAGCAGCTAGCTTCCTGTTTTCCTGGCAGCCTCTTGCCAAACCTCAGAGGGCAACGGCGCAGAAGAAGCAAGACCTCGGATGCTGAAACACAGCATGCCAGTGGTAACCCAATGCAGGGAAACCAACTTTTATTTTCAAATATTTTAAGATAACATTTTAGTTTTCTGTTATGTTGCTTTGACTGTATGCTCTATATTTGACTTTCTTCAGATTGTTTCATTTATGTTTTATTGATTTAATATGCTGCAAACTGCTTTGCTGTAAACCACAGAGCCTAGGACTTGCCGATCAGAAGGTTGGCGGTTCGAATCCCTGCGACGGGGTGAGCTCCTGTTGCTCGGTCCCTGCTCCTGCCCACCTAGCAGTTCGAAAGCACATCAAAGTGCAAGTAGATAAATAGGTACTGCTCCGTCGGGAAGGTAAACGGCGTTTCCGTGCGCTGCTCTGGTTCGCCAGAAGTGGCTTAGTCATGCTGGCCACATGACCCAGAAGCTGTACGCCGGCTCCCTTGGCCAATAAAGCGAGATGAGCGCCGCAACCCCAGAGTCGGCCACGGCTGGACCTAATGGTCAGGGGTCCCTTTACCTTTACCTAAACCGGTTTGAGATTTTTCTTAAAAATATGAAGCGGTACAGAAATTAAAAATAATAAAAAAAAACTTGCAGGGGAAGAAGGTGACGAGGATTCCTGGGGCACCCAGAACGCCTTCCGCCTTGTGCATAGATCAACACTTCTCCACCGCGCAGCCGGTGACTGGGATTCCCTGCAAGGCTACCTGAGTATAAAAGGTAGAGCAGGGAGGGGCGTGGCCTAGCACAGCCCCGCCCCCTTCAGAGAAGGCAGCCAATGCGGGGGGCAGAACGGATGGTCCTGGGCGGGGCCGGGACTCCTTTTATGCCAGCTCCTCGCCGCCCCTCCTGCAGAGGCTGTTGCGCTTGATCCCCGCGAAGGCTGCGAGGCTGTTTGGACATGTCCTGGGTGCTGCCGGCGCGCGCCCTTCCCCGACGTCTCCCGCTGCCTCACCTGGGCGCCTAGCCGGATCTTCATCGGGCGGAACCCGCCAGGAAGCAGCGCTCTCTCTCCTCCGCCGATCCACTCAGCCAGAGAGAGAGCCATGTCCCTTCCGAAAGGTAAGAGAGGGATCTCGCGTGGGTTGCGCGAGTGGCCAGAGGCTCTTTTGCGACTCAGGCAAAGGCCAACTGCTCGCACCCCTGCGCTCCACCCCAATGCAAACTTCGGTGTTCAGAAACGGATGGCAGGAAACGCACAACGCTCGAAACCGCCAAAAAAAGTATTTTTTTTTTTTTGCAACGATAAGCAATGCAAGATCTCTTGCTGATCTCTCCCAAATGCGAAATGTTTGAGCGCACAAGTCAAATGGAATAATCGTGTGACTATAAATCTGGCCTAACGATAGCTCTGGCACTCCGAGAACGGGATCTTCCTGATTTTGCCCTCTTCTCTTTAAAACCGAAAGGTGGTCACACTGTCTTTTTTTATTATCTCTTACTGTTTTGTTTAACCGTTTTTAAAACGAGTTTTGAATTCATTGGTGAGAATGAGATCGGTTGTCCCTGAACTTTCTTGAATGCGTTTTATTTTCCGTCCTTATTATGCCAGTGCAATGTCTTGAGAACAGTGTTGAAAGGCAATTTGCCAATACTATTAATTAGGTGATTATTAATGGTTTTGTGGTACAGTAATATCTGGAAGGTGGCTTGCCAGGAGCGTGATTGGTGCGGAATCGGAATCACCTCTTCTAGGTGCCAGATCTGAGTGTATTTTTCAGTCCAAAATTGTATCGAGGTCTCTGTAATCCACTGTGGGTGCAAACAGGTGTGTGTATTGTATTTTATGATGGGTGTATGATTATTTTTTGCTTTGCATGTGTGTTGTAAACTGCACTAGTGTGAAAGTAGGAGGCAGAAATAATCCCCACTCTGTCCAATGTGTTGCATTGGACAAGGAATACCGCTTTTCTGGTAAGTTACTCAGAAGCAGAGTGATGCTAGACATCTTTTTGGATAAAGAAAATAAACAGGGCATTGATTCAGCTAAAGACTTGTCATGGAATATTGGTGGCACATAGCCTTCCTTCTCCCTACCCCAAACTTACCCCGAGTTATATATTTTGGGGTCACACTAGTGTGCGAGGGTCATTCAACGTAGCGAAGGAATGGAATTTGAAAAGGTGCTTCTGTGTAAAATTTTGTATGGGCGATATTTATTTATTTATTTGGAAGTTTGCGTCCTGCCTTTCTTTGAGAAATAGACTTGATGTAGCTTACAAAAGAAGGGGAAAAGGCATAAAATTAATGAAACAGCTCGGATGGCTAAGAAACAAGTTCATGGCTTAAACCTATGAGCAGGGTTTGAAAAACCAGTTAAGTATAAAAATACAGACGTTGCTAAATTACTGGTGAAATTAAAAACAGCTTGTCTGAAACTTTACAGAGGGAGCCAAACAATCCTCTCTATAACATGTAAATTATTACATTTATCTCCCCCAGTTCCTTCAAGGAGCTCAAGGTGGTGTACGCTGTTTTGTGTTATAAGTAATGTGTATCTTAGAAAATTGTTGTCTTTATCTGTGCATTTAAACATGAGGGGCAGTGTGGTGCAGCGGTTAGAGCATTGGCCCACTGCAAGGTTCTTTGTGCCTGGCCTTGCAAGGTTGTTGTGAAGATAAAGTGGGTGAGTTGAGTTCCTTAAGAGGCTGGGTGGCGTAATGATTGTATAAGGTACAAACGCATGGAGAAATCAGAAGGCCTTGCTTGCCCTTATGAGCTTCACAGGCAGTTCTTCCCCTGTGCTGCGCCAGTTCTTTCTACAGATGTTTCATATTTCTGCTCTTATCATCGCAGGCTGCGTGAGCTTTGCTCTGTGTCATGCAGCAGCTCTGAGCTGTAACTCAGCCTTGGTGGGATGGGCAGATAGTGTCATGCTTTTGTTTTGGAACACTTGCTCACGTTTCTGTTTCCAAATCTCAGTCCTCTTTGCGTGGGATCTGGCTGCTTGTTCTCGACTGCCTGAACTCTGTCCAAGGGGCAAGATATTGCACAGCTGCTGTGGTCCTTGCCGCATGTCGGAGGATGCAGGGCAGAATAAGAGTCCTGCTGGGGAAAGGTCCTAGCTCACCAGTAGAGATTCTGCCTTGCATGCAGAAGGTCCCGGGTTCAATTTCTGGCATCGCCAGGTAGGGTTGGGAATGTTGCTTGCCTGAATCCCTGGAGAGGTGCTTCTGGTAATTGTAGACCAACCGGGCGGCCACGATCGACAGGTAGATTGCCAGGGTTATCCAGGTCGATTGCAGGAGTAAAAAGAGATCGCTGGTTGTTCCTGAGCAATGGCGACGCATCCTGCCCCTGCTGGCGCTGCTGTGAAAGCTTTAACTCCCTTAGTTGGTGGGAGAAGGAGTGAGGGCTGCGGACTGTTGTGATTGATAGTCTGACACCTTTCCCCAAAAAAACTCAACTCTGGTCTCTTCCCCTAAGGAAAGCTCAGCAATTGTGGGCAGTGACATTATACTGGGAGTAGATTGCAGTCTCTATAGAGTAGGACGTGATAGATGTAGCTGGATAAAAACCAATGGTCTGATCTGGTATTAGGCAGCTTCCTTTCCTGCTAGGAGTAAGTGGCTGGAGGATGCAGCAGTACAGAGATAGAGGGCAAGAATTCTTGCCATTGGCAACGAGGGATATGGGGAGATGCTTTAAAAGCCCCCAGCATGAACGCAAGTACCCCTGTGGCTCTGCAGAGGAGGAGTCTGAGGCCCTTGTCCTCCTGTCCTGGACAAAATATCAAACCCCTCTTATTTGGAAGCTTCAGCTGCCCCCAAATGCTCCAGCCCGGCTGCTGACTGGCGCCTGTTCCAGAGAGCATAGAATTGTAGAGCTGGAAGGGAGCGCACGTAGATAACCTTGCCCAACCCCCTGCAATGCTGGAATCTTTTGCCCACTGTGGGGCTTGAACCCACAACCCTGAGATTAAGAGTCTCGTGCTGTACCAGCTAGGCTACCCCAGGTCATCAAAACAACTGCACAATTCAAAGTGTTGGTTATGACCTCTGAAGCCCTATATGACTTGGGCCCAGGCTCTCTGAGAGAATGTGCCTCCCTATACAGTGGTACCTTGGGTTAAGTACTTAATTCGTTCCGGAGGTCTGTTCTTAACCTGAAGCACCACTTTAGCTAATGGGGCCTCCTGCTGTCTCCGCACAATTTCTGTTCTCGTCCTGAAGCAAAGTTCTTAACCTGAAGCACTATTTCTGGGTTAGCAGAGTCTGTAACCTGAAGCGTATGTAACCTGAGATACCACTGTATATGAACCTGCCTGGGTGCCAGGATCCTCAGTCGACCACCTTCTGTCGGTCCCATGAGCATCAGAAGCGCATGGTCGGCGGTGGCACGAAAGGGAGCCTTTTCCCGTGGCCCCAGCTTGGTGGAAATCCCTCCCAGGAGAGGTTAGACTAGCTTCCTCCTTGGCAGGCTGAGACTGACTTATTCAGATGGCCCCAGCGCCCAAAATTCGCCAGGTGCCTTTTGTCATCCAGCAGCCATTTATGTGATGGGTGGTGGGCGGTCCTAATGGAAGTGTGGGCTTTGGTCCTGAAGACATAAAATGGGCAGACATTTCAAGATGCTATAAGATTATTTAGATTATTCATTCCTTTCGTCCAGGTTGGAGCATGGCCTGAGGGTGGGTCCCAAGGGCCTGGGGGACAGGTTGGGGGGGGGCGTCATTTATTTCCTGGGACTGAGGTTCAGCATCTTTGTCCTGCACCTAGAATTTCCAAGGCTGCTGAAGTGGTTTAATCCTAGTTGGGGAGGAAAAGGCTTCAAAATTTGGAAAACAGCTTGGTTTGTGCCGACACTGCACTTAATTGTACAAAAAACATATACTGGCCTGCAACCCCGTGCCCATTGAATAAACCCCATTGAGCACAGTGGGAATTGTAAGCGTATGAAAATGGAATTGTGTTTGACACTTTTGGCCGGGCAGCACACCTGAGCTGTGTGTGCCTGTGTGTGTTCTGCTTAAGATAAAAATAAAAATAAAAAATTAAATACAAGGGAATGTCCCTTTCTGGGATTACAGTTGGAACAAGAATGCTTCGTTATTTGTTAATTCCCCACATCAAAGGCCAGGGAACCCTTTTAAGTACTCTGTTAATGACTACTGGGGTATGGCCCGCACGTTGTTTGCATAGTTAGGCATAATAGAGTAATTACTACTTGCGTAACTGGCAAGAAGAGAGAGAGAGAGAGACGGCTAGATACCGAAATGTTCTTTGTGTTTCGGTGTTCTCATTTGCCAGGCTGGCTTTATGGCAGGCTCGTAAATAGCAGCTTGCCCGATTTGCCTGCGGTGGGTAAGAATCTCTTGCCTGCAAATGAACTGGGAGAATTTTGAAAACTGGAGGACAGTTGTCCATCAATGACTAACATAGGTATGTGCAGGCAGGCAGATGAGTCAACAAATATGTATGGGCAGGCAGGCAATGTTTTTCTGGTTGGGCTAAGTAACTTTGGTCCAAGGGTGAGGAGCCAGATGTTGATGGACTACAGCTCCCACAATCCCTGACCATTGGGCCATCTTTCCTGGGGCTGATGGGAATTGGAGTCCAGGAACATCTGGAGCAGAGCTTTCCAAACTGTATGTCATGACGTCAGTGTGTTCTAGGTGTGTCACACTCCCTGCACTCCTCCTGGGGCTGGAAAGGGGCTAGTTCAACCTCCAGTTTGCTAGTAAAACTGAATTATTGTGTTGCAAAATGATGCACGTCTAAAAAGTGTGTCACCAACACAAAAAGTTTGGAAAGCTCTGATCTGGAGGGTCGTAAGTTCCTGTATTAATGGACCTAATGTTCTACCACTGAGCTACAGTCTTGTGGAATAGAGTTTTGCTGGAGACAGCCAGAAGCTTTTGGAAATGCCTCAAAAGCTGGTGTGATAAAAGCAAGCAGTGGCTGTGTTGTAAAAATCAGTCCTTAATATCCTTTCGGCACATACTTGGAGGCCTGTCATCGCCCACTTCCCTTTTGGCAAATTTGCAGAAATCTCTTTGGCGGGTGATAATACCCAAAGGTGACACAGGAAGTCACTTAATGAAGTGGGCTAATTTATTTGGACCATTTTTTAAAAAACAAACCCTCTAAACGACTCCAAAACCACTTTGTATGTGGGTTTTAAAATAAGTCGGAAATGGAAAGCTGTAGGGTCATTGTGCCATTTATTTTTAAAAGGTGTGTGTAACTGCTTATCTTACTTGCCAAACTGCAAAATGAACAGAAAGTGATTTGGAGCAGTAGAATATTTGGTCAATATATTAAAAACTATACATTCAGGTTACCAGACCTCCAGTTCTGACCAGTCTCCAGGTTTGCCTTCCCCTGACAGGTAGACGGCTTGAATCTTCAGGTGGGTGAGAATGCCTTTAATAGAGTAAAAGAATATTAAGAAGATTATGCATGTTGTTTGCGAGCGTTAGCCCAGCATGACTTGGCTGCAAATTATAGCATAGAACCTCTGGGAGACCTGTCCTCCTCTGCTCCCCTCTCCCAATTAACCTCCATCTCCAGGGCTTGACCCTGTGACATCACCAAGTCTCAGGCTTGGGCCCTGAAATCTCAGGATCTGGGATGCTCCTGATCTGGCAGTCCCATTGAAGATACATAAATCAGCAGTTGTGGAAGAGCATGATGAGCCCCAAGTAGAATTAAACGACAGAAATCCTGATGCAAGTGTCTCCCAACTGATGGGGGTTACATTCCCCGGTACCACACGTATACGTGAAATTGTGTATAGTGGGGAACACCATCTAAAAAGCCGAACTCGGTCCAAAATCCACAAAACCCCTCACCAAACTCCACCACAACAATTCCCTCCAAACTCTAGCTCTCCTCAAATGTTGGTGCAAAGGCTCATGGGATTGCAAGCTGTGTTTCTGCTCTTTTTGCGCCATTTTTGCTATTTAACTCTATTTGTTTAAATATTTCCTAGTGCTGCACATAGATGCGGTCGCATGCGAGTCAAAATGCATGTAAGTGGGGAAAACGTTCGGAAACCAAAGCGCAGCTTCCAATTCGGGTTCCAAAGAACGTTTGCAAATAGGAACACTCACTTCCAGGTCTGCGGTGTTTGGGAGCCAAAGCGTTTGACTCGCAAGGCATTCACAAACCAAGGTACAACTGTATTAACATCACATACAAATGCCACCTGCATGACCTTGTGTTAACTGAGCATATAAAGACATGCAACGACCTGGGCTGTTTCTCACCTAAAGATGCAACAGGTTGTCAAAGAAAAGATGGCTGCCAGTATGCTCTTTCTGTGAGCTAATCCATGGTCAGTCCTAGTTCAGGGGTGAGGAACCTGTGGCTTTCCCACTGTTGCTGGATCAATATATTTCTGACCATTGCCCAAGGGGCTGACGGGAATTGTTGTCAATTACCTGAGCATTCCTATATGTGTCTACTCAGAAGTAAGCCCCATTAATGGGATTGGGTTATTATTGGGTTAATGGAATAATAATGGAATGATGATGATAATAAATATAATAAGTATAATTATTATAAATAAAAAATAGGTTAATGGAATAATAGTTTAATGGAATTAATGGAAGTTTTTATAGGATTGCACTGAAAGTGGACTTTATTGGATGCTCACCCATAAGAAAACACTACTTTGGGCTATTATGAATAAAAACCTTTAATACATTTATACATTAATTAATACAGCAAACTTCTTTTTATTATAAGTATCCAATCTTCTTCAACTTAAAGCAGCAGAATATTTTCTTGGAGAAGCAACATAAATAAAATAAAAGTTTAAAATAAAGTATAAATAAATATTATTAGTAATATTATTATAACTGGATGTGATCAAAGTATGGTCCTTTCAATAGCTATTATCTATTAGCTTTGCAAATAATGCTGTATCTTGTGCTGTTGCTTGCATGTTTGTGTTTGCTTAACCTCATGTGGAAAGGATGCTGGGGAATTATCACCTGTGCAGGTGAGTGAGCCTGGAAGGCATCACTGGCTTGTCAGGTGCCTTTACAGCTGAGTGTGATGACAAGGAACTTGAATAATCTTTTCAAAACATAGGAAGCTGCCTTATACCTGAGTCAGACCGTTGGTCCATGTAGGTCAGTATTGTCTACACTGACTGGCAGGAGTCCTCAAGTGTTTCAGGCAGGAGTCTCTCCCAGCCCTATGTGGGGATGTCAGAGATTGAACCTGGGCCCCTTCTGCCTGCACAGAGCCCTATGGAGGGAAATTATATTTTCAACACAGTTGCTGGAAGTTTTGAGGTGAATTTGGAAAGTGGTTTTGAGTTAATTGTGTTTTTGGGGAGTACAGTGGTACCTCTAGATACAAACGGGATCCATTCCAGAGCCCCATTCGCATCTAGAGGTAAACGTATCTAGTGACGGCACGTCTGCGCACGCGCACGTTGCTTTTCGCCGCTTCTGCGCATGCACGTGACGTCATTTTGAGCGTCTGCGCATGCGCAAGCGACGAAACCCGGAAGTAACACGCTCCGTTACTTCTGGGTTGCAGAGCGCAACTCGAACGTGCTCAACTTGAAGCAAATATAACCCGAGGTATGACTGTATTTTAAATACGTAGCGGCATTATATTACAAAATACTATTTTTAATTTTTGTTCACCTCCTTTTGGCAACTCCTGCAGCCAAGCTGATGCCAAACGTATTGCTCTGCTTTCCTTTTCATTTAAATATGTGGAATTTTATTCATTTCTCACAGATTTCACATATAATTCCAATATGTAATGCATTTGTACCTCAGAAGTTGAACAGAATTCATTCTGGAAGTTTGTTCGACTTCTGGAATGTTCAACTTTCAAAGCACGGCTTCCGATTGGCTGTAGGAAGCTCCTGCAGCCAATCGGAAGCCGTGGAAGGCCCATCAGATGTTCAGCTTCCGAAAGAACGTTTGAAAACTGGAACATTCGCTTCCGGTTTTTGGTCCTTCAGCAGCCGGAACGTTTGACTCCCAAGGCATTGGGGAACCGAGTGTGGTGATCACACGGGGCCCCTGGACGTTTCACCACTTTATTTCTCGCTGCCACCACCCAGGCCCAGTCAGGGTTAAATTGGAACATAAACTTCTGTTTATTTATTGCAGTTTAACAAGTGTGTGGTTTCATAAATGGTCTCAGTCAATTACAATCATGGGCTGCCTATCCAGACCTATAACTTCCGCTACCTGCTCTCACTCACTAAACCACCTCTCAGATATTTACTTGTCTTCCTAGCTCCCTAACTGTTCCTGACTCAGCTTATTTCGCTACACTAACTTAACCTACCCACAGACTCTATTCCAATTCACTCCTACTCCAACCAACCACCCAACTCCCAACGAACTCCCTGTTTCCCCCTCCCAGAGCTGGTTTTATAGTCCCTCTGACTCCACCCCCCTCGGTTCTGATTGGGTAACCTGTTTAACTATTTCACCTCCAGCACTCTCATATGTTAGCGTCACACCGAGGTACGTCTACCATTCTTTCGTTTTATCAACTTCTTATCCTGTTTTCCAATCCCCCCTACCTCTTTGCTGCACCCCATCTTCCCTCTTTTGTATCCTAATCACAGTACAATGATTTCTAAATCTTTCCGTTGCTCATAACTCAAATCCTGCTCGCGTATTCATCATATTATAATATCCCTTTAAATGCACTGCTTTCTTTGGGACCACATCAGCAAGACCAAGTGGGGTGTCTTGTTGTTTGAGCAGCCCAGGACCTCCATAATAATTTAATAATAATAACAATAATTTTATTATTTATACCCTGCCCATCTGACTGGCTTTCCCCAGCCACTCTGGGAGGCTTGCAGCAAAATATAAAAACATAATAAAGCGTCAAACATTTAAAACTCCCAGATATGTACAGGGCTAATTTCCACATACGCTGCTGAGATTTGCGCCCTGGACAAAAGGATGTCAACAGCAATTTCTGTCTCACCTTTCTTCCATCCTGGAACTCAAATCGGCATACCTCCTGTTCTGAGATGGTCAGCCACCCAGATACTGACCAGAAGCGGACCTACTTTGCTTCTGCAGGCCCTCTTGCATCTTCAGACCAAAACCTAGGACTATAATGTGAACTGCTGTGGTATATATTTGCAAGAATAATAATATACAGCTGTCTTAAAGCAGGCGTAGCAAATATTGCACACCCTCCAGTTGTTGGACTCCAATTCCCATCACCCACTACTAGCATAGCCAATGGAGGGGCCTCCACATTGGGCATCACTGCCATAAATGAATAAAAATCGCTTCCTTCTGAATCCGGTTAGGCTGATGCATAAATTTGGCCATGGCATCTTTATTAAGCCCTCAAGGAAAGGAAGTGAGCTTGAGTCAGAATGGAAGTTTCCGTTGTGTACTTTGGTGGTGGTTGTTGTTGAGTCGTTTAGTCGTGTCCGACTCTTCATGACCCCATAGACCAGAGCACGCCAGGCACTCCTGCCTTCCAATGCCTCCCGCAGTTTGGTCAAACTCATGCTGGTAGCTTCGAGAACACTGTCCAACCATCTCATCCTCTGTCGTCCCCTTCTCCTTGTGCCCTCTATCTTTCCCAACATCAGGGTCTTTTCCAGGGAGTCTTCTCTTCTCATGAGGTGGCCAAAGTCTTGGAGCCTCAGCTTCAGGATCTGTCCTTCCAGTGAGCACTCAGGGCTGCTTTCCTTCAGAATGGATAGGTTTGGTCTTCTTGCAGTCCATGGGACTCTCAAGAGTCTCCTCCAGCACCATAATTCAAAAGCATCAATTCTTTGGTGGTTATTATTATTATTATTATTATTATTATTATTATAGAAAGACAGGATGTGAGAGGCAGCATGGTGTAGTGGCTAGAGCACTGGTCTGGCTTGGGCTTAGGAGTGATGGGAATTGTCCAGTCCAACAATGCTTGGAGATGCTATAGGTTTCCTGGCTCTGTAGCGTAACCTACTTCACAAAGTGGGTGTGAGGTAGGGGTGTGTGTGCGTGTGTGTGTGTGTGTGTGTGTGTGTGTAAATGGGTTGGCTGTGGAGAAATAATTGTCTGTGCTACCTTGAACTCCTTGGAGATACGGCAGGATAAAAGTGTAGTTAACACCAGAACTGGATATTCTGTTCTGAAGGGGGGGAAATGGTGCAATAACTACATTAGGGCAATTCCTTTGTTTGGACCAACCAAAATGTTGCAGAGGTGTGTCTGTGTATTTCATTGTTCATCTTGCTTTTTATCCCGCAGAATTCTTCAGGCTGGATGTTTAAATAAACCGTCAGGGAAGAGGGTGAGGAAGATTAAAATCTGGGCATGTGGGGAAAGTTCGCAGGTCTACAGTTCATAATAATCCTTGGCTGGTACGAGGGCAGGAGTTTCTTTGACAGACCTGTCCCATCCTTTTTTGCCTTGAACATCTTATCTTTCTTTGCTTGGAAGGAAGCCCCATGGATTGCAGTGGGATTTGTCCCAAGGAAATGTGTGAAGGATTGTGGTCAGCAGGTTTTGCATACCATTTCCCGCCTCCAAACTTTCTCTCCCACATTTCCCTCCTCCCCAGTAACACTTGTCAACACTGCATGGATTCTGAAGAGGTGGATTGGGGTCGCCAAAGGCTTGCTGTTCTGAATTTTTTTTATTCTTTGCCGTTTTCGTTGCAGCAAACTGACTGGGCTACCCTGGGTGGTGGCTGGCGCCCGTAGGTGCTTTTACGGCGGAAGGCCGGGGGGCCCACAGTAGGCAGAGCCAAGATTGTTAGCTGGCCCCCTATTCTTCTCACAAGGTTCCCAGAATTCCCTGGGAAGAGGAATGGATGGTTTAAACGTAACAAACTACTGCTCCCAGGATTCTTTGCAGGAAGCCATGACAGTTTTTGGGGTGCCCAAACTTTTTTCAAACAGGGCCAGATTTGATGAAGTGAACATGCGTGAGGGCTGACCAAAATTGCTGAGCTTTTTAAAGGATTGAACTTGTTGAGCATTTTTAAAAATTGACATTGTTGAGCTTTTTTTAGGATTTTACCACAGCAGGAGATAGACTGCCATAGGGGCTG
This sequence comes from Podarcis liolepis, assembly GCF_965112155.1. Taxonomy (NCBI): domain Eukaryota; kingdom Metazoa; phylum Chordata; class Lepidosauria; order Squamata; family Lacertidae; genus Podarcis; species Podarcis liolepis. The sequence continues at coordinate 10,788,701 of NC_139569.1, read as the reverse complement.
GATTAAACTGACTGGTGGGCTGGATTAGGCCCCCGAAACGGACTTTGGAAATGCCTCGTTTAAAGTGTTACAATACCGCTTTAAACAAATAGTGTGTAGACGAGGGTGGGACGAAGGTGGGCTCCTCAGTTGTCTTTTCCGCATTAGGTATCCCACCGAGGTTTCAACAACTGAGGGGGATCTTGCTTCCGGTGAGATGGTGTGCAGGATTCTTGCTGGGTTTCAGTGAGGGACGCCACAACACGTCCCTGTGGGTTGAGCTGAGCTGAGTGTGTGTGTGTGTGTGTGTGTGTGTGTGTGTGTGTGTGTGTGTTTAACCAGAGAGAATCTGGATTTGCATTTCCTGTCTATTGGCGTGTAAACCTCTTATGAGTCAGCACCGTCATGTTTCTGAATGAAGAAGCTGATTCACCGGCAGAAGTGTGTAGGCTGGGCCCGGCTTCCTAGTCCTTGAAGCAAGCGGCTCTGCCTTTTAAAGGGGAAATGGTGTGGCCTTGAGTTGTGACAGGGTTTGCAGTACAAGTACAGTGGGTACCTTGGGTTAAGTACTGTATTTTTCGCTCTATAAGACGCACCAGACCACAAGACGCACCTAGTTTTTGGAGGAGGAAAACAAGAAGAAAATATCCTGAATCTCAGAAGCCAGAACAGCAAGAGGGATCGCTGCGCAGTGAAAGCAGCAATCCCTCTTGTTGTTCTGGCTTCCGGGATAGCTGCGCAGCCTGCATTCGCTCCATAAGACGCACACACATTTCCCCTTACTTTTTAGGAGGGAAAAAGTGAGTCTTATAGAGCAAAAAATACAGTACTTAATTCGTTCTGGAGGTCCGTTCTTAACCTGAAACTGTTCTTAACCTGAGGTACCACTTTGGCTAATGGGGCCTCCCACTGCCGCTGTGCCGCCGGAGCCCGATTGCTGTTCTCATCCTGAAGCAAAGTTCTTAACCCGAGGTAATATTTCTGGGTTAGTCTGTAACCTGAAGTGTATGTAACCTGAAGCGTATGTAACCTGAGGTACCACTGAATAAGGATAGATCCCGACTGGTTCAGTTTCCGTTTCCCTTATGTGTTGGAGGTCTGGGTTCAGGGGCGAACGTTGGTAATACTCACATTCCGCCCCCCCCCCCCCCCCGGTTCACGTTTTGGAGAAAAAAAGGAGAGGACTAAGTGCAATTAATAATAAATTCAAATTTCTAAGCCTGGTGCCTGCAAGTTGTTTGAGGGGCCTGTCTCTCCTACCCCCCCTCCCTGGAATGGGTCAACATTTATAAACCCAACAGGCAAAATGCATTCCTTGTGTAGAAAATCGTAGAACTGGCTAGAGGGGATTAGATTTCTTCCTTTGTTTAAAAGCAGCAGCAGCAACAATACTGAACAGCTTGAGCTTTTTAATGTGGCATTGCACAGCTGAGCTATCTGGAGAGTAGAATAATATGGTGCAGTAGGAGATATTGGGAACTAACAAGACCTGATTGATGCCAGAATAATAATAATAATTAATAATAATTTTCATTTGTACACTGCCCATCTGACTGGGTTGCCCTGGCCACTCTGGGTGGCTTGCAACAAAATATTAAAAACACAATAAAACAGGGCTTGGCAAGGCTTACCCGCAATTTCCGGCTCCTGCGTCTGTGCAGACGTGATTTCCGGCAACGTGGAAGTGAGTCCCCATGCTGTGCTGTGCCAGTTTAGTGCAGCGCACGGGGACTCGTTGAGCGGGCGACTCAGTTTGGGGGTAGCTCGTGGGCCAGTTAAATGACCCCCCCAAGGGCCGCTTGTGGCCCATGGACCTTAGGTTGCCTACCCCTGCAATAAAACCTCAATAAAACCACAATAAAAACTACCCTTTACAGGGACTGCCTTCAGATGTCTTCTAAAAATCAGGCGTTTATTTCTTTGACATCTGATGAGAAGGTGTTCCACAGGGAGGGTGTGATTAGTTAATGGAACTTCTCCACTGAGAATATTGATCTGTTAGTATAACAAGGTCTTGATTTTGGTCATTAACATAGTTAAAGGAAGGGGGCCCTTGTGTCTTTGAAGTTGTCTCTCTTCATTATGCCTTTAATTGCCCTCTTGTGTCTGCTGAGAGGTTCCTTGTAACTTCACTTCTTGCCATGAGGGAACTGCCAGAAGGCCCTCTAGGCTGGACCTCTGTGTCCGGGCTGAACTGTGGGGTTGGAGATGCTCCTTCAATGTTATTATATTTTAATGCACAAACAGACAGCTTGAAACGGGCATCAACTGCATAACGCTAGTTGGCCAAGAGATTGTCCCAGCTTGGAGAAACTCGGCTCCGTTGCATCTATCATGTTGTGATATTAATTGGTTGACGCTGCCAAATCCGGTAGTTCCATCGTGGTGGAAGTGTCCCACTGTGTCCTGGTAGCCTAACCCAAATTGGTCTGGTGTATTGCTGAAGCATAAAGGGGGAGAGTGTCCAAGTGTCCATTGCATGGAGGTTGCATGCATTCACATGCCTGAACTTGTACAAAATCAGGGCTGGTTTACTTACAACACAAGAGCTGAGATTCCTGACATCGAAACGAGTGTGCAACGTGGAAACAAGCACCTAGCACAGCAGCCGTTTTTAATCTGGTCTAGGCGACCCCACAAATTTGGTACATTTCCAGGTAAAAAAGTGGGTCATGTTGTGATTCTTTCCTCCCCACCCCAAATAATATTTATTAGTTTTCCGGTTACATATTCCACATACACATAATGTGTCGCGTTTTACATTTATAAATGGATGGCGGCTAACAGATTGAGGTTGAATCCTGACAAGACAGAAGTAATGTTTTTTGGGGACAGGAGACGGGCGGGTGTGGAGGACTCCCTGGTCCTGAATGGGGTAACTGTGCCCCTGAAGGACCAGGTGCGCAGTCTGGGAGTCATTCTGGACTCACAGCTGTCCATGGAGGCACAGGTCAATTCTGTGTCCAGGGCAGCTGTTTATCAGCTCCATCTGGTACGCAGGCTGAGACCCTACCTGCCCGCAGACTGGGCGGGGTATAAATAATAATAATAATAATAATTTTATTTATTATACTTGCACTTAGGAGCATGTTGTGATTCTTTTAATAGAATGTGATGCATAAGAGAGGGAAGGTTTGTGTGGTGGGAGACGTTATCTCTGGGGAAACAAACAGTGCCGCCTTGGAACTTGGCGAGGCAGGAAATTAATAGTGCAGCAAGCTGAAGGGGCTGTGCTGGGAATGGGGCAAGTTCCTTTTGACTGGTGGTGGCTGCAGATAGTGGAAGGAAATGTGGGTTGGGGTTATCCAGTAAGACAGGAAGGACGGGCCGAAAGAGCCATCAGGTGCCTGAGCCTCTTAAGTACGCCTACAGCTCTTGAAACCCACCAGCTCTTCCTTCCCCTTTCTGCGCAATGAAAATGGAAGTTATTCTGAACCCTGAAGGCTAATCATGCTGCTTCTGGGAGGTGCTGATCTGGATCTTGTGCTGCCAGGTCTGTGCACGAGAGGCAGTGTGGTGTAGTGGTTAGTGTTGGACCCGAGAGACCAGGGTTCCAATCCCCACTCGGCCATGAAGCTCACTGGGTTGACCTCTCAGCCTAACCTACCTCACAGGGTTGTTGTGAGGTTGAAATGAGGGTTGTGCATTTCACCCTGAGCTCCTTGGAGACAAAGGTCAAAGGCCCATCAAGTCCAACATCTTTGATCACATTGTGCAGCCAGATGCTTGCCAGCAAGACCTGAGTGGAACAGCATTTTCCCACTTGTAATTCCCAGCAGCTGGTATCCAAAGGCAGACTGCCTGATAGCTCAGTTGGTTAGAGCAGTGTTTCCCAACCTTTTTTGGGCAAAGGCACACTTGTTTCATGAAAAAAATCTCGAGGCACACCACCATGCCAGATGGGGAAAGGTCACTTTTTACTTATGTAAAAAAAAATAAAAAAATAGTAATAGCATAGAAGGTAATGGTTAGGCTAGCATCCCAAATATGCTAGGTTTTTATTTGCAGGGACTGTTCTACATGGGAAAGCATTCAGCACTGTCATTCTCCCATCTGCCATCTTAATTGGTACTATTCTGGGTCAACTTACTCTGCTGCATGTGTAGATGAAAATGGCACCAAGTGTGGGGGAGGGGGCAGAACAGGTTTCAGATACAGGATATTAAGCATACACGTACTTCAGATTGAACTGGTTGCTTGCTTTGCAAGTTTTCATTTCCCAAATGACTGCCTTGGCAAGCGCAATACCTACCAGGCTCAACGCCGGTCTCGCGCTGCCGCTTCCCGCGCTCTCAAGGACCCGGGAGGAGGAAGGCGTGAAGGGAATCCCGAAGGCGTGAAAACCTCGCGCATGCGCAGGCCTTCCGCCTGCGACAGCCCAGTAGGCCGGCCGAAGCGAGCGGCGATGGGATGTGGGAGGGAGCTCGCTCGCCGCCCCGCGTGTGCCTATGTGGGGCACATTACAGCCCCGTGACGTCAGCGCCACGCAGGCAGCCAGGCAGGCAGACGGCGAGAGCCCCGTGCTGGGCGGCCTCTCCTCACCGCCGCCGCCCCGCCTCTCGCTGCCCGACTCGCCCGCCTCCCTCCCACGGCACACCAGGCAACGTCTTGCGGCACACTAGTGTGCCGCGGAACACCGGTTGGGAAACACTGGGTTAGAGTGTGGTGCTGATAATGCCAAGTCTGCAGGTTTGATCCCCGTTTGGGACAACTGCATATTCCTGCATTGCAGGGAGCTGGACTGATCCTCAGAGTCCCTACAAAATTCTGTGACAGGATCCAGCCATTGTGGCTAGTAGCTATTGCAGCTGGGTGATCCAGAAAGCATAAAACAAAGCAGTTACATAGTCTGCAAATAACATTTAATAATAAATTGATTTATATACAGTACTGATCTTCACCAATCAAAAGATCCTAGTGTAGTGTACTTCATATAAATAATAATAAAAGCATAATAGACAGCATAATAGTAAAATAATTATAATAATCATTTTTATATTATACTGTACTGTGCTTTGTTGGCATCCGTCTGTCTCAAGAGACAATGGAGTACGCCTCTGTGGGTCAAGTCCAACCACAGCATGATATACGACAATGGAATGTTTAAATGTTACATTGATCACTTAAACACCAACACACTTGCCCTTGTCTCCTGCCACACCCTTGAGAACCACTGTCTTAGATCATGAGGTTCTTAGATGTAGACCTAGATCTCTTGAGCTAATCATGGGTCAAGAGAGGACTCTGGGAGGATGGAAGTTGCGCTCAGCAAAGTTTGCTCCGTCCAGTGGAGTTTGCTTTCTTTTTGCTGCTGCGCAAGAGAAATTAACGTTGTCTTGCCTTGTTCTCTGTTTGCATTGGCCAACTTCGTGACTCGGCTCTGAATGCCTTTCCCCCTTTGTTCTGGCTTGCAGAGAAACAAATATAATACGTTAGTATTACTCGACCATCATTTGGAGGGCTACGGATTCTCCGCCTCTGGCCCACTCCATCATCTTTGTTTACCCTAGTGGGAAACTCACAAACAGGTCACTAGTGCAATGACTGTCTCCTGCTGTCACCCCCCAGAATCTGGTGGCATTTTTGCCTCTCATCCCGGGCGTACAAAGCAGCCAAGCTGACTAGCCAAGCAGCCACTGATTGTCTCAATCCCCCATGAATGTCCCCAATGCTCTGTGATTCCTGGAAAGCTTCTGGACATGACGCACAAGTAGAGTTCTCTCTTGTGTAGACCAGGCTGCCTTGCTGACTAGTTACAGCCTTGCATTTCTGGAGCGCGTTTGTACAAGAGCTCCACATAGTGGCTTTGGGTTTATTTTTAAAACAGTGTTGAAAGCATTGACTCGAGTCGCTGCTTTTCTTTTTTAAAACAAGTATCCCTTCTCCTTTTCTTTAGGTGAATTTTTTTCGCGTTCCACCCGTCGTTGCCCGTTTAATTCAAACTCTGTCAGCTAGCAACACTTCCTGTTGACGCCCTCCCTTATTGGCTGGTGTTTCGCAGAAGCCAAATAAAGCAACAGTATATAAAGAGAGGATGTCAGGCCGGCTGCTGTGGAAGGAGCTTTTTGTGTGGGTGGCTCAGTTGTGAATGGGATCATAACTGCGGCTCGCTCTCTTATCTTCCTGGCAGCATTGACAAGGGGGGGGGGGCAGGGAACTGTTATTTTTGTTTCATTTCCTTTTTCGAGGCTGAAACTGTGTTGCAGTCTGTAAAATCCTCAAGCATTCGGCTGGAAGTTACTGCACTTGCAACTTTCTCACGGGTGTGATTCTCTTGAATTTTCTTTCACTGCTTCCGATTATTCGTGCTTTTGTTATAATAATAATAATAATAATAATAATAATAATAATAAATTTTATTTATATCCCGCCCTCCCCAGCCGATGCCGGGCTCAGAGTGGCTAAAACATTCTAAAATCATTTCATTATGAAATTAATTCCAATCAAGTTAATGGCAACCATTGGGCTAGAAGTTCTGTGAGGATTGCCAAACAAGGGGGTCAGGCTGCGCCCTGACCAAAGGCCTGGTGGAACAGCTCTGTCTTGCAGGCCCTGCAGAAAGATGTCAAGTCCCACAGGGCCCTAGTCTCTTGTGACAGAGCGTTCCACCAGATCGGAGCCACAGCCGAAAAAGCCCTGGCTCTGGTCGAGGCCAGCCTAACCTCTCTCCTTATGAAGGGTCAGGCCCGAAAACTAGACTCTTTGGAAATTTTTGTGGGCAGGGCTAAGGTTGGTCAGTGTGACATACCACAATCCTCAATACAAGCAGTCACAGGCATTGAAAATTCAAGAGTACAGTATTCATTTATTTACATTTATATCCCGCCATTTCTCCAAGGACTCACCGGGTTGTGCATGGTTCTCACCCATTCTTTTCATCCTCTTAACAGCCCTGCGAGGTAGACTAAGGGACTGTGATGGGCCCAAGGTCACCCAGTGAGCTTTCAAAGCTGGGTGTGGGTTTGGACCCTGGTCTCTCAGGTCCTGCAACACTCTAACCACTGCACCCTAAAAAGGTAAAGGGACCCCTGACCATTAGGTCCAGTTGTGGACGACTCTGGGGTTGCGGCGCTCATCTCGCTTTATTGGCCGAGGGAGCCGGCATACAACTTCTGGGTCATGTGGCCAGCATGACTAAGCCGCTTCTGGCGAACCAGAGCGGCGCACGGAAACGCCGTTTACCTTCCCACCAGAGTGGTACCTATTTATCTACTTGCACTTTGACGTGCTTTCGAACTGCTAGGTTGGCAGGAGCAGGGACCGAGCAATGGGAGCTCACCCCGTCGTGGGGATTCAAACCGCCGACCTTCTGATCGTCAAGTCCTAGGCTCTGTGGTTTAACCCACAGCGCCACCCGCGTCCCAATATTGCACCATACAGACCCTGATTTAAAAATTAAAATGTACAAGTGGTTTCGGACATGATGTAATGTGTGGGGTCAACACACAGCAAGAGCCTGTCTCATGTGCTTCCGTTGGGTGCCTGTGGACTACATCTCCCATCATCCTGGATCATTAGTGACGCTGAACGGGGCTAATGGGAACCGCAGTGTAGCAACATCTGGAGGGCTGCAGCTTCCCCATTCCTTGTGTGCAAACCTGTTCCTAACACATGGAGAGATGCATAATGTCCGTGTCGGATATACTGTACTGAGAAATGAAGGGAACAGGAAGCACGAGGGGACATGTGCTTCCTCTCCTCCCTGTCTCCAAACCATTCCGTAATGTCTGGAACCACAGACTTTCCAGGTGTGTTTGAACCTAGGCCTGCTAAACACCTTATCTGCAAGAAAATCAACATTTCGCGGAGCCCTTTTAGGTTGGGATGGACAAGGCTTTAGTTAGAAGTTGGGTTTTCGTTGTTAACGTCCTTTCCTTGAATTGTGCTGGTAACAATTGCACGGGAAGAAGCTGAGGAATGTTTCTCTCTCTCTTTCATCTTCAGATGCTAACTACTGCCACCCTTCTTGTTTGCGCTGTTCTTGAGTTCCTCCCTGGAGAATTGTATGACACCCCCCCCCGCTTTATTTATTCTGCGTCTCTCTTACACAAGCAGAGGAATGTTGGTGCAGTTCAAGATTTCCTGAATTGAATCCTCTATTGTGGTTCAGGCTCAAAATATGCTTTAAAACCACACAAAACACCTGTGGGTTTAAAATAATGGTTTATGGAAGCATGCTGTTAAGCCAAGGAAACAAGGTACTAGTCCTTAAGGATGTTGGTATGAATAATCCCCTTTAGTTCTTTCAAAGATCGATCAAGACCTTTTCCAAATAGCCTTTGAGTTGACTTGTTGGCTGCTGTTTCTGCTGTTGTATTCTGTACAGTGGTACCTCAGGTTACATGCGCTTCAGGTTACAGACTCTGCTAAACCAGAAATCTTACCTCAGGTTAAGAACTTTGCTTCAGGATGAGAACAGAAATCGTGCTCCAGTGGCACGGCAGCAGCAGGAGGCCCCGTTAGCTAAAGTGTTGCTTCAGGTTAAGAACAGTTTCAGGTTAAGAACGGACCTCCGGAACGAATTAAGTACTTAACCTGAGGTACTACTGTAATAGTCATTCCAATTATTCCATTTTTTAAAAATGCCACCTGCTCAGGACAGTGTGATCTGTCCTTTCCTCCACCATAATCTTCACAAGGACCCTGCAAGGTCATTCAGGCTGAAAGTGACAGCTCAAGGTCACCCGATGATCCTTGTTAGTGTTTGTTACTATGCTACGTGCATTATCTTTGTGTTTTTATGTTGTAAACAGCCCTGTGATCCTCGGATGAAAGGTGGCGTAGAAATGTACTAAACAAGAACAGAAATAAATGAAGCTTCATGACAAAGTGGGGGTTTTTAAAGGTGTTTTTGGGGGGGTCATTTGTATTTTTTTATTTCTTAATGTAATTAAAAAATAATAATTCTACTTTTCTTCCATTCAAGAGCCCAAATCACTTAACTGCAAAGCATGTTTAAACCCAGCAGCCATAAATAAAAATCTTAGGGAAACGAACAGGTGGCTTAGGCATAGAGCACAAGGTTTGCCTGGCATCTGTCTGTCTCGGGAGACAATGGAGGTTTGCGCCTTTTGGGAGTAAAGTCAAACTGTTGGAGAGTCGCAGCGCCTGCTGTGGCCGTAGAGACTGATACAGGAGAGACATGTTTTGTTGCAACTGGGGGAGATGAAGGCGCCCAGTTTTGTTACCTCTGGTCACTGCTATGGATACACGACTTGACTGCTTGTCTCTCCAGGCCAGGGGTCTGCAACCCCCGGCTCCGGAGCCGCATGTGGCTCTTTTACAACTTCGCCGCGGCTCTGGGGTGGATACTAGCGAGGGGAGGAGGCGCATTGTGCGCCCCGACACTCCCCACTGTGGCAGGCGCTGTACTGGCTGTGACGTCGCATGGGGGGGGGTGCGTGTGTTAGTCACGCACCGTCCCGACGTCACCTTCCCGCCTGCCCGCTACATTGTAAGGGGCATGTACGCTAGTCACTGCATTGAAAGGGGGCATGTACGCTGGTCACTGTTTTGAAGGGGAGTGAAGAACACACACACACAAAAAGGTAACTTGTTAATTTAACGTTTATTTCTATGAGGAGGAGTAATTCTGAGGGGTCAAACAAAGAAATAATAAAAAAGTGACAAAAAAGTTATTTTTATAATGACGAGTTTTGCGGCTCCCAGTTTTTTTCTTTGGAAACGGGTCCAAGTGGCTCTTTTTGTCTTAAAGGTTTCAGACCCCTGCTCCAGGCACTGCAGTCGTCCGCGAGGGATTCCCACATGGCCAGGTTGGTTTTGCTGGCCTTCGTGTCATGTTTGCAGACATCTTTGTAACACATAGAGTGGGTCTGGCAATGGGCCCCGGTGTCTGAAACCAGCTCCCCGTAGAGCGCATCCTTGGCAATCCTGCCATCTTCCATTCTGTGGGTATGACAAAGCCAACGCAGACGTTGCGGAGACGGGACTGCAAACATGCTGGGAACGTGGGCTTGCGAGAGCACATCTTTGTTTGAGACTCTGTCCTGCCATGTGATGCCCAAAATCCTCCTGGCCGGGGTGGATTTGATTTTAATCAAATTGATTTAAATCACGATTTAAATCACTAGTCAGTAAGACTTGCTTAGAATCATTTTTTTAAAACAGAAAGACTCATTCTTGCTGGTATAATCTTAATATTTACAACCAGAGGAAGGTTTCATTTTTGGAATAATAAATTTTTCAGAGTAGTTTTTACAGTTATATAAAAAATGACGGATTTGGTTATGCTGTTAGAATTAAACAGACAGATAATTATGAAATTATTGTGAGGTTAATTATTGTTAACTGTTTATATTTGGACAACTTTTCTGCTGTACTTTGTTGGAAGGAGAAAAATAATCATTTCCTTAACAATTTAAACAATTTATTTAACTAAAACAATAACATTATATCATATGTATCCCTGTTTGTTAACTGATGTGGTTAAACAATTTCGTTTAACGAAAACACCTTAGACTGAGTTTTAGCACACATGAAAAACTTTAAACAAATCCTTATTTCCTGATGAATAGCCTTTGGACTATAATGTAACTTAAATAGAAAACTATCTTTAGAAAGATTTTTCCTACTAAAGCATTTTATTTTAAAAATCCAATTTAAAGGGGGAAAAAATCCAATTTAAAGGGTGGGGGTCCGATTTTTAAAAAATCATTTATTTTTATTCACCCTGCTCCTGACGTAGCACATGTGGAAGCAGTTAAGTTTTCAGTCCTGGTGGGTGTAAGCTGTAGGTCTAGCAGGCCTGCACATTGAGCATGCTGCTTAATGGTAGTCAGTTGAGAGCACAATCTTCGCATCCAAAACATGTCCCTAGACCAGGGTTGGGAAAGGCAGTTGCCTGAGACCCCTGGAGAAATCTTGAGTGCTACTGAGGAAGATAAACCAGCAGTCTGACTTGGCATAAGTGAGGTCAGGGACCTTGTGGCCCTCCAGCTCCACATTAGCTTTGACCAGCAAGACCAGTGGTCAGGGATGGTGGGACCTGTGCGTCAGCAATATCTGGGGGGCCACAGATTCCACACCCCTGTGGTATAGAAAGCAATATCCTATGTTCTTGATCAGGGGTCAGCAAACTTTTTCAGCACTGTCCTTCAGACCTTATGGGGGGGCAAGATTATATATATTTGGGGGGGGGGGATGAACGAATTCCTATACCCCCAGAGATGCATTTTAAATAAAAGGACACATTCTACTTATGTAAAAACACCAGGCAGGCCCCACAAATAACCCAGAGATGCATTTTAAATAAAAGGACACATTTTACTTATGTAAAAACACCAGGCAGGCCCCACAAATAACCCAGAGATGCATTTTAAATAAAAGGACACATTCTACTCATATAAAAACACCAGGCAGGCCCCACAAATAACCCAGATATGCATTTTAAATAAAAGGACACATTCTACTCATGTAAAAACACGCCAATTCCCAGACCGTCTGCAGGATTTAGAAGGCGATTGGGCTGGATCCGGCCCCCAGGCCTTAGTTTGCCTACCCATATTCTTGATGATGCAGCAAAATCACTGCAGCAGATCAATACCAACCTCCCCAAAGGCATCTGGAAAGTCAGGTTTTAATTAGCTGGGGAAAATGTCTTATGATGACAGGCAAGACAGACTGCAGAATTTAGAGCATCAGCACCATCCTTCTTCGCTGCCTACCTGCTATACTTAATCTGGCAGGAGAGGGGGACAGGACCTCCAATATTTCATTATTTATGGTTGCAGTAAAACTTCCTGGCAGTTTACAAGAAATATTCAGATTATCAATAACAGTTTAAATGTTTGCTGCTGATTTTAATTACTTTAAGTAATTGTAATCTAAAAAGAACACGTCAACATCTGTATGTCTGCATTAGGCTTGCCTAAACAAAATAGTTTTAAGCAGGTGCTGAAAAGAACACAGCAAAGGTGCCTGATTTCAATCGGCAGAGAGTTCCAAAGTGTAGCTGCTATCAGTTTCTCACAAATGTGGACTGTATGTGTAACAGGGTGACTTCTGTTTACTGAAGCTGTCAAGTGGGCGTATAGGGGAAAAGGCAATTCCACAATAAACTGGTCCTAAGCGGTTAAGAGCTTTATATATTAAAGTTGATCTGAGTGTATGGGGAGAGCCAGTGTGGTGTAGTGGTTAAACTGTTGGACTAGGGCCTGGGAGAGCCGGGTTCAAATCCCTACTTGGCCATGGAATTCACTGGGTGGCCTTGGGCCAGTCACAATCTCTCGGCCTAACCTACCTCACAAGGCACCATATTTTTCGCACTATAAGACGCACCAGACCACAAGATGCACCTAGTTTTTGGAGGAGGAAAACAAGAAAAATATTCTGAATCCCAGAAGCCAGGACAGCAAGAGGGATCGCTGCGCAGTGAAAGCAGCGATCCCTCTTGTTGTTCTGGCTTCTGGGGTAGCTGCACAGCCTGCATTCGCTCCATAAGACGCACACACATTTCCCCTTACTTTTTAGGAGGGAAAAAGTGAGTCTTATAGAGCAAAAAATACAGTAGTAAGGATAAAATGGGGAAGAAAACAACCACCTTGAGCTCCATGGAAGATAAAGATGGTTTATAAATGTAATAAACAGAACTTTGTTTTGTACGCTGCTCTGATTTTTTTACAAACATAGAACAAAACAGAGGAAAATGTATTTAAAAAAAATAAAAAGTGTACATTTGGACATCACAGCAACTGTAGCTAGAGGAAAGGCAGACATGTAGGTAGGTGACACGCTGTTCTTCTGAATGTTACTGGAAGGCAAAAGTGTGGCAGTGACGACTTGGGTGCAAATTGTAGGTTGATTCTTCAACATCAACTTTGTTGGACTGGTCATGTTGTGCAGATTCCTGATTATCGTCTTCCAAAGCAACTACTCTATTCCGAACTTTAAAATTGAAAGCGTAATGCTGGTGGTCAACAAAAGGTTTAAAGACACTCTCAAGGCAAATCTAAAAAAATTACAACTGGGACACACTGGCCTGAAAGTTCTCCAATTGTCGAGCAGCCTTTACCAAAGGTGTCATGGGCTGAAGGACACCTGAAGAAGCGTCTCCACCCTCATCGTTCTGCCCGGACACTGAGGTCCAGCACCGAGGGCTTTCTGTCGGTTCCCTCGCTATGAGAAGCCAAGTTACAGGGAACTAGGCAGAGGGCCTTCTCGGTAGTGGCACCCGCCCTGTGGAACACCCTCCCACCAGATGTCAAAGAGAAATACAACTACCTGACTTTTAGAAGACATCTGAAGGCAGCTCTGTTTAGGGAAGCTTTTAATGTTTAACAGACTATTGTACAGTGGTACCTCGGGTTACAGATGCTTCAGGTTACAGACTCTGCTAACCCAGAAATAGTACCTCGGGTAAGAACTTTGCTTCAGGATGAGAACAGAAATTGTGCGGCGACAGCAGGAGGCCCCATTAGCTAAAGTGGTACCTCGGGTTAAGAACAGATTCAGGTAAAGAACAGACCTCCGGAACGAATTAAGTTCTAAACCTGAGGTACCACTATATTTTAATATTTTGTTGGAAGCTGCCCAAAATAGCTGGGGAAACCTAGCTAGATGGGTGGGGTATAAATAATAAATTATTGTTGTTGTTATGGGCTTTGAAGACACTCGTACTTGGGACGCAAGGGAGAAACGTGCTAAGAGGAAGGCATGCTTGGCAAACCCTCACCATGATCAACTCCCACCCGGAAACCTATGTCCCCACTGTGGAAGGATGTGTGGATCCAGAATTGGCCTCCAGTGACTTATGGACTCACTGTTAAAACTGTGTTCATGGAAGGCAATCTTACACGGCTATGAGTGATCACAAAAGAAGAAGCAGCAATTATTAGGTACTTTTAGGCTGCATTGAATGGGTGCAATGTGTCACACACCCCTGCTTCTGATAGTATATTCCTTCACTCACTTCAAAGTGGGGCAAGGCAGCCCTGGTCTGTTTGGGGGCTTTCCTCTCCATTCTTCTGGGTGGGGCCCCAGACCTCTGCCTTGAAAGTCCTGCCCTGCTGGTTCCAGGAGGGTTGATTCACAGCCTTTGAGATCTTGAGCTGGCAAGGGATGGGGTGCTTTTGTGCCTGGGACTAGCCTGCTGTGGGGAAATTCAATTTCCATAGAACTGAATGACTTTTTATTTCCTTCGTCATAACTGTGGATAGTGGAAGGGGAAAACCTGCAAAGCTAGATTTCCATGTAATCTTGGAAACTACCATCTCAGTTACAATGATGCTTTTAAAAAAATCCTCCTTTCCTTCTATCCCATTTTTAAAAACTAGATTGTCTTAGGCAGAAATCTTTGAGATGGGGTTGGTGATCAGTTGGGAAGCAGAAAGAATTTGGAATCGGTTTGCATTTAAAGGTGATCTTTACCTTATTTGCCCTTCCTGAAACAAACTGAAACACAGTAGTTCTTTGAGATTTGCACGTCTCTGAATTATGCATGCAGCGTTCCAGCCACGTGCTGTGCACAAGAATGCACTTATTAGTGTAAAATTTGCATAAAAATATATGCACAAGAATGCAAGTGTTAGTGGAGAACATGCAAAAACAAAGGGGCTTGCCTTCACTGGAGGCTTTTAATCAGAGGTTGCATGGCCACCTGCCATGGTTGAGCCCCTGGTCTGTTGTGCACTGAGCTGTGCAAGAGGTTCGATGGTGTGGAAGGGGTGCATTTTCATTTTCTGCCTCCAGCCTTCCTCCTTGTGCTACCTTCAGAGCTTGCAAAGGCCCCCTGCCCTAGATAGAAGTGAGCTCTGGCTGAGCTCCAGGCTTGTCGGCAAGGCGCTGAGTCATGCTGGCCTCTCTTCCAGTCGCTCCTCGTTCTGAGAATCGCTTCCCTTGCAGGAAGAGTTGAGTGTGCAGCCCGCTTTCGTTCTGCAAGGCCAGCCACGCTGCTACTGGCGGACGGGGTCTCGGGGCACCGCATATTTCAGAGCTGACCTGCAAGAGCACAAGAATGTGGACAGTCGGTTCCAAAAAATAATAATGTAAAAAGCCAATGGGAAGCAAGAGCTACCGTGTTGCTGGAACTGAACCTCTTCAGATTGCAAGGGGGAGAGCTGCACATCTGAATGTTCCCACCCCTGTCAAACTCCCCCCATGCAGTCTTAGAAACTCAGATACATAAGCTAGGCGCCAAAAGGCTCCTTAAACCAAGGTTGCAGTCGCCAAAACGGAATGTCTAGTTGCAAGGCGGCTGCAAAGTCTTTATTTTTCAAATGATGGACTGATTGTGATTGATTCTCAGTTAAACCTCTGGCTAGATGACTACCTTGAGCTAGGTTAAGGGGACGCAGGTGGCGCTGTGGGTTAAACCATAGAGCCTAGGACTTGCTGATCAGAAGGTCGGCGGTTCGAATCCCCACAATGGGGTCAGCTCCCATTGCTCAGTCCCAGCTCCTGCCAACCTAGCAGTTCGAAAGCACGTCAAAGTGCAAGTAGATAAATAGGTACCGCTGCGGCGGGAAGGTAAACGACGTTTCCGTGCGCTGCTCTGGTTCGCCAGAAGCGGCTTAGTCATGCTGGCCACATGACCCGGAAGCTGTATGCCGGCTCCCTCGGCCAATAAAGCGAGACGAGCGCCACAACCCCAGAGTCAGTCACGACTGGACCTAATGGTCAGGGGTCCCTTTACCTTTACCTTTAATTTAGAACACTGCTTGCATGTGGAAAGACAGTACGCTGGGATCTTGCTGTGTGATATGCAGATGCAAATTTCTTTTGTGATATGCAGATGCAAATTTATTTTGCTCGTAGGAACTTAGGAAGCTGCCTGGTAGCAGGCCATTGGCCCATATGGCTTGAGAGCGTCTGCTCTGGCTGACGGCATCTCTCCAGGGTTTCAGACAGAGGCCTCACCTTGCCCTGCCTGGAGGCTTCTGGGATCAAACATTAGGACATTGTTCTGCATGCAAGGCTGATGCTCCACCTCTGAGCTCTGGTCCTTCTCAATCATCACTGGTTGTCCTGGAAAGCAGTCATGCAACGGGGAGAGGAGCTGCTTAATCTTTACCTTTCCTAGTATTTTCCCACTCGAAATTGCTGATGACCTTTCTGCCTCGTTTTTGATGTTTCCCTTCCATTAAAACGGACTGAAGTTAGTTATGTAACAGCATAATGAATCCTTGGGTTTCTAAAGAAATAAATAAAATCAGTTAGTTTATAGGAGAGTTTTAATAGTTTGGAAGCTGGGTCTGCCCATTTTGTCTCATTCGCGCCTCACTACCATTCCTTAAGAAGAGTAAATGGATTGCACCAAGGCCCCACTGGTAAAGAACAGGTTCTTTACAAGTGAGCAACTTTAACGGACAAAATGCGTGAAAAGGACAATGGTGTTTTTGAAAAAGAATGGGAACCCTTTACAGTATATTTGCAGAAACAGCAAAAAAATATGGACTCGTTGGCAGGATTTAAATAAACATTTACAATTTGATTTACAGAGAGCAAGAAGTATAACATAGTATTATATACAAACAGCAGAATGTATCATTTGATGTAACAAACTAGAAATGGAAGCTGAGGGACGTCAACAGGGAGGGGGGAAATTGGAAAATGAATGTTTAGTAAGGATGTTGGATATTTGACATGTGAAAAGAAAATCTGTAAAAATTATTAAACAAAAAAAAGAACATACTGAGTTTCTTTGTATTTACAAGGATGGCATCAGATTCTAACCTACACAGTGCAGCTAAAATAAAAAAGTTCCTTCCAGTAGCACCTTAAAGACCAACTAAGTTAGTTCTTGGTATGAGCTTTCGTGTGCATGCACACTTCTTCAGATACACATGCACACGAAAGCTCATACCAAGAACTAACTTACTTGGTCTTTAAGGTGCTACTGGAAGGAACTTTTTTATTTTGACTATGGCAGACCAACACGGCTACCTATCTGTAACTGGAACAGTGCAGCTAGTTTTTCATGGTTGTCTCATGCAGGAGGGAGAGGGGGAGAGCGAGTGCGCACTCAACCCTGTTACGCTCAACCCTGCCCTCTACTGAGTGAAGGCATGCAAAGCTGCATATACCCAATGTTAATTATGTTGCTTTTGGAGGAAGCCGAACTGCAGCC
Organism: Podarcis liolepis; assembly: GCF_965112155.1. NCBI lineage: Eukaryota > Metazoa > Chordata > Lepidosauria > Squamata > Lacertidae > Podarcis > Podarcis liolepis. The sequence goes on along the minus strand of NC_139569.1, from coordinate 10,771,639 downwards.
GAAGGGAAACAGTGCTGATTGTGACAAATGCAGAGGATGGAAAGCCTTGCCTCCTCACATTCCTTCTCCCTGCAGGCTGAAAAATACTGCATGTTGGTGATCAGGAGGCTAATCTGAATCCTCCTTCCCAGGTGTTCAAGAATGACTTAAGCCCTGGTTTTTTTCAGTCTGGGCCCCATATCTCCATCCCCTTCTCTCCCCTCTGCAACTTTTAAAAACATAACCAAAAGAGATATAATTATTTGCTTATGGGGTTTGTGGCTGTGCTGCAAAGCAGAAAGCTTGTACATCTTAATTTGCTGCGATTGGATTTTAAATTAGCATCTATTCGTATACATTAGCATATGTAAATTTGTGTCTTGGGCCTGCCTCTTGGCCACACCCCTGCTTCTGCCTGTGATGCGTCTTTTTCTTGTATCTGAGAGAGCATGCCATGAGTGTGCAATTCCTTTCCACACAACTACTGTCTGTCTCAAAAACCCTCCTCTTTACTGGTTCTCCATACCTCCAAGGCTCAATTGCTGCTTCCCACCCACCCCCTTCCTGGTTTCTCTTCCTCTAGCTGGTGAATCTGCTGTGCCCACGGCCTTGCAAGCCCGCTGGATCGTGGGTTTAGTGCCAGGTCAGCTCATGTGCCTGAGTCTTGCATGAGCTGGAATTTTTTTTGCTGAGTTGGATGAAAAAAAAAGTCTCCCCCGCCCCTTTTCTCTAGGGGCTTATGAGATCACGGTTCTAAAACCCAATCAGCAGAAATGGTTCGAGGGAGCCATCCACTTCTTAGGCTTTCTGCAGAGCAAACCTCAGTGCGCCTCTCTGTATATGGAGATCTGTGCCGCTGCAGCCCATCTGGGTCCCATTATAGAGGGGCTGAAGAGGCACAGCCTCATAATGCAAGAATTTTGCGGTTAACTCAGCCACGGTCCTCCTGCCCACCCCCTTTCCCCACAAGTCTCACTCAACGTATATGGTTTAACTTAACGTAATGTAATTGGGGCATTTTTTGGTGATGACGAAACTCTCTGCTCGTTTGAAGGTAAAGCAGCTGGGTGCCCTATTGTTTCCTAGACTGACTCACTTCGGAATGATAGTTAGGAGGGGATAGAGAGAGAGAGATGAACAAGTTTCTCCAGCAGCACTGAAACTTCGATTTCTCTTTGATCAGGTAACGATGACCAGTTTTCCTACCAGCCCTTGGGAAGCAATAAGACAGTGTGCGTTTCTATTCCATTATGTTGTTACTATTGCATTTGTGTTCCGTCTTTCCCATAGAGAACTCAAGGTGGCACGCCTGATTCTGCCAATTTCATCACCACAACAACCCTGTGAGGTTGGTGAATCTGTCAAATTTGGTTTCTCGTTTTCCCTAAGTTCAGTTCTCCACATTAAGTGATTTTTTTTTTAAAAAGGCCTAATGAAAATTCACCAGTGTTTGTCTCAAATTTATCCAGATATATACATTTACATATGCAAGCTTGTCATATATATAATATACATGCATGCATGCATGCAATTTCCCTTAATATAGTGGATGGAGCTTGCAGCTGGTGAGTCAAAAATGGGGTCCAATTCGGCCTGCCAGGCCATTCCCCAACCATGGTGACATCAGCCTATGGGTGGGAGGACGCGGTTTAATTCTGCGTTGACTGTACCCCCCACCCCAATACAGAAATGTATTGGGGGTGGGGGTTTATGTTATGTTGTAAATAAAATTTCCAATAAAATTTATTAAAAAATTAAAAATAATTCTGCGTTTACTGCATTCTGTTCCCAGCAGCTAACAGAAATGCTCAGCTTGGTCAGCAGGATTTATATATTGTATGTATTTATTAAATTTCTACATCACAGGGTGGTGTACAATATAAATATGCAAAAATACATAACATAGCAACAAGCAAAACAACACCCCTTCCCGATGTTCGAAATTAGCCAGGCGCCAGGTGCGTTTTTTGACTGGTGCTGGTCCAATTGTAAGCACATGGAGATCTCATGGGGATGCCACGTTGGCGACCAACATCTCCGCCTGGCTGGCTGTTTCCAGCTTTCTTACACAGTTAAACAAGAAGAGCTTATTGTATTTATACCCCACCTTTTCCTCCAAGGAGTGCAGGGTTCACTGCCATTTGGCAATGAGCTTATATACCTGAGTTTCTAACACTGCTCCCTCCGTAATCTAAAAGGCCATAGATCAGGCTTCTTCAACCTCGCCCCCCCCGATGTTTTGAGACTACAATTCCCAGCATCCCTGACCACTGTTCCTGCTAGCTAGGGATCATGGGAGTTGTAGGCCAAAAACACCTGGAGGGCCGAGGTTGAGGAAGCCTGCCATAGATTGTTTAATTACTACATTTTTCGCTCTATAAGACACACTTTTTCCCTCCTTAAAAATAAGGGGGAATGTGTGTGCGTCTTATGGAGCGAATGCAAGCTGTGCAGGTATCCCAGAAGCCAGAACAGCAAGAGGGATCACTGCATGTGGTTCTGTCCCTTCCCCCACCTCCCGGAAAACCCCCCAAGAGCCGTGCTCCTTTTAAAGAGCCGTGTGTGGCTCTTGGGGGCTTTTCCCCTGAGGAGGGAGAAGGGCAGCCCGTCAGTGATGGGGCTGCCCTTCTCCCTCCTGGGGAAAAGCCTGCAAGCGCCGCACACATGCTCCACGTGGCTTGTGAAAGGGAGCGCTGAACAGAGCCTGGGATGCATAACAGGCTCTGCTCAGCGCTCCCTTTAAAGAATATTTTTTTTCTTGCATTCCCCCTCTTAAAAACTAGGTGCGTCTGATGGTCAGGTGCGTCTTATGGAGCAAAAAATACAGTAAGCAAAGGCCTGGGAAAAGAGGAATGTTTTCGCCTGGTGCCTAAAGATATGTAATGAAAGGGGCCAAGCGAGAGCCTCCCTGGGGAGAACATTCCACAAATGGGGAGGCACAGTAGAAAAGCCCTGTTCTTGTATTGCTGCTATCTGGACTGCTCATGAATGGGGCAAATGAAGAAGGACCTCAGGTGATGATTGCAGGATCTGCGTCAGTTCATATGCGCTTGCTCAAGCTTTCTAATCAGCATTTGAGGCTCTGTAATCTACTGGTGAAAGCTGTGAGATTAGTGAGTACCAAGGACAGAGCCTCTTTTACGGCGGCTCCACATTTTCTTTGGAAGAACGTCTGGCCTCCCTTTTTGCATGTGGTTAGTTTCAATGCCCCGTGCTTTTCAACAGAGGTTTTCTCTGCTGCCGCCACCTTAGCTATTTATTTATGGTTTGTTTATTCATTCTGCTTTTACAAGTATGCTGTAATCTGCTTTACGAGGGGCTAGTTACCCCCCAAAAGCGAGCTGGGAATCTATTTAGTACCATGTCAGGGATTGAGTGTTCGAATCTGTCCTTAAAGGAGTAGATGCATTTGGGAATCGTACTAAGTATATGGTGTCTAGCAGCTTAGTTAATAATCAGGACTGGACCTCTGCCACCTTTAATAGCTCGGCAGAAGAGGGAGGATTATCCGTCTTGGGAGCAAACAACGTCTCCCTTCACCCTTCCTAAAACTCAGCTGCAGAGAGGTCCCAGTTTTGATTGGGACTTTGGTGCAGAGGAAAGGATCAAACTTTTGCAACCATGCTGTAGCGCTAAATTAAAATCTCTCTCTCACCCTACCCCGCACTGAGCAGAGAGGTACATTATTAAATCATTATGAGCTCCTCCAGAGTGTTTTTTATTTGCAGTATTTCATTGATGAAATAATCGTATATTTGTGGCGGATGGTGCATCAGTTTGATAACAGTGCACAAATTCTCCTCCTAGCAGATCCTGCACTGAGTCGTGTTTCACACACGTGCCCGCCTGCCTAACTTCAAACAAGTCCATCCAATCTCTTCTCTTTCTGCCTCCCTCCCGGCCGCCCTCCTTCCCCCTCCCCGGAAAAAAATCAAAACCCCCGCAAGCGCACTGGCATAGGGTTACCGATTCCACTCTCCTCCTGACAGCTGGCTTGCTCATGTTCCAAAAGAGGATCTCTTGTTTCGCTCCTGACGCAGGTTGCTGTGAAGGAGGCCGGGCTTGGCAGTTTGGCGTCAACCGGGATAGGTGAGAGCTGTCACCAGGAGGCACCCTCTCCCAAAGAAGTTCCATAGCTACCCAGCTACAGTGGAACACAAACAAAACCTTTTCACCGCTGCTATTATTATATTACTGTTATTATTTCGTTTATTTTAAAAACACACACGAGGTAGCCTTTGTTTCCGTCGTCGGCTTCCCCTTCGATATCTTGGAGAGATGCATGGTTCTTCTTAAGCCAAATGTAGGGAGTTTGCAGGCCTGTGTAAGTTGAGATTCCTGCATCGCAGCGGCGTTGGACTAGATGATCTTTGGGGAGCCCTCCAATTCTGCAATTCTATGATTCTACGTTTGCCAAGGGCGTACACACAGAGCCTTGCAAGGGGCTGAAATGTAGCTTGCCAGTGTGGCACTTGTGGGCACACAAACGTTTGCCTTCGTGCCCACAGGGTTCCACTCTCTCCGCCCCCCCCATCCCTGCTGAAATTGTGCTTGAAAGAGGCCGCCTTTAGCCAATAAAAGACTCATTTTAAAAGCCCAACCACGGTGCAGGGGCAATTTCAGTGATGCCACAGATGGGGAGATAGGGGAGTTTCGGCCCGCAGCAACTCCTCTGGTTTGCAAATGTACCCACAGGCCCTGAAAGGATGATGGCACCCTATGGACATAAACTTGTAGGCCAGACCTGCTTTGGGTGTGTACCCACTGGAGTTCTGAAACCCAGGTTTGTCCGTGTAATGTGTGAAATCACACAAGGGTTGCCAAGTCTCGGAGTTGTCTCCAGTGTTAGTCTTACCCAAAGAAGACCCGTTGAAATTAATGCACGTGATCTATCGATTTCAGTGGGCCCAGTCTAAATAAAACTTAGATGCAACCCTCTGTGTTTGATCTGAAGTTTCGGGGCAGGAAGGAATATCTGAGTGGAAGGTGCCAGAATTCGTGTCTAGCTACCTTCCGTTGACCAGTTTCTCGCTCTTGGCTCTACCCAATGTCCAATAGGCTCCGCCTACTGTTACTGGGGACGCGGATGGCGCTGTGGGTTAAACCACAGAGCCTAGGACTTGCCGATCAGAAGGTTGGTGGTTCGAATCCCCGCGACAGGGTGAGCTCCCGTTGCTCGGTCCCTGCTCCTGCCCATCTAGCAGTTCAAAAGCACGTCAAAAGTGCAAGTAGATAAATAGGTACCGCTCCGGCGGGAAGGTAAATGGCGTTTCCGTGTGCTGCTCTGGTTCGCCAGAAGCGGCTTAGTCATGCTGGCCACATGACCCAGAAGCTCCCTTGGCCAATAAAGCAATATCAGCACCGCAACCCCAGAGTCGTCCACGACTGGACCTAATGGTCAGGGGTCCCTTTCCCCTTTACCTTACTGTTACTCAAAATATTTGGGAGGACTGTTTTAGAGAGACAAAGTGTGATTGTCGGCTTGTGTATGCCTGTGTTGCAGCTGACCACCATCTTTGAAGGGGAAATCCCCTTTTCTCTTATTCAGGAAGGAATGACTCTTTCAAATCTATTTATCATAAAGGTATCTGCTATCCACATTTTTATTACTTTTTTTCCTTCCATTCATATTACAAGCAATTTGGCGTTTATCTGATGGCTTAAGCTAAAAACAAGGGTCATTGAGGTCACTCCTGACCTAAAAATAAAAATCAGATTCTGCCTTTGTGCACAGAGAGGAACATTTCTAGGAAAGTGGGCAGTTTTCCGGCCGAGAAACAACAGCACATTACTCACAAACGCCCCCACCCTGAACCTGATCTCCCTAAAGTATTATTCCTCTGAAGTAACTATCTCCCCTGAAGTCGACTTTCAGGTAACTCTTCTGTCTGCCTACAGTTCTTAGTAGATGCTTCTGCTGCTTCATAACTCATTTATTTCATAAGAATTATATGCCACCTGATTGTTAAAAAAAACCAAGGAAGCCTCAAAGCAGTTTTTAGAATACTAGAATTCAACAACGGCAAGGTTTTTAGAAACAGTACTCAATATTATAGCTAAATAATAAAATGTTATAATTAGCAACAATGCGTTTTTATTATGTCATTAACTGCTTGGGGACTTTTTGTGCAACCCGAGTTGCCTTGGGGCAAGAAAAAGCGACTAACAATTTTTTTTAATAGTAAATGGGATAGCTCAGTCCGTAGAGCACGAGACTCTTAATTTTAGGGTTGTGGGTTCGAGCCCCACTTTGGGCAAAAAGATTCCTGCCTTGCAGCGGGTTGGGCTAGATGACCGCCGGGGTCCCATCCAACTCTATGATCTTATGATTTCCTAATCCTACTTTGGGTTGCAACTTGGTTTGATTCAGTTACAATTTTGTACATGAATGGGGCATGGCTTTCCGTGAGCCACCAAACAGGGAGTGAAATATTGGGGTGCTGGCATGGGCGTAGCCAGGATTTATCTTGTGGGGGGCAGGTAGCCAGGATTGGGGGTGGGAGGGGCAGGACACCCACCTGTCATCATACTCAGCAGATTTGGAAGGGAATGTCTCCACAACAGTTCTTTTACTTTTCTTTTGACCCCCAAGTGCTTCGAAAAATCTGTCCATCTTTCTACAGTGCAGAGCTTTCCGCCTGCCGTAAAAAAATGTTTAGGGGTGCATACTCTCATTTTCCTATTCCTATTGACAGTGGCGTAGCGTGGGTTGTCAGCACCCGGGGCAAGGCAAGTAATTTGTGCCCCCTAACCCGTGGATTTGCGCCCCCTAACCCTAACCCCCAGATGTTGCGCCCGGTGCGGCCGCCCCCCCTGCACCCCCACGCTACGCCACTGCCTATTGAAATACTGCCCCTCAATGAAGCCAAACTTTAGATTCACAAAATGTTTAGGTGAAAGAAAAAAAGCACCGCTACAGTGTATACAGTACTTGTGATTAAGTATTTTTATTTATTTGCTTGATTGGGAGGGAGGGAGGGGCGGCAGCTGCCCATGGGTGCCGCTCGCCCCCCTTTCCGCGCTTGCAGAGGAAGGGTCCCGGTTCGAATCCTGAGCCGGCCTTTCCAATGCAAAAAGTCTCGCTTGGGCTGCTGGATCAATCTCCTTTTTGGGCGAGCGGCAGTAGCAGCAGCAGCAGGAGGAGGCTGCAATGAGCAGCCTCCGTGTCCCGTCCCAGAGCTGCCGTCTCCCTTCCGCCCCGATTCCCGGGAGCCGGGGCTTTTCCTCGCCCGCCCCCCGTGGGCAGCCTGGCCGCTGCCTCCCCGAGTTGGCGGCCTTCCAGTTTCCTGTTTGACGTCACGGGCCTCTCTCTTTCTCTCCTCTCTCCTGCCGCTGCTGCTCTTTTTTGCAACTTGCGCTGCGTTCCGCTTGTAATCCGAGAAGCCCCCGGAACGGGGCAACCTCAGCTGCCGCCTAGAGAGATCGCGCTGCGCTTTACTACCGCTGGGAGTTGGTTCTCCCTCCTCCCTGCTGCCTCTCTTGCGGGGTCTCTTTTTTTAGCCTGCGGGAGGAAAAGGAAAAAAATAAATAAAAAAAATCCGGATTGCTTTGACTCTGTGCAAACCTTTCCTCCCTCCACTCGCCTCCTTGCTGCGGGTTTTCTGCACGCCGAGAGCACGAAGGAAGAGTGTTTTATTTTTTTTAAGGGAGCAGGAGGCGAAAACAAGCAATTGGCGGATAAAGTTCTAGTCCGCAAGAACTTGGGAGCATGCACCCGTGCTTTTCCGACTAGCCGCCGCTTCTTGCAGCCGACCCGGGGTTGCTTTTCTGCAGGGCGCAAAGTCGTCCCTCCGAGGCGTGCCGATCGCTGTTCTTTCACTTCTGGGAAACCAACATGGACAGAAAACAAGGTAGATGTGTTGCAACTGTCGGAAAAAGGGTGGCGGAAGGCTTAAGAGAGGTCGATTGCAATGCAGCTCGTGCTGCTCCCAAGGGTCCTTTAAATGCCCTGCGTGCAATTGCTAATTTTAATTTTTTTATTTTGCAAAGGATGGTCTGTGCTCGGCGGAGAGTCGCAGGAAACGTGCATGGTTTTGCGGGGAGGTGCCGGGAACAGCCGGAGGAAGGGATTTGCAATGTGGGGGCTGGGGTGGCTGTAATGTCAGCCTGGTTCAATCATGAGCGTGCAAAAAAAAAAGTTTTGCAGGGGGTAGAGTTGGGTGGTGCATTTTGTGTGGGGGGGTCTGCGCGGAAATGCTTCCCGGTTGCACAACTTTACCCCCCCCCCAGCGCCGGGTTATTGTTCTGCAGAGTGTTTTAACGTTGCATGCTGCCTTGCAAGCTCCCCCCCCCCCGCTCCCTTTTCCAAGTTCTGATTTTAGCTTTGGCAGTTGACAGGTAACACTCTCTGGGGTTGCCTCTGCAGCTGCTGCTGCTGCTGAGTTTTTACCTCTCCCCCCCTTTTCCCTTCCTTTGCACAGGCCTCTGCGACTTGGAAAGGGGACTTTTCTTAGTGAGCTGCTTTTTCCTCTCTCGTCCGCCTCCCCTCCCCCACGCCCAGTTGCAACTTCTGCAAACAAAAAGGTCACTTGCCCCTTGCAGGAGAAAGCTCTCCGGGGGTCGGCGACGGGGTGATGGGCGGCAGCTAGAGACTCACCCCCCCCCAAGCGCTTGCAAAGCTTGCAATGTCCATAGTTGTTTTGTGTGTGTGTGTGTGTGAATGACAGAGAACGTGCGCGCGCACGCACCTAAAAGCTCTCTGTTCCTAGACCAAGATGTGCTCGGTCCATTTATTTGTTCTGCAGTCTCCACTTGTTTGTGGACCATGGGGGGGGTTATAATTCTGGGGCATAAGGCGATGCACTCTGCACGTGCACAAAAGCAGGGGTTTGTTTTTTTTGCCTTGCCATGCATGCGTTCGGAACATGTATATATCTCTGTGTGCTCCCGGGGACCTGATTGTGCAGAAAGGCCTCTTTGGAGAGGGGTGGGAAAGAAACTCGAACTTTTGCCCCGCTCGCTCAGGACTCCGTGTACTTTCTTGCAATCTCTGCCGGATTAAGGCATGCCTTCGGAACATCTCTTGATGTCTGCGGTGGCTTCGCGTTGAGCAAGTTTCCAGTTCTCGGGGCTGGCTGAAAGAAAAGTTTGGCTGTAGAAAGGAAAAGTTTGCAGACATGCACAGAATTTCTGCCGCATCTCTTGCACGGGGAGGGGCAGGGCTTAAGAGGCGGCTGGACGCGGAAAGGCACCCTGCTTCGCAGCCTATTATCCTTCCTCTTGAGGCAACATCTGTGCAGTGCGCACCAGGCAGGAATCCTTGCAAGCAGACGTAAGAATATGCAACCAGCTTGCTTGGATCAGTTTCAGTGGCTCCTCTAAGTCCAGCATCCTGTTCTCACAGTGGCCGGCCAGAAAAACACAGGCAGGATTTGAGCCCCAGAGCGCTCTTCCCTCGCGGAGTTTCCGGCAACTGATATTCAGAAGTATTGCTGCTTCCGAGACCCACTGCTGCTTCCAGAGACAGTGTGTAGCCCAGGGGTCAGCAAACCTTTTCAGCAGGGGGCCCGTCCACTGTCCCCCAGACCTTGTGGGGGGGGCAGACTATTTTTGTGGGGGGGAAATGAACGAATTCCTATGCCCCACAAATAACCCAGAGATGCATTTTAAATAAAAGGACATATTCTACTCATGTAAAAACACCAGGCAGGCCCCACAAATAACCCAGAGATGCATTTTAAATACAGTGGTGCCCCGCAAGACAAATGCCTCGCAATACGGAAAACTCGCTAGACGAAAGAGTTTTCCGTTTTGGAGGTGTTTCGCAAAACGAATCTCCTATGGGCTTGCTTCACAAGACGAAAATGTCTTGCGAGTTCCTGCGGGTTTTTCCCCCTTCCCCCCTTTTTCTAAGCCGCTTATCAGCTGATCCGATAAGTCGCTAATAGCGCTAATCCGCTAATCCGTCAATGGGCTTGCTTCACAAGACGAAAAAACCGCTAGACGAAGAGAATCACAGAACGGATTCTTTTCGTCTTGCGAGGCACCACTGTAAAAGGACACATTCTGCTCTTGTAATAATACGCTGATTCCCGGAACGTCCGCTGGCCAGATTTAGAAGGCGATTGGGCCAGATCCGGCCCCCGGGCCTTAGTTTGCCTACCCATGGTGTAGCCAGTGATCCCCCCCCCCCTAGAAAAATAGGTGCTGTTACTCGCAATGAAGTTGTTATAGTAAGTGCCACACTTTTTAACAACAATAAAAAAGAGGTGGCTGTACTGTGTGCCCTTAAGCACCCCCTGAAAAAAATTCCCCGCTGTGCATAACCCTCTGGCTTGTGTAGCCATTGCTAACTTTGTCCTCCATGCTTGGTTCACTCCTTTTTTCAAAGCCACCAACCTCAGTGGTTTTTATATACCCTGTTGTCAACACGTGGGAAGGGCTTGTTGATTTGCCAAAGGCCACCCATTCAGTTTGTGCAGAGGGTGGGATTTAAGGCTTTCCAGGTCATCCCTTGTGTACTTACTACGCCAGTGGTTATCTCACACAGTGGACAGGATGGTTTGAGCATATTGCACTGATCCTGGCCCAGCTGCACTTACTTGCCAATCATTTTTCAGGCCCTTTACCCCCCAGGGAACTCCAGGAATTTTAGTTTTGCAAAGGGGCACTGGGAATCTCCTAACAACACCCAGATAACTTAGCAAACGACAGCTCCCAGTATTCTTCGGGTGGCAAGCCATGACACTTGAAAGTGCTATGATACTGCTTTAAAAGTATAGTGCAGATGGTGACTCGGAGGAATAAAGCCATCCAAACAGCTGAAGACATTGTATACCGAAATGTCTGGGCAAATAAAAGTTTTGTTGTAGCCTTATTGGAGTTCACCGATTGGGTCTGCGTTGCTCCGGGACAGGAGGAAGGAAGTCAAAATGACACCGAGTTGGTTCAAAGAAAGAGTTTATTCTGCTCTCCGGATAGCAGAAGGCACTTGCGTGGTGAGTCCACAGCAAGTCCAAAGAAATGACAAGTTTCATGCAGTATATATATCCTCCAGGCACCCTCTCCCTCCTTCCAACCACGTCAGCTTGTATACGTAGGTTGACATCACATATGTTCCTGCTCTGGTACTCTCAACCATAAAAGGGATTTCCTTCCTGCACTCCTGACCATAAAAGGATATTCCTGTTCCTACTCCTATCTTGGAGCAAGAGGTCACTACTTCCGAGAACATGCTCTGGCGTTAGTCCCAGACTTGGGTCTCTGCGTCATTTGTGGTCAGGACATAAGATATGTCTGTCTGTTCTACTGGTAAAGTCAAGGCCAGTCTTGCCGTCAAACTGATAAGGGAGAGAGCTGTGTTCTTGTTTTGCATTTGCTCAACGGCTAAAGTTTATGCATTTTAGCTAAGGAGAAATGGGGATTTTGGTGCAGTTTAAAAACTGCCTGCACAGTCAGTTTTGGGTTTTGGAAACCCATTCCTTCATTGTCAGCTTGGCACTTAGCGCGGTATTTGACGCCAGGTGTATCTCCATCTAATAGTGAACACGGCTGGTGCGTGCCAACATAACTGTAGCCAAGTTGGAACAGGTCACCTGTGTGCTCAGAGGAAATTCGAGCTTTGCAGAAGTACCCCCAAACTCTTACATGTTACCCATAATAAAAATAATATTAATTAATTAATTAATTATACCCCAGCCATCTGGCTGGGCTTCCCCAGCCACTCTGGGCGGCTTCCAACAAAATACTAAAATACAGTAATCCATCAAACATTAAAAGCTTCCCTAAACAGGGCTTCCTTCAGATATCTTCTAAAAGTCTGGTAATTGTTCCTCTCTTTGACATCTGCTGGAAGGGCGTTCCACAGGGTGAGTGCCACTACCAAGAAGGCCCTCTGCCTGGTTCCCTGTAACTTGGCTTCTCGCAGTGAGGGAACCACCAGAAGGCCCTTGGCGCTGGATTTCAGTGTCCGGGTAGAACGATGGGGGTGGAGTAGTTTAAGAGTTTGGAGTATTTCTGCAACCCCCCCCCCCAAAAAAAACCCACACACACATACAATACAGTATTGTCCAGTGAAGCTTGAAGATGCTCAGTGACCATAGAATGTTGAGCTCTCTTGGATGGGGGGGTGGCTAGAATGTGTGTTCTGGAAGAGACGCAGGCTGCCTTTGTATTTATTTATTCCATAAAATGTATATACCTCTTGATTGTTGGAGGGGGGGGGGGCGGACCTCTAAACCAGGAACAGGAGTTCTTCAAACTGCAGCACATTGGTCTCTGTTTGCAGCATTACTTTTACAGTATTTATTCTTGTCTTCCAGGAGCTCAGAGTAGCCTTCTGGGTTTTTATCCCTTAAACCCATCCTGTGATTGTGGTTAGACTGGTATAGTGTGAACGGGCCAAGATCCTCCGTGAAACCTTGGTACCTGAGTAGGGATCTCTACCCAGCTCTCCTGGATGTGCATGACTTTGGTTGATCATTTTGTGCTTCACTCTGCTCATGCGCTGAATGCACATGCGCAATTCTCTCTTGACGCATGGTCTGCAAGGCAGGGAGAATTCCAAGTGAAACGCTACGTGTTGTCCGCTGTAGAATTGCTAACCCAGAATATAACAAGAGTCTCCTTCCTGGAGCTTTGATATTGTTGGAGTGATCGTCTGGAAGGCTAGCAAAAATCCACACTTGGTACCAAACAAATCAAGGATTTAGGAGAGGGCTGGTGGTTGATGCCCCAAACATACCATTAAAAAAACCCCAGCAACCCGAATCCTCCAAGTGATTTTGGATGTGTTTATGAAGGGTTTCCACCAGGGGAATTGGAGGAAGGCCTCAGGGTGAAAGAAAAGGTAATGCAATGGAAGTGAAATAATTTAAAAGCACGCCCCTTGGAAAACAATTGTTGCCTGGATTGTTTTGGCAAGATATTGAGGATAGGTGAGTGTGCTGCTTACTTGTCCACTAATAGGTCAAATGTCAACAATCGGCTTCTCTGTAATTCCTAAAGGTAAGAATGACACTGTGCAGAACAGCAGTTTTATCTTTTCGATTTTATTTACGGGGTTAGTTGGTCGACAAGAGTATGAGTGAGGACTGCTTGTTCTCTTTCCCCGCAACCGGTGTGGCGCCACATTGTTTAGCACAGCGCAGGTTCTCTTACTGGCTGTTAGCTGCGTGTATTAGGAGGAATGTGTTTTGGCTACCCATGCCAGCCAAAAAAAATTAGAGAACCCTCACCCCCCCCATAAACAAAGCTACACCAGAATTTGCGCATCTCTCTGTCTGGGCTGCACATTGCCAGTAATGAAGTGCTTAAACTAGTTTCCATGCTGCATTGTTAAAAGCAGCCTGCAAGTTAGGAATCTGTTTGCAAACTAACATGCAAGCCCGTGCGAGTGAACTTTGCAAGATGCGTGGAGCAGCACCAAACACATAGGGGCCTTGAGGATTTAAGGACAGCTCTCTCTGGTCCAGTGCCCTGTTTTCACAGTGGCCAAAAAGATATCCCAATGAAAAATCCACGAATGGGGATCTGAGTTGCAGCTTCGCTCTTCTGGGACTTGGCGATTTCCAGCAGCTGCAGTTCGGAGGCAGACTCCCTCCAAAATGTAGAGCCTTAGCTTTGGTCCATTTGTCTAATACCGTATAAGAGCAGCAGAGTATAAGAAGAGGCTGCCATATCAGGCAGAAGCCTCGCCTAATCCAGCTCTCTTTTTTTTATATAAATTTTTTACTGGTTTTACAAAATTTTTTAAACAATACAAACATATAAAAAGACATACAAACATGTATAGTTTCATAACCTTTTTTCATAAACCTCGTTTCTCAGACTCCCCCATACCTCCCCTTTCTGCATCCCAATGTCCAAAATTTTTCAGCAACTTCTAAATAATTCTATCAAACATATGTCTTCCTAGTCTTTCCTTCAATCTAATCTTATATCGCTGTAATCTCCCTTTCTTTCTCAAAACCTCGGCATTTTAGCATTCATCAACTTTATAATAGTTCTTAAGATAGATTTTAAATTTCTTCCATTCTTCTTCCGCCGTCTCTTTCCCCTGGTCGCGGATTCTGCCAGTCATCTCAGCCAGTGTCATGTAGTCCATCACTTTCATCTGCCATTCTTCCAGAGTGGGTAGATCTTGTGTCTTCCAATACTTTGCGATGAGTATTCTTGCTGCAGTAGTGGCGTACATAAAAAAGTTTCTATCTCTCTTTAACACCAATTGGTCGACAATGCCCAAGAGAAAGGCCTCTGGTTTCTTAGGGAAAGTACATTTAAGTACCTTTTTCATTTCATTATATATCATTTCCCAGAAGGCCTTAATCTTTGGGCACGTCCACCAGAGGTAGTAAAAGGTACCTTCAGATTCTTTACATTTCCAACACTTGTTGTCAGGCAAACGGTAAATCTTTGCTAGCTTGACTGGGGTCATGTACCACCTATAGATCATTTTCATAATATTTTCCTTTAAGGCATTACATGCCGTGAATTTTATCCCGGTGTTCCACGCCTAATCCAGCTCTCGCAGTGGCTAAGCAGATGTTTCTGGGAAGCTCGCAAGCAGGACTCTTGGGTGCAACAGCTGTCTCTTCCCTTGCAGCTGGTATACAGAGTCTTGCCGCTTCTTGCCTGTAGCACCTGAAAGCACATTAGGCAGAAAGATGGCTCCTAAGCTGTATGCATTCTCCTTGGTTAGATGAGTGAGCGGTCCTGTTATCCTCGTACTTCACAGAACCCTTCCCTGCAAACTGGCATTTAGTTAATGTGCAATTCCTGGTTTTGGGGGAGATTTTTAGACCAGCTGGAATTCTCTTTCCTTGTCTCTCCGTTTTGGTTTGTCATCCTGCTTGCTCAGACAAGTATTCGGAGAAGTGTCAGCTGAGTGTAAATCTCCTTGTGCTATTTATAGCTTTTCTTTGCCCTGTGTGTGTTTGTGCGGTGATGAAGAGGTATACAAGAGGCGGAGGGAACTGCGCTGCAGCCTTAGCAAAAGAGGCAACCCTGAAACTGTAGCCGCAGCAAACGTTGACAAGGCCTCCAAAACAGAAAGGCGGAATTTCCAGCAGAGCTTGTTGGGTTAGGAACAGGTCACCAAATGTGCATATTTTCATGCATGCTCCTGGCTTGAGGTGTTCCAGGAAGCTGGTGTGTCAGAAGGGTGGAGATTGCAATGCAACGTGAGGTTGCAACCCATCCTTTAATCTTGGAGGTGTTGCAATGGTGTCGCTAAGGAAATAAAAATGTTAACAAGGGCACAGGCATTGAGGGGTGGGTTTGAAGATGCTTTTCTCGTTGCTGTAAACTGCAGCCTGAAGATCTGTGGAGGGGTGGGGTTGTTGTCCAACCTGCACCCTACAGCATGGGTAGGCAAACTAAAGCCCGGGGGCCGGATCCGGCCCAATCGCCTTCTAAATTTGGCCCATGGACGGTCCAGGAACCAGTGTATTTTTACAAGAGTAGAATGTGTCCTTTTATTTAAAATGCATCTCTGAGTTACTTGTGGGGCATAGGAATTCGTTCATTTTCTCCCCCCCCACAATATAGCCCAGCCCCCCCCCCAAGGTCTGAGGGACAGTGGACTGGCCCCCTGCTGAAAAAGTTTGCTGACCCCTGCCCTACGCGGTGATTATTCTAATGTAGGCCCCCTCCAGATGCGTGGGATCTTTTTGCAAGCATTTTCTGCAACTTTTCAGAGATGTAATGATAGTGCTTTGGTGGTGGATATATATTGGACTGATATATTGGACCGTCCATGCAGTATCATTCTGCTTTATTTTTTCTGTGATGCTTCCCCAGTGTTAATGCATTATTGCCATCTGGAGGGACAACCCTCCAAAAACCGTATGGATGCCGTATTTTGGTAGGAAGATACAGGGAATGAATTAGTTGGGAACAAAGCAGTAGGTTCAATCCCAAAACACTGCAGGCACAAACAGTATTGAAAGAGGAATTGCGTATAACTGCCCTGGTTTCATCTTTTATCATTTTATTTCTCATTTAAATTTATATAGTATTTAAATATAGCTTCCCACCCCCCAAAAAAACCCCATGCGTCTTTTAGATTTTTTAAATACTGGTTTTAATGTATGTATGTGCTTGTTTTTTGCTTAAAAATTAAAATATTGTAAGTCGCTTTGAGTTGCTGTGGCAAAAGATGCAACTAATAATTTTATTTTTTAAAAAAATAGTTTTTCTTTAGTTTTACAAATATAGAATTATAACAGTACAATACAAAATACATAGCCGTGGGGTCCTATTGTCATCCTTTTTATTGCGTATTCCATGTTATATGTCTCCCATTTTGTCCGTAATATTTGCTACATTACAAGTGTTACTGCAATCCTTCTAGTGTTTTCATCTGTTTACAGTGGTCCCTTAGATAAGATGCAACTAACAAAATAAATTAATAATAATAATAATAATAATAATCTGGAACTAGACTCTGTATCCTTGAAGAAGTAGGATTTGCTAGCGACATCGTACTAGCACCCCTGATTGTGGAGGAAAGGGGGCAAAGTTTGGACCTAAGAATCTGGCCACCTATGGGAGACCTCTCCACTGATAGCTGTGCCCGTCTACCGATGAACAGAACTCCCTCCCTTGTGTGTCACACTCTCTCCGTAGAAGTTGTGGGCTGCAGTTTGTGGACACGGCGTTCCAGCTTCCTGATCCACCCCAGACTTCACTTTGGGGTGGGGGGAGCAAGTCTCTAGGCCTCAAGGATCCGAGGATGGGCTTGAAAGTGAATGGGGGCGATGGCTGCGGGAATCCCAGAATCCCAGGGAGGCATCCGAGTAAGAACTTCTGGGTGGCAGGACTTCAGAAGCTGGCGCTGCTTCTCGTTTAACAGTTTGGGAAAGCAGAGGAGCAAAAATAGCAGACTGCTGCAGAAGTTCCTCGAGGAAAATAAGCCAATTGGCCTAATTTTATGCTGATTGTAGAATTTTGGGTTTCCTTCATGCAGGGTTTTGGATTGCCTGACCTAGAAATACGCTTCCCCCCTTCTCTCATTAGCATGGGGTCTCTCAGTGTTAGAAACTCGGATATATAAACTAGGCACCAAATGGCTCCTTTAACCCGGCATAACAGTCACCAAAACCGAATGTCTTAGATGCCGTTTGGGGGCCAGAGGGCTCAAAAGTTCTATTTTCCCCCATAACACTACTCTTTGGTTCCTGAATTTTGTTCCGATGGTGCAGATAAAATATCATGGGTCGAATTCTACAGGATTTGCTTGTGAAAACAGGCAAGATCCAAACGTCAGGTGACATTATGGCACCTGGGCATCTTCACTTGGTTGGAAGTGGCGGATAATTGCCAGGTACAAAATGTGCTTGGTAAATGTTGAACAATTCTCTCTCGGGACCTTTCTTGTTGCCTGTCCCATATTTCTACCCCTTTGCCTCCTGCAGCATTCTAAATTCTGCAGAAGTCCCTACGAACAGAGTTCACTAATAAACTGTTAAAAGATGGGCATTTAAAAAAAATAATAAATTGGCGTCTAGTCGGAGGGCAAGATTAAGGGTTTTTACCTGCTCGCTGGAATGCAGCAGCGGGGAACATACTATCATCTATGAAAAGATTTACAGTGCCTGACACTAAGCAGACAAGCCTTGTTGCAGCCACTCATTTTATGGGTGACGAAGGGACGGTTCACACAGTAATTCAGTCTACGGCTGAGCCCTTGACATTTTTCTCTCCCCCCCCCCACACCTTAGCCAACCCCTCACTAACCTACATTTTAAAATCTTCCTGAATTTGGGAGGTGGGTAGTAACATGGCTGGGGAACTTTTCATGGTGGGGAGGAAGAGAAATCAGAGTATTGGAAAGCTTTTCATTTTCTAAAAAACATTAATAGCTGCAACACCAGTCAAACATCAGGCGGTTTTAGAGTTGCAATTAATTCAAATGTGTGTGTGTGTATGGGTGCACCGCTTTGGGGATGTGTTAAAATTTACAAATGCTAATGTTCCCCCCCCCCCCCGTGCCTTTGTTCCCTCCTTAAAACATCTGAAAACTCAAGAAAGGTTAGAGATAAAAACAGAAGAAGACCCGGAAGTATTTCAAGGCATGTCCTATATAGTTTTCTTACCTTAAACAATTTAAGGAAATTACAGGCCATTCCTTGAAATACTTCCGGGTATTCTTATTTATTTATTTATTCGTAAATAATATTCACTTGAGTTTTCATATGTCTTAAGAACACAATGCTATTATGCATCAAATACTATACTACCAGGTATTCGGAGAAAATTAATTTCCAGGTAAAGTTTTGCATTTATTTATTTTTTAAATGTAACATTAAATGTGCTTAAAGGGTTTTCCCTCACCACCCATCAAATATTATAATTCATTTCTGTTTGCCTTTCGAGGTCCAAGTTACACACTCGGTTTAGGGCAAAGGAAAATTTTCTGTGTTCCATTATTTTTTGCATGAAGCCACATCTCTTGGGGAGAAGTTTGCACAAGACCGTGGGGAGGGGAATATGGAGCCTCTGCCCCTCCTTGCCAGGTTGCAGGTAGATCTCAGGGATGGGGTAGGTAAACGGGAAAGACAGACGGGGCCTTTGCATGCTTCAGCTCTGCTTTTCAGGTCTTGTGAGCTAACTGCCTCTTCTCTCGAGATGCGAGATCCCAGGCTTCCTCTGAACCTTGGGGCTGGAGAAAGGTCAGGAGCCGCAGGTTGTCAAAATGGACTCATCACACCAAGTAGCTGGTTCCAGGTTTTCCAGGTTTGGGGAGCAAGTGAGCCCCAGCTTTGAAAAGGGTGTCAGCTAGAACAGGCCTCCCCATGCATGCTCTGGCTGTCCGTTTGCAACGGGAAACAGGGTACAGTGGTACCTCAGTTTAAGAACAGTCCTATTTAAGAACAATTTGGTTTACAAACTCCGCAAAACCAGAAACAGTTTGAGAACTTTACTTCGGTCTAAGAACGGAATCCAAACAGTGGAAGCGCACCGGTGGCGGGAGGCCTCATTAGGGAAAGGGCGCCTCGGTTTAAGAACGGTTTCAGTTTAAGAATGGACTTCCGGAACGGATTAAGTTTGTAAACTGAGGTACCTGTCTGTCTGTCTGTCTGTCTGTCTATCTATCTATCTATCTATCTATCTACCTACCTACCTACCTACCTACCTCTCTCTATCTCCCAACTCTTTTTGGCCCCATCTTTGCTGAACATTTAAAGCACTATACAGTCGTTCCTTGGATCCTGAACGCCTTGGTACTCGGTTGGTTTGGCTCCCGAATGCCGCAAACCCAGAAGTGACTGTTTCGGTTTGCGAATGTTGTTTGGAACCCAAATGTCCGATGGAGCTTCTGCTGGGCTGCAAGAGTTTCCTGCAGCCAATTGGAAGCTGCGCTTTGGTTTCTGAACGTTTTGGAAGTCGAACGGACTTCCGGAACGGATTCCATTCGACTTCCGAGGTATGACTGTAAAAGCACTTTAAACAGTCATGGCTTCCCCCGTTTGTTAAGTGAGGTGTTAGGAGAGGGACCCCCCCCTTTAGTCTCCTCCCAGAGCTAGTTCCCGGAGTGGCTTAACTGTCGATCCCTCTTCCCAGGGAACTCTGGGAATTTGTTCAGTGAGGAGAACGAGGTTCTCCTAAGAACCCTCAGTACCCTTAAGAAACTACAGCTCCCATAATTCTTGGGGTAAGCCTTGGAGGTTTAAAGTGGCATGAAACTGCTTCAGATGTTTAGTGCAGATGAGGCCAGAAGCAGAACTTGAATATTGGCCGTCCACTCCTCCCCCCTACCCAAAAAGCTCTGTCTTGAAAAGTGCACGGAGGCCATTTTGTGTTTCGGAACATTTTTTCCATGTAAACCTGTCCCGAGCAGTAGAGGCCCGTTGCAGTTAATGGCTCCTCTCAGGCCTTTCACACTAGCAGAAAATAGGAGGATACGCCATTGCTGCCGCCTCCTTCATGAAGGCCGTAATGAATGGCCATTGTCCTGCTGCCTGCTGTTCCAGTCTGACATCACTGGCACTCTTTTGCGATGGTGTTGGACAATTTCTCTCTCCTCAGTTAACCCTTCCCACGATCTCTTTGAGTTTTGCAAGCTCCATTCTACATCTTCACGTCTCCAGGAGAACCACAAATTTGCTCAGGGTGCTCGGCTGAGACTGAGAGGGTTCAGACTCGACTCTGAAACTGTGATTTTTTTTTGCATGCTTGATTTATTGTGGCATCTGCACCGGCTCCCACCTGATAGAGCTATGGTTTGTGAGTGGCTGTTGAAGCTGTTTTTTTTTTCAAACCATGGTTCAGGCGGATCATGGTTTGGTGTTGCACGTGAACTGACAAACTGTGATGTTGCTTCGGCCTCGAGAGGCTTTGGTTTGGGGGTAGGATTCGGGGACTTTTGAGGCACAGGGGAATGGAAACAATAGATGCTATGGTCTGCCTGAATATTGGGGGCACAATTTGTGGTTTGGAGCTTAGACTGTGGTTGGCAGTGCAGGAAGTTGTTTTCTACTAAGTGAGATGACTGATCCTTCTAACTCTTTTACTGATTGGGGATGGCTTTCCATGCTTTCAGATGGGGAATCTTTTCTAACTGTGCTGGGAAGTGCTATGGAATTGGGACCTTCTACATCAGGGGTCAGCAAACTTTTTCAGCAGGGGGCAGTCCACTGTCTCTCAGACCTTGTGGGGGGCCGGACTATATTTTGAAAACATAATAATGAATGAATTCCTATGCCCCACAAATAACCCAGAGATGCATTTTAAATAAAAGGACACATTCTACTCGTGTAAAAACATGCTGATTCCTGGACCATCTGTGGGTCGGATTTAGAAGGTGATTGGGCCGGATCCGGCCCCCAGGCCTTAGTTTGCCTACCCATGTTCTACATGCAAGGCAGATGTTCTGCGGCTTGACTACAGATTTTCCCTTTAGCTCATACCATCTGTGTTGAAGCTGCTGTTGCAATCCTGCAGCTTCAAGCCCCCCTCTCTTTACCAGAATTATTACAAATCCTCCCTCCATTCTTTATGCAGCCTCCTCCTGCAGAACTGACGTTGGGTGTGCATTTTGGAATGTGTCAGGTGAAAGCTTTCTAGCAGGGGGAGCCCAGGCGTTAATCAGACAGAGCGTCAAGGGCCATCAACAGATCTTGCCAAGGCCCAGCAAGGACTGGGCATGTCTGTGTGCCAAATTTTGACCTTGCACAGGGCGCCATAGTACCAGAGTCGGCCACTGATATTGGCCATGAAGCTCACAGGGTGACTTTGGGGGAGCTGTCATAGTTTTTGTTTTTAATGTTTTTGTTGTTGTTTATATGCCACCCATCTGACTAGCTCGCCACTCTGGGCAGCTTCCAGCAAAATATTTTTTAAAAATACAATAAGACACCAAACATTAAAAACTTCCCTATACAGTGGAAGTATTGCATACACTTCAGGTTACACACTCTGCTAACCCAGAAATAGTGCTTCAGGTTAAAAACTTTGCTTCAGGATAAGAACAGAAATCTGGCGGCGCGGTGGCAGCAGGAGGCCCCATTAGCTAAAGTGGTGCTTCAGGTTAAGAACAGTTTCAGGTTAAGTACGGGCCTCCTGAACGAATTAAGTACTTAACCCGAGGTACCATTGTACAAGGGGAAGTCACTGCATCTCAGCCTAGCCTACTTCAGAGGGTTGTTGTGGCGATTAATTGAGGAGGGAGGAAGAAACAAGCATGCTATCTTGACCTCTTTGCAAGAAACGAACAAGGAATAACTCAACACGCAGCAACACTGGTGCTGTTACGTGGAAATTCAGAAGAGCTCTCCTTAAGAACCCCACACTTCGTGCCCAAGCCGTTAAAGATCAAAGTTTCCCATGGAAAAGATGGGCATTTTGCACCGTCTCTCGAGTTATCCTGAGGATAGCAACGATTGCTGCTAACGCCAGTCCTGGCCAGCTGGATCCAGCCTCGGAAACTTGGTGACCTGAACGATCATAACCCCCTGTGAGCGGTTGCTGCCGCCACCGCATTCTGAATGAAGAGCTTGAACGGATTCTCGAAAAAGGCGGCGTTGTCCCAAACTGGTTGCTTCATTTCCCCCCCTCCAGATGCTTGGAGATGTAGTGACCTCTAGCGGTCAAGAAAGGCTTCTTTGCCCTTGGCTCCCCAAGGATAGGAACCCTGGGGAATTGAAATTCGGCACTGTGCTGTGCATCCCACAGCCCAGAGCTGGTTCGTGCTGGTTAGGAGTTAAATGGCAAAATCCAGGCCTTGTACCAAATCAGATTGTTTGCCTTGTACCAAATCAGATCGTTGGTTTATGTGGAAATCGTTCAATTTGGTTGTGTACGTTCTGATGTTTTGCTTCTGACTGCTTTTGCTTATGTTCATGCTTAGTACATGTGTTGCAAGGTGCCTTGAACGTGGTTTTAACTTTGGAAAGGTGGCATACAGTGGTGCCTCGCAAGACGAAATTAATTCGTTCCGCGAGTTTTTTCGTCTAGCGAATTTTTCGTCTTGCGAAGCACGAAATCCCATAGGAATGCATTGAAATTCAATTAATGAGTTCCTATGGTCAAAAAAAGTCCAAACAAAGCCAAATTTGGTACAACAAGAGTTTATTAAGTGCTCTTTAAAGTCACACATACTGTAAAGAGCATTTCAAAAATTGAAGGAACAATAAATTAAGTTTCTAAACATGACAGAAAAGCTTTTTTTTAAAAAAAAACAACAACATGGCCCAATGGTCACAGAAAATCATAAAAATTCAAAAAACAAAACCACACAAGCTCCCAGATTCTTGCAAAACCCTCCTCAACTGTTCCCCCAGCCACCCACCACACAGAAATTCAAATCCAGAATTTTTTTTAAAAAACAGCAGAGTGGCTCAATGGTCACAGAAAATCATAAAAATGCAGAAAAAACCACACAATCTTCCATATTCTTGCAACCCCCCCCCCCAACACCAAGTCCTTGAATTCAAAACACCCCAACCCAAAATCCACCCCCCCCCCAAAAGTTTTAAAAGTTTAAAAGAAGTTTTGGAAAAGCTTCAAAAATCACCAAAAACCTCAAAAAAGGCTACCACACCGCGTTCTATGAGTTGCTCCTCGAAGTCAAGTCGCAACTGTATTAACGGTGTTAAGAAAAAGGAAACAAACTTGCAAGACGTTTTCGTTTTTCATCTTGCGAAGCAAGCCCATAGGGAAATTCGTCTTGCGAAGCAGCTCAAAAAAATGGAAAACCCTTTCGTCTAGCGAGTTTTCCGTCTTGCGAGGCATTCGTCTTGCGGGGCACCACTGTACAAATAAAAAGATTGATGGATTGATCATTGGTCCATCTAGCAGAGAGGGATAGCTCAGTTGGTAGAGCCCAATAATAATAATAAATTTATTCTTTATTAAATTTGTATACTGCCCCATACCTGCAAGTCTCAGGGCGGTTACAACATAAAATCACAGTAGAAAAAAAATACAAAATAAATAATAAAAACAAAAACAACTCAATATTTGTATCAGGCGTAGGCAAACTTGGCCCTCCAGATGTTTTTGAGACTACAACTCCCATCATCCCTGACCACTGGTCCTGTTAGGTAGGGATCATGGGAGTTGTAGTCCCAAAACTTCTGGAGGGCCGAGTTCGCCTGATCTATATGCTGCCCACCTAATTGGGTTGCCCCAGACATCTGATGGGAGGGTATTCCACAGGGCAGGGGCCACTACCGAGAAGGCCCTCTGCCTGGTTCCCTGTAACCTCACTTCTTGCATGAGACTCCTAGTTTCAGAGTTGTGGGTTCGAGGTCCACGTTGGGCAAAAGATTCCTGCCTTGCAGGGGGTTTAGAATTCTTTAGTACCTGGACAGCGGCTTGGCTAGAATTGGGCTCTTAGTTTGTTTTCTCTTTCTCATAGATCCTAAAGGATCCTCGGAAAAGCGGAAAGGAGGTAAGGGATCACCTGAACTTTTGGAAACATTTCTTCGTCTCCACAGTGCTTTTTTCTTCTCCCCACCCATGGACTGTCATGGACTGGTTGGAAGCGGAGGAATGGTGGGAGGAACCAGCTTCGGAATTCTTAAGAGAATAGAGCTCAGAGCCCAGGGATTGGTGGTGGGACAATGATAAGTAGAGGGAGAAGACTGGGAAGAGGTGGTGTTGAAAGCTGGAAAGGTAACAGGGCTTAGTGAGATGGGAGAGTCTGTGGCAGAGAGAAGGCCAGATTCAGAGGCAGAAGCTGAAGCCAGGAGAGGAGGGAGGCCATCAAAGCAGACAGCTGAAAAAGGCTAAATTAAAGGATTCTAATTAAAGGGTTTTTAATACAAAGTTGAGACGTGGGTAGCGCTGTGGGTTAAACCACAGAGCCTAGGACTTGCCGATCAAAAGGTCGCGGTTCGAATCCCCGCGACGGGGTGAGCTCCCGTTGCTCGGTCCCTGCTCCTGCCAACCTAGCAGTTTCAAAAGCATGTCAAAGTGCAAGTAGATAAATAGGTACCGCTCCGGCGGGAAGGTAAACGGCATTTCCGTGTGCTGCTCTGGTTTGCCAGAAGCGGCTTAGTCATGCTGGCCACATGACCCAGAAGATGTACGCCGGCTCCCTCAGCCAATAAAGAGAGATGAGCGCCACAACCCCAGAGTCAGCCACGACTGGACCTAATGATCAGGGGTCCCTTTACCTTTAATACAAAGTTGCAGGCTAAAGTATAGTGACATAGGGGAAGTTTTCAACTGATTCCTTAAGGAGAAACACCCTGGTGGTTCTCCATGGAGATGTGTTCCATTGTTTTGGTGCCACTCTTAAAAAGACCCTGTCTTGCATATTTGCTTGAGAGGTCATCACCTTGGAATTGATGTTTAGGACCTGGTCCTATTCTGAACATGGGACATCAAGATTTAATTGATTACATTTTGGGTGTACATTTTTTTTTTTATTCCCTCTCCCCTCCAAAGAGCTCAAGTTACTCCCTTGAAGCAACCTTGTGAGGCAGGTGAGATAGTGACTTTTCCATGGTCACCCAGTCCAGGGAACATTGTGTTGGAGTGTGAATTTGAACCCGAGTCTTCCCAACCTCATTTCAGCACTGCTATGCCTCTGCTGGTTCTTGCTTTATTAAAAATACCCGGGGTAGCTCAGTTGGTAGAGCATACGACTCTTAATCTCAGGGTCTTGCGTTCGAGGCCCATGTTGGGCAAAAGATTCCTGCATTTCAGGGGGTTGGACTAGATGACCCTTAGGGTCCCTTCCAGTTCTACAAAAAAAGATGATAAGAGAGTGTGTGTCCTCTTTCTTTCCAGGGCCGAAGAAGAAACGGCCGCCTCTCTTGAGCATGCCATCAGCAAACAGGCAGTCATCCGTCCCACCAACGTAAGAACCGCTGCTTTGCTCTCTTGCAAATTCCTAATATGCTGTCTGCTGTTATGCTTTTTATTTTATTTTTTTAATTATTGGTGCTCTGTAATGTGTTTTCAGAGGGACATGGGTGGCGCTGTGGGTTAAACCACAGAGCCTAGGACTTGCCGAACAGATGGTCGGCGGTTCGAATCCCCGCGACGGGGTGAGCTCCCGTTGCTCGGTCCCTGCTTCTGCCAGCCTAGCAGTTCGAAAGCACGTCAAAGTGCAAGTAGATAAATAGGTACCGCTCCGGCGGGAAGGTAAACGGCGTTTCCGTGCGCTGCTCTGGTTCGCCAAAAGTGGCTTAGTCATGCTGGCCATATGACCCGGAAGCTGTACGCCGGTTCCCTCGGCCAGTAAAGCGAGATGAGCGCCGCAACCCCAGAGTCGTCCATGACTGGCCCTAATGGTCAGGGGTCCCTTTACCTTTAATGTGTTTTTAGTGTTGTACGCCGCCCTGGGATGTTTTTGATAAAGGGTGGTTTATAAATTGAATAAATAAATAAAAACAAATAAAGCTGGAGCTCTCCAGCTCATAGTTTGTCTACATAAGGAGAGAGGAGTCTGTGGCTCTGCTGGACTATATCTCTCTCATAAAGCCCTGACCATTGTGCATGCTGGCTTGGGGCTGATGGGAGTTGGTGTCCAACATCACCTTTGTTAGGGGCACAGTTGCCCACTTCCACTTTAGATTCTCCTCCCCATTTATGTGCCCCTCGGTTTTGCTGGAGCCCAAGTGACTTTACTGAGTGTACCCGTTTGACACTCACCAGCAGCCAAATTGCAAAATTTCAGAAAATCGACACCAGGTGGTGGACTTTTAAATAGAGCCTTTGTATTTCCTTGCAGACCTCCAAGAAACTTGGATTCCAGGACTTTCATTACTGTTGGTGAGAAGGTATGTTGATGCTGATGTTGTTCTGTTTTTGTTTTTTTTTACTTGTTTGGCGCATGCACACCGATTAACAACATTTTTTCTCCCTGTGATGTTATCTGGATTATCAAGAATTCTTCCTTGTTCATCTTTAAATAATTGTTTGGGGTCCGGTTTTATATAGATTACAGCTCCTTCCTTTTTTGTTACACCTGAGGTTACAAAGTCCTTTCCCAAAGTCCTTTTGTTTTTCAATATTCTTATACAATTCCTCACTATGTGTGTTTCTCAGAGGCAAATCACATCAAGGTTTTAACTTCTTTAACAACAAATTTTGTTTGTGAGAGAGATAAAGAAGGTTGCCGGCTGATGTTAGCAATACGAATATTGGCTTGATCCTAAGCTAAATGTATTATTTTGTCAATTTTTTTGTGCGTCTTTCTCTCTCTCTCGCCTGGTCAACAGAATTTCGAAGTAGAGGCCGACGACTTGGTGAGCATTTCAGAGTTGGGAAGAGGAGCTTACGGCGTAGTGGAGAAAGTGTATCATGCGCAGAGCGACACCACCATGGCTGTGAAGGTAAGAGCTGCAGTACTATATAAATATTTATTTGTTTGGTTTTTCAGATTAAAGTTTTACAATTACATAGCCAACATACATCATAAAAACAAGATTTCCAATGAATCTCCTGGACCCCCCTCCTCCCCTTTGTGGGTCCTGTTGTTAGTCATTTCCTCCTGCATCTTTTATAATACAGTGGTAACTTGGCTCTCAAACTTAATCCGTTCTGGAAGTCCGTTCCAAAACCAAAGCATTCCAAAACCAAGGTGCACTTTCCTGTAGAAAGAAATGCAAAATGGATTAATCCGTTCCAGATTTTAAAGCAACCAGGGGAGGAATAGTTTTCCTGAAGCCTTGACTGTATGGTTATTTCCTTTTTCCTTTCCCACTCTCTGCAGAGAATCCGAGCCACTGTGAACTCTCAGGAACAGAAGAGGCTAGTGATGGACTTGGACATTTCCATGAGGACCGTGGACTGCTTTTACACTGTCACGTTCTATGGAGCCCTTTTCAGAGAGGTAGGTGAGCAGCAGGGAGGCCAGAGCCTCTTCATTGTTGCCGGCCACCTCAGACAGCGAGCACAACCTCTGAAGCGTTTGCTGAAAAGCAGGGGGAAGCCAACCTGGTGCCCCCCCCCCCAGATGTCTTATTTATTTATTTATTTATGTCAGGTATACAGCACAAAAAATGTAACACTTAAGTAATAACATTGGTTAAACAAATAGCGTTCTCAATAAAGCGCATTTTTGAAAAATCAAGTTCCAAAGGCAGGTCTCGAAATAAAGCAGGGATGACTCCTGCCACGCCCTTCCATTGGCAAGGAGTTCCACAGGGCAGGACCTGCCAAAGGTTCAGTCCTCTGATGAAGGCCAACCAATTCATCTCTCTCCTCCTTCTCTCCCTCCCTTCTTTTCAGGGTGATGTGTGGATCTGCATGGAGCTAATGGACACGTCTCTGGATAAATTTTATAAGAGGGTCCTGGAAAAGAAGAAGACGATCCCCGAAGACATACTTGGGAAAATAACCGTGTCTGTGAGTGGCACCTTCTTTCTCTGGGGAAGGTTGCTGTGGGACCCACCCACCCATAGCAAGTGAGCCAGGGAGAGCAGTCTGCATGATTGCTAAGCGCAGAATGCAGCAGCCAACACAGATGGAGAGACCCCAGCTTCTCTTTGAAATCAGGGTGGGGTTGTGCAAAACCCTTTTTATTAATTGAACTTCCATATCGAGGACTGTCTCCCCAAGCTGCTTATTTCAGGCTGGTGAAGAGGTGTGTGAATCTCCCCCTCCTGCTGCAACAAACTCCCTTCCCTACTTGCCTCCCAGAACCAGAAGAGCCATGAAATGGGCGGAGGGGAGATACCTGCAGGCGCAGTCTCTGATTATTTGGAGAAGAGGGGACTTAGGCAGCTGTGGGGAGATGGGGGACCTTCAGTCTCATGGGGGCAAGACTTATTGGAGAAGAGTTGCTGTGCTCATTAGGCCTGATACTCCTTTGCAGATTGTGTTTTTTGCTAATAGAGTTAACTCTAGCTTGCATAGCGTGATTTGTGAGTCGAGGGCCCGCCACCCGCTTAGAGATAAATAAGACACAGGGACACATGAATTTAAGGTTAATGGGCTAAAGAAGGCCACAACTTTATCGGTTACAGCATGTGAGTGCTATTGGCTTTAGGCATTGGATCAAACAGTCTATACATGACTCCACCCCGCTCAGCAGGGAGTCATCTGAAGGTTAACAACCAGTGGGAGGAGCTTGTTGATGCAAATACAGTGGTACCTCGGGTTACATACGCTTCAGGTTACATATGCTTGAAGTTACAGACTCCGCTAACCCAGAAATAATACCTTGGGTTAAGAACTTTGCTTCAGGATGAGAACAGAAATTGTGCAGCGGCGGCACGGCAGCAGCAGGAGGCCCCATTAGCTAAAGTGGTGCTTCAGGTTAAGAACAGTTTCAGGTTAAGAACGGACCTCCAAAACGAATTAAGTACTTAACCCGAGGTACCACTGTACAACTGAAGCTTCCCCTGATGTCACTGGGGGTCATGCCATGGCCCTAGCCACCAGCAAGGCATCGGGCAGGATCCACAACCGCCGGATTCCTTTAAAGGAATACCCACACAAGGGGAGGGGAGGTGATGGCCACACCTGCCCTCCAACACACGACACATAATCCAATGCCTAACTGCCAATACCCAAAAAGTTGTGACGGTTTGCTACGAGGTAAGTGAAAAATCAAGAGGCTGCTTCCAATTTGCCAGATGGATAAACATTCCTGCCAGGCCCCCTGGGCAACCAGGGCAACCCACCTGAGTCCATAGCAAGGTCAGACACATAAATATGATCTAAAGGGCGGGTGGCCGGGTGATCTGATGACAAAGGGGCACAGAATGTGAAGATGGAGCTGCTGCGGCTGCTTGAATGCGGCTAAACCCTGCCCACAAGCCAGTCCTATTGGCTGGCCTACAGGCGTAGCGCGGCAGCCAGGTAAGCTGACGCAGGGGGCTGAATACGCCCCCCTGCCGACAGGGGAACCTGTTGGAAATCAAGCCTTTATCAGGAGAAACTGGCAACTCTCCCAGGCACCCGGCTTGGTCTCCTGTTGACCTCCCTGTCTGCTTTCCCGGCAAGATCCAGGCAGAAGTCGCGATAGGCAATCCTTCTCAGCATGAGAAGAACACACCACTCTTTCCTGCCCCCCCAGGCAGGGGAAAGAGATAGACAGAAACGTATTTACATGCCTTTATTTCTGTCTTTGCAGCGTTACAGAAAACACGACTGCTCTCTTCAAACTCCAACAGCCGAGAGACAAACTCCTCCTGTACTTCCTGTACAGCTCATATTACACTGTGAGCTAATTCCGGTGCCCTCTGCACTGTGAATTGACTGTCCCTCTGTTTCCCACGGAACAGTCCCAACATTCCCATTATGTTTTGCTTTCAAGCTAGCAATAGCTCGCGGCTGCATTGCTTCAATATCGTAACACACCTGCTCACAACTCCTCCCCTCTGTTAGGAGGAGAGGCTTTACTGCTGGGTCGCTCCAAGCACGGCAGCTCACCTGGTTGGCCAAAGCTGGTCTGCAGCTAGAATTACACCTCCCTCTCTCTCTTTGTCTTTCTCCAGATTGTCCGAGCCCTGGAGCATTTGCATAGCAAGCTGTCTGTGATTCACAGAGGTAGGCATTGGAGTTTGTGCATTACGAGGGCTGAGCAGGGGGCGTAGAGCTCATAGGCAGAGCACCTCTTGGGATGTGGAAGTTCCTAAGGCCAGCCTACAGCATCTCCTGTTGGAACGATCCTGGTTGCAGACAATATAGAAAGATTGCCTGCCCAGAACCCTGCCAAGCTGTTGCCAGTCAATATCCAGTACTGAGCTAGATAGAGGCAGAGAACAGTCTGTGCTGATAGAAGGTGGCTTCACCATTAATCATTCCAGAGCTGCTAAAGTTAGTTTCCATTCTGCCTGACTGGACACACCTTGTCATGTTTGCATCTGTATCTTGCATATAATAATAGTTTATTATTTATACCCCACCCGTCTGGCTGGGTTTCCCCAGCCACTCTGGGTGGCTCCCAACAGAATTAATGATAATAACAACAATAAAAAATGATAAAACGCCAGACATTAAAAACTTACCTAAACAGCCTTCAGATGTCTTCTAAAAGTCAAATAGTTGTTTATTTCCTTGACATCTTAAGCATTCCGCAGGGTGAGCGCCACTACCGAGAAGGCCCTCTGCCTGGTTCCCTGTAGCTTCACTTCTCGCAGTGAGGGAACTGCCAGAAGGCCCTCGGAGCTGGACCTCAGTTTTTCATTAAAAAAAAAATTTAACGGAGGAAAGTCCCCCTAGCCGGTCCAGAGAAAGAAGCGTTAACTGCTCTCTTTGTGCATCTTCCTCTTAACAGACGTGAAGCCGTCCAATGTCCTTATCAATAAACAGGGACATGTCAAAATGTGTGACTTCGGGATCAGTGGATACTTAGTAGATTCTGTGGCGAAGACCCTGGATGCTGGTTGCAAACCTTATATGGCGGTGAGTTTTTGATCAGTTGTTTGGGGCACACCGCCCTTCTCTTGCGCACCCCCCTTCAATCAATCAGTTTTTTGTGATCAGTGATCAGCCTTCAGGAAGAAACATGCACAATTATTTATTGGTTGGTTTGTTTGTTTCCTATATCCGAGGATCACAGGGTGGTGTACAATATAAAAACACAAAAATACGTGACCTGGTAACAAATGTAAACAATAACCACTCCCCAGTATAAGAGGCTATAGATTGTTTAGTTAGCCCAAAGGCCTGGGAGAAGAGGAATGCTTTTGACTGGCGTTTAAATGAAGGCACCAGACAAGCTTCCCTAGGAAGAGGAAGTGGGGAGCCACCACAGAAAAGGCCCCGCTCTCATGCTGCCGCCCTCTGAACCTCTTGCAGAGGAGGCACACGAAGGGCTGCAGGTGATGACTGCAGGGTCCAGGTGGGTTCATATAGGGAGAGGCGGTCCTTGAGGTATTGTGATCCTGAGCTGTTTATACAATAATACCAGGCCCTGGGATCTTTGGATAAAGGGTGGTCATATAAATTGTATCAATAATGGGAAACCAGACTGATAAAATTATGAATAACAGTCTCAGGCAGGCATGGAAAACAAAATTATAAGTTTGCTCAAATGAACTCTGGCGAGTTTCACATGCACAATTTTTAGCTGCTCTGGAAGGAAGAGATGGATGTGTTCTTATCTGAAAGGACCCCCCAAATAGCATAAAATGCATTTGACCATCCTGGGAATTTCTGTAAAGTGAGTTCAAGTACAGATCTTACGTATATCCCAGCGAGAGAAGTGGTGCTTAAGTGCATGAGTTGTCAAGTTCTACTGTGGTTTATAATTTGTTGGGAGCCACCCAGAGTAGCTGGGGCAACCCAGTCTGATGGGTGGCATAAAAATTATTATAATTATAACTGTAGTAATAATTATTATTAGTCTGCCTCTCTGGATTCACAGAAACGTTTACATTGACAATAGGGGACTTCTTTGAACTTCCCCTCCAAAGTGCATTTAACGGTGCCAGAATAAATGCCCCATGATGTTCAAAGAGCACACAAAGAACCCAATTCCTCCCCATTGGTCATTTCAACAGAATGAGTGTCACTTGGCTGAGGACCCTTTCCAGGCTCTCTTTGGGGTGAATGGGTGGGAGGGTATATTCTGCTATTGGTCCCATAATAGTGTTTTAGTGATACGGATTGTCCACACGTCATCCCACTTCGTTAGTTGTTCTGTGATGCTTCCCCCGATGTGAATGGGCATAATTGCCGTCTGGAGGGTAACTCTTGTGCGGAAAAGCAAAACGTATCTGGATCTTTTCAGTGCAGTGGTACCTCTGGTTGCGAACGGTATCCGCTCCAGAGGCCCGTTCGCAACATGAAAAGCCCGCAACCTGAAGCGCCGTATCTTCGCAGGTGCGCGGTGCAATTTGGTGCGCATGCGTGAAGCGCGATTTAGCGCTTCTGCACATGTGTGAGCGGTGAAACCCGGAAGTAACCCTTTCCGGTACTTCCGGGTCGCCGCGGGACCCAACCTGAAAAAACGTATCATTTAGCAAACGTAACATGAAGGAGGTATGACTGTATTAAAAAAAAACCCCACAGGATTTCAGCAGGAAGCTACAGTGGTACCTCAGGTTATGAACTTAATTTGTTCTGGAAGTCCGTTCTTAACCTAAGGCGGACGTTCCCTACATAGTCCTCCTGTGGCCCCAGAAGCGGATTGTGTTCGTATCCCGGGGCAAAGTTCACAACCCAGGACACCTACTTCCGGGTTTGTGGAGTTCGTAACCCGAAGCAGTTGTAAGCAGGACTGTTCGTAACCCGAGGTAGCACTGTACTTAATGTGCAGTCTGTCTGCCCTGAAGATTTCTGCAGGTGCAAACAGTATATTTATATCTTACCCTACCTGCAAGGAACTTGGGGGAATGGCTCTTCACCTCCCCTTTCTATCCTTAAAACAGCCGTGCAGGGTAGTTTGCGGCTGAGAGGAGGGGTGGCCTGGCTCAAGGTGAGCTTTCGTGGTTAGGCAGGGACTTGAATCCAGCTTTCCGTAGCTCAACCACCAGACCGTGCCAACCCTTTTCGATACATTTCCTTTGCAGCCAGAGAGAATAAACCCTGAGCTGAACCAGCAGGGGTACAATGTGAAATCGGACGTCTGGAGCCTGGGCATCACCTTGGTAAGAAATCTACGCAGAAGTGTGTCTGTGTGTAAAGGGATCAGTAATTGAGTGGGTTTAATAATTCAACAGTCAGGAAACACGTGAACACTGTTGAGGATCTATGAAATATATTGCATGAGATATTGTCACCTTGTTGTGGGGCTTGCCCCAATCTAGAATAGACATATGGAACTCCCTGCTACCAGATGCAGGGGTGTATATTAGTGTAAAGGTAAAGGGACACCTGACCATTAGGTCCATTAGGTCTGGGGTTGCGGTGCTCATCTCGCTTTATTGGCTGAGGGAGCCGGCGTACAGCTTCCAGGTCATGTGGCCAGCATGACGAAGCCACTTCTGGCAAACCAGAGCAGCGCATGGAAACGCCGTTTATCTTCCCGCCAGAGCGGTACCTATTTATCTACTTGCACTTTGACGTGCTTTTGAACTGCTAGGTTGGCAGGAGCAGGGATCGAGCAACGCGAGCTCGCCCCGTTGTGGGGATTTGAACTGCCGACCTTCTGAGTGGCAAGTCCTAGCGTCTGTGGTTTAACCCACAGCGCCACCCGCGTCCCTGTGTATTGGTGTACTTAGTTTTAAAAGAGGATTAAAAGAAAAATCACAGGGAGAGTTTCATCAGTGGCTACTGGGCTAATGGAGCCTCCTTGTTCCAAGACAGGATACCTCCAAATAAGAAATGTCAGGGACGTAGAACGATGAAACTTGCCTTCAGGCTTTCTGGTTGGCTACTGCAGCAGGCAGAAACACTGGACCCAGGTAGAAGTTCCGTTTGACCAGGAAGGGCTCTCCGTTTATGTTCTGTTCTGCTCTCTCCCTCTCAGATTGAAATGGCCATTCTCCGATTCCCGTACGAATCCTGGGGCACCCCTTTCCAGCAGCTGAAGCAAGTGGTGGAAGAGCCCTCGCCTCAGCTGCCTGCGGAGCATTTCTCACAGAACTTTGTGGACTTCACAGCCCAGTGGTAGGTGCCCTTCCCATCCAGGCCGCCATCTTGTCTCCCAGAATGCACTGCACTGGAGGTGATCCATTTCCCTGGAGCACAGTGCTTCAAAACACCCCCAGCTTTGCATCCAGAATGTCCCTGGCAGCATCTCCCAAGCTGGTTTTTATCAAAGTAGGTTTTACCCTCGGGCACTTTAATCTGGTTTAGGACCCCGTTGGCTGTTGGTGGTTTTAGGGACGTGTGCAATACAGCTTCTTCACCACCTGAGCTTTGCTGTTGGAGTGATTTGTAGGTAGAGGAACCTCATTTTTCCACCGTCTGTTATTAGCAGCTTGCAGTGAACTTCACCAGCATGTGAAATTCCTGGGATAAACATCTCTGGGTTCATGTGGATGGTGCATGGGCACACCTGTGCCTTGGAAGCGAGGAGCGTCTGCCAACTCTCACCACCCCCACTCCCAGCCCAGATTTACCCCTGTAGTCACATGGTAGCAATAAGTAAACAAACAACCCCTGTGTTGCACAATGTGACTCAGCAATATCAAAACCAACACGATGGCCAGAAACAATAACAATGTGAAAAACTATGGAATAATGCAAAACATCAAAATTATCAAACTGATGGAGAACTGAATGAAACAGTAGTTGCTATCTGGAAACACTGTTCAGCAGAGTTCAGATTTGGACATTTGCTGATCATACAAAGCTTTGCAAGCTTGATCTCTGCCGGGTAAAATCTGGCACCGTGACTTATTCAAGGACCTCTAGAGACTTCAGTTTGATAATTTTAATGTTCTGCGTTATTCCGTAAAGTTTTCTATATTGTAATTGTTTCAGGCCATCGTGTTGCTTTTGATATTACTGAGTCACACGGTAGCAAGCTGATACCCTTAAGTATGGCAAATCCAGAAATTTGCACTCTTGCAGCTCTGCAGAAGGCAAAAGCAGCGAAAGCAATTTTGTAGGAACAGGTGAGAGGAAATAGGGACTGTCCTTGATGAATTTGGGCAGCTGAAATGTATGCAAATTGAAATTATAATGTGTAATTAAAAGGCAACATAAAAGCTGCCTACAACAAGAGCAGAATACTGGGACCTGCCCCCACCCCCATCCCCCCCCCAAAAAAACTCCCCATGTATGAGTAAAATATGATGCAAACTATTGTTTTTTTCCTTTTTCAAACATAAACCTTTGTTAATGTTATGCAGAGATAATATAGATTGGGAGGAATGAAAGCTTCACACAGCACTCAAGTTTCTTCTGGGTCTTGGTAGGATGCATTTAATTGAAGGAATGGGTTTCCAAAACCCAAAACTGACTGTGCAGGCAGTTTTTAAACTGTACCAAAATCCCCATTTCTCCTTAGCTAAAATGCATAAACTTTAGCTGTTGAGCAAATGCAAAAGAAGAACGCAGCTCTCTCCCTTATCAGTTTGACGGCAAGACTGGCCTTGACTTTACCAGTAGAACAGACACAGACATATCTTATGTCCTGACCACAAATGACGCAGAGACCCAAGTCTGGGACTAACGCCAGAGCATGTTCTCAGAAGTAGTGACCTCTTGCTCCAAGATAGGAGTAGGAATAGGAATATCCTTTTATGGTCAGGAGTGCAGGAAGGAAATCCCTTTTATGGTTGAGAGTACCAGAGCAGGAACATATGTGATGTCAACCTACATATACAAGCTGATGTGGTTGGAAGGAGGGAGAGGGTGCCTGGAGGATATATATACTGCATGAAACTTGTCATTTCTTTGGACTTGCTGTGGACTCACCACGCAAGTGCCTTCTGCTATCCGGAGAGCAGAATAAACTCTTTCTTTGAACCAACTCGGTGTCATTTTGACTTCCTTCCTCCTGTCACGGAGCAACGCAGACCCAATCGGTGAACTCCAATAAGGCTACATAATCACCAAAACATATGTTTCACATAACTATATATCACAAAACTCTGTTTACATAAAACAACCTGATGAGTATTCAGGACTATATTAAAATGCCAAACCAATGGCTTCATTACTATGAAAAAGTTACATTTTATGTTTACTTCCTTCATAGCAACATAATACCTATCCAGCTTTCCTCTAAAGTTCTTAATGTTTTGTACAACCGACCTCTTAACTCTCACGAATTTTCTTTCCTTGTTTTTCATTCTCTTAGTTTGAGGAAGAATCCTGCCGAACGATTGAGTTATGTGGAACTCATGGTGAGTGTCTCTTCTTCCTTCTCCAAATTTGGTTAAGGGTTATGTGGTGCCAGCAAGGAATTAATAGAATTGTAGAGTTGGAAGGGACCACAAGAGTCAATAATAATAATAATAATAATAATAATAATAATAATAATAATACTTTTATTTATACCCCACCATCCCTGGCCAGAGCCAGGTGCAGAGCAGCCAACAACAGTAAAATTACAGTAAAAACATAATGGGGGGAGGGGAACCAATTTAAAATACAGGTTAAAATGCAATTTAAAATGCCGCCTCATTTTAAAAGTAGCCCATAGAGCAAAAACCATAAGGGGAGGGAAACATAAGGGTCAGACATGAGTCCAAACCAAAGGCCAGGCGGAACAGCTCTGTTTTGCAGGCCCTGCGGAAAGATGTCAAGTCCCGCAGGGCCCTGGTCTCGTTCCACCAAGTTGGGGCCAGTACTGAAAAGGCCCTGGGCCCTAGTTGAGACCAATCTAACCACCTTGTGACCTGGGACCTCCAAAATGTTGTCATTTGTGGGCCTTAAGGTCCTCCGCGGGGCAGACCAGGAGAGGCGATCCCGTAGGTCCGACCCCCTGCAATGCAGGAATCTTTTGCCCAATGTGGGCTTCAAATCTGTGATCCTGAGTCTCATGCTCTACCTACTGAGCTATCCAGGAAATGACCGCCCTTCATTGGAGGATTTTACACAGAGTTTGGACGGCCATCTTATCAGGGACTCTTTAGTTGTGATTCCAGCATTGCAGGGGGCTTTGGGGGGCTGCCTTCCAAGTCCACGATTCTATGACCGCCTCTTCCTTTGCTCCTTGTGCAAGATGAGACCTCTTCTCCCTGTCCCAAACTGAAGCCGTTCTCCTTTCCCAACAGGCCCACCCGTTCTTCACTATGCACGACACCAGCGAGACTGATATGGTCTCCTTCGTCACAGAAATCCTGCGAGAGGACTCCTAAAAGTCCCACGGAACCTCGCCATCGGAACAAAAGAACCAGCCCTGCCTTCTCCTGGCGGGGAGAGAAAACGGAATAAGGATTTTTAGAGCACCAACTGTGGTTTGCACAAAAGAGAATGAATGTCTTTGCTGCTTCCTCCCCTCCCCCCCCCCAAAATAATTTTTCTTTTTCCTCCCACCCCTTTTCTCAGCATCATGCTGGACTTAGAGAGCGATTTTATTATTATTATTTAACAAGAGGCCTCTATGAATGACACGTTTTTGACACGTAGACGTCTTCGATCCCAGCTGTAGCCACGCACAGTCCGCTTAAGGGTTGAAGGGCGCTTAAGACAACTCTCCCTCGGGTGGGTTTTGAGAAAAGCACGTTGTGTTACTTTTAAAACCAGGCGCCTTTTTGAAATGCAGCTGTGTGTGTGTGTGTACATGTGTGTGTATGTTTGTGTGTCTATGAGCATGTGTACTTTTGCTTGGAGAGATCTGAGCCCATCTAAAACTGCATACAAAATCACAGCAGCCACAGAAGTGTCACCTGTCGCAGGTGAACCAGCAGACCTGCGGGGCTGGTTGTCTTTTGGGTGGTGTCACTTCATCTTGCAAGCGGCAGATCGCATTAAAATAAAATAAAAAAGCTCAGTAGATCACGAGGCTCTTAATCTCAGGGTCGTGGGTTTGAGCCTCATGTTGGGCAAAAGATCCCTGCATTGCTGGGGGGTTGGACTAGATGACCCTGATGGTCCCTTCCAACTCTATGATCTGATATCTATGAACTGAACCCACACCCCAGTTACTCCCTATATGTCGAAAACTAGCTCTTAGAGCAGAATGGAAGAGTTATTTAAATGTTCTCCACTGTGGAAGTCTGGGAAGGACTCTCACCTATAATTCTGTTTTTAACACGACTCTTAGTTTTGTTATCGCCCCCAAACATTTACTCATTTAATTCTAACAGCCGTTTTTCTTAGATCTAGACAGACGTCTCCTTCAGTTTTCCACAGCTAACTGTAATATATTATCAGTTTCTTTTAAATGCTCTGTCCAGTCACAGTTGTGTGGCAAAATCAGTACACACACATATACACAAACCCCTCTTTAAGCACAAGCACAGAGTCCCCCTCTCCAAAATTGCTCCGGAAGCTGTGATTGAGTTGAGCAGCCACCTCTCTGCTGACCTAAGACCACAGGTGCATCCTGTTGTTGGACTTGCCATACCCATCATCCCTTACCCATTGGCCATGCTGTCTGCTGGGGTTGATGGGATTGCTAGTCAAGCAACGCTTTGAACACCACGTGTTTCCCACCCCTGCTATAGAAAGAGTCCCAAGGACAGACAGGCAGTTCATAGCCATATTTAACGTAGTGGAGGGAAGAATCTAACGTCCATATTTATCTAACAAATCCCCAGATCTATCTTTCTTCCTTTTTAATGAAAAGAGCAGTTGAATGTGGGGTGTCTATATGTATTGGGGTGGGGCATATTGACAGTTCCTCTGCTGTCTCTCTCCCCCCCAAAGTTCACATACACAAACCAGCTTCAGTACCACCCAGCCAGTCGGTGACGATGGGAGTTGTAGTCTTAATAAGACTTTTTTAAAAACCCACAGACACTTTTTCATCTGCGACACATTGCAGGGTAGAAGCATCCATGTCGGTTTCCCCACCACGGGGACAAGCGGACTTGCTTTTTCTGTCATGCCAGCTAATGCCTGCACATGGGGAAGTTGTGAGTCAGTTGTCCAGTGTTGGGTGTGCTAAATGGCAGTCCCTATCTGGGATTTCTCAGGCAGTGCCCATTTCCATTCCTACCTGGAAA
The DNA here is from genome assembly GCF_965112155.1 of Podarcis liolepis. Classification (NCBI taxonomy): domain Eukaryota; kingdom Metazoa; phylum Chordata; class Lepidosauria; order Squamata; family Lacertidae; genus Podarcis; species Podarcis liolepis. Next base: position 10,732,802 of record NC_139569.1, on the reverse strand, counting down.
TGCTGGGATTTGAACCTGGGACCTTCTGCATGCGAAAGCCAGGTGCTCTACCGCTGAGCTAGGGACCGCCTCCTTTTGTTCATCTGTCTCATCCTCTCGGAAAAGGTGCTTACCAGCACAGTTGACACTGTTGCTAAGTTGTACTCTAATGCCCTGCCCACGACCGACAAAAGGGAAGCATTTACCTGTGATATTATATAGCCCCACTTGGTTTCTGTGGATTACGTCTCTCTCCTCTCTCCTAAACACACGTGCAAGTCATATCCATTATTATCTTCCTTCTTTCTAATATATTTGTACATATAAATTATATTTTGAAAACTCAGCATTATGCCCAGGTGGGAATAGGTTTGGTAAAACAACCAGCATTTTCACTTAGACCAACCAGCCTTAGGGAGTGTTGGCGAAGCGTTGTGGTTCAAAGGGGGAAAAACAAGCCACCTAATTTTTAATGGGTCCTTTTTAAGAAGCATCCCTGGATTCTTAAAAGCATGCCTTGGGTCTTCAAAAGTGGCCACCTCCTTTGGAGAAGTTAGGTTTCCCTCCTTTGCTCTCCCCTCCTACCCCCAACCCCAATAATGTTCCTAAAAGTTCTCTGCCTTAACTACATTTGTAATTCTGTGGAATAAGGTCCAGGGTTCTGGAACCGTAGGAATGCAAGCAGGATCAGGCCAAAGCTCCATCATAGACCAACCACATCCCTCTGGGAAACCTGCAAGTGGGGAGCTAAGGGCCCTCGACTCCTGTTAGGGCCTGTCCTGCCATTTGGCAGAGTGAAGTGTCTGCCTCAGACTACATCTGCCGAGGGGCTGGGAGCAGCTACAGAGTGGTACCTGCATGCCTCCTAAGCTAGCAAGCTGATTTTGAGGGCAGTTGAGGAAGCAGTTCCATCACCAGTGCTGAAGTTTGACCCCATTTGCTCTGTACATTTGAAGTAGCCGCCTCCTACTTTAAACAATGCCAGAAACCGCTGAGAGCTGTTGGGAGAACCCCATTCAACTCGCAGAGTCCCTTGGGGAAGAGGGATTGGCTGCTAAACAGCTCCTGAAAATGGTAGCTTCTGCATGTGATGGGCGTGGAGTTACTTTTGGCCTTCCAGTTGTTGCTGACCCACAACTCCTGGGATCAGTGGCCTCGCTGGGGCTGATGGAAGTTGCATTTCAGCAAAGGTTCCCCACGCCTGGTATATGGAATGGGTGAGGAGAGGTGCCACCTCCTGCTTTCACGTGGGCAACACAATGCCATCACTGGCTGGGTTGTCTTTCCACACCTGGGCTTCAGTAGCCATGCCACCACTGAAAGTGGAGGTGGTATATTGCCATCATGGCTCCTATTACTTTGCCTAACCCTCCCTTCTTGTAGCCACCAAAGCCCAGCGGCTATTGCTTTAGCAACCTCCTTAAATTAAATAGGTGTCGTTTGATCAAGTTGTTCTTTTGTCTGTCCTGAAAAACCCATGCCTTCAGCATTTTTAATGTTTTATTTTATTTTTTTAAAAAGATGATGAATCACTTTCCATTTTTCTCCTGAATTCCCCCTCCCTTCATCTCTTCCTAAGGCAAACTGCTGCACTTTTGTCATGGGTTAGCCCTGCAAGTGTCGTGTGGCAGGTTTTTTGAATTGCAGGTGTTGTATAATTTTTATCACTCGTCTTTATTTTTAATGTTGCGGTTGTACTTTTCTGGAAAATATCCCCCCATCCTCCTCTTCCTTCAAAGCTTTGGTGAATTTTTTTTTAACTGCATGGTTTTGGATTTTCAGCCTTGTTTTCTCCACTTTTATATCCCCCCCACCCCACTTTTCCAATAAAAACCTGGTTTGAGAAAGCGAGAGTGACTCCATTTTGAACACCCAATAAACAAAATGGCCGCTTCCCCACTAGCGAGAATCCAGGCCAAGGGGCTAAAATGCAGCCCATGTGCCCCCTCTGTCCTGGCCATGCCCATAACTGACCTTACCTCACACACTTGTTGAGTGGTTTTTGCCTGACTGGAATGTGTCCTAATAATGCCTCTTGCTTGCCTGGATGGTGAGTGGTGTGTGTGTGTGTGTAGAAGTTAGCCTATTTTATGTCGGTAAAATTCACATTCAGCATTTGCCTCTGGCCCTGCCCGCTCCCGGAATGTGGCCCACCAAAGGTTGCGCACTACGGAATGTGGCCCTCAGCCTCAAAATGCTTTCCTGCCCTTGTTACATGAGCTGGAACTACGTGGAGCCAGAGAGAACCTTCTGGGTTGATCTTAGTTTAGAGAGAGCCACATGCCTCTCTCTAAACTACACTGCAGCTTGCTTGCTTTTTCTCCTCCGCTTCCCCTACCCCGCCTGGGTCCTTTCCAAAAAAAGGCTCGCCGGTGGGGATGGAAAATGGTTTTGTATCTAGGAAAGGACTGGATGCTTTTATGAATTGGAAGACTGTATATAACAACGAACTTGGTCATTGGTTTTCAATAAAATAAGCCCACCCAACCCAGTTTCTTCTGTGATTTTTTTCCCTTACAAACACTTTAAATAAAAGTGACAGCCAAGCTTTCCTTGATGATGTGTTCTTACTGCAAATCAGTGTTTCTCAAACTTGGGTCCCTCTCCAGCTGTTTTTGGACTACAACTTCCATCATTCCCGACCACTGTTCCTGCTAGCTAGGGATGATGGGAGTTGTAGTCCAAAAACAGCTGGAGAAACTATGTTCTAAAGCTGCTCGCCATCACAACTCTTAAATCTTGCATTAATTCCTAGCTGGGGGAAGAGAACTGCTTGCTTAATGCATCCTTGGTTTGACCCAAATCGTTCTGTCTATTGCTATAATGTGTTGTCATTATTCTGTGATGAGTTGCACACCTAGATCAGAGCTGATCCTGATTTGCTGTACAGTGGTGCCCCGCAAGATGAATGCCTCGCAAGACGGAAAACTCGCTAGACGGAAGAGTTTTCCGGTTTGGAGGTGCTTCGCAAAACGAATCTCCTATGGGCTTGCTTCGCAAGACGAAAATGTCTTGCGAGTTCCTGCGGGGTTTTTTTCCTCCCCCCCTTTTTCTAAACTGCTAAGCCGCTTATCAGCTGATCCGATCAGCAGATAAGCCGCTAAAAGCCACTAATAGCGCTAATCCGTCAATGGGCTTGCTTCGCAAGACGAAAAAACCGCTAGACGAAGAGAATCACAGAACGGATTCTTTTCGTCTTGCGAGGCACCACTGTATCTCCAGACTGCCTTACATGTTTACAGACCAACTTACAGAAAACTGTTAAATCCAAATGTTTTTAAAATGTATATTCCACCAAGGCAAGTGTACAAAGGCCTTTTACGCTGCTGTTCATTTTTGCAACATGACATGGATGCAATAATAGTGCAATAGCGGTGGGTTTACACTGGACTGTTGACAAATCATTCTGCGTTGTAAGTTCTGCAATACTTCCCCCGTGTCAATTACATTACTGCTATCTGGAGGGGTCCCACTGCATGACAAAATAAGGGCAATAAACACATTAAACCGAAGCATCACTTGTATAAAATGCTACAGGATTTCAGCAGGAAGACACAGGATAGGGAACAAAACAAGTATGTGTGCCACAAAACATTTGCAGGTTCAAAAGGTATTGGAATAATCACGTATAACCACCTCAGTACCAGCAGGAGTAGAAAACCACCATGAATGGGTAAGCAGGAGCGGCCCACTGTCTCCTGACTTATTCCCAAATTCCTGGTGGAACTTAAAATGTCATACACTATTGCCATCGTTTTATCATTTCCCCACATTTTTTGGTGCAGTTTAAAAAAACGATGGAAGGATTGCAGTAGAAAGTGCAGGCTAACCAGCAGATTAAATGCAGAGTGCAGGTGGGGCCTAGTTTATTCTCACCTGGTTGCTAGTTCTTACCCATGCTGAATTTATACCTTAAAGCAAGGAATTAAGTGCCATTTGCCTTTTTCACAGAGTTGGAAGAGGGGTTGAAGAAGGTACTTCAAGAGTGCTATCACATCATTTTGACGAATGCCTTCAGAATTAGGTACCATATCCCTATTAATCTTTTATTCATAGCAGCACAGCTTCAAAAGAGAAGTAAGGGGCTTTGTGCTTATTTTTAAGCATTTTTGTCTACTCAAAGTGGCTTAACGATGCCAAAGTTGTCTTCCTGGTGAATGTAATAAATGCATACCGGGGCAAGTGCAAGAAATTCCATTTGATGCTTTTGTGAAATGATCCATTTTTAAACCCCTCCCCACCCCCGGTAACCTCAATACCTCTGTGCCACAGATGTTCAGGCTGGAATTACTTGCATTGTTTTAAATCTTCAAGGGAAACACAGCTTAAGCCCCCCCCCCCCAAAAAAAAGATATTGGAGCACTCCAAATTATTTGCCCATGTATGTACACCGAAAAGAATACATCAAGCTGAAAAGCAACACATAGAGATCTCCACTGATCATTGCAATGTATCCCTAATTATAACTATTGCATAATTATAATTAGGGATACATTGCAATTATAATAATTATTGCATAGTTATAAGATTGTTGTATAATTGTAGAAGGAGAAGTGGCTGTGAGCAGATGTGGCTGTGAGAGTATTGGTGCAAAATAAATAAATTCCTGGATGCCAAGATCCAAGTTTGTGGCAAGTAGTCATTGGTGAGAGAACCCGAGCAGAGATTTAAAGTCACAAAGTATGCAGCAAAGTAATTGTGAAAATATAGGCTGTTAGTCCTTTAAAATGTGACCCTCCAAGTGAGTTCCAAAATGTCCCCTTAAACAGTTGCTTTCCAGAGTTTCCCTCCTCACTCATCATAGGAAAAATGCGGCATATATGTTAAGTTAAAAATTGGTTTGCTTACAAAGCCTTCGAAGGCCATGTTCATGTGCTTCAGAAAAATTGCAGAGGCAGGAGAACTTAGTTTAGTTACAAAGTGGTAAAGGTTCCTAGATTATTGGTATATGAACTCAAAAGTGGCTGGTGAGAGCCGTACAGCAGAGCTGCAGCAACCAGCCCAAAGCTCTTCACATCCTGAGCTTCTCAGGTAGACAGATCTGATTACCTATTTCCTCCCAAGATGAGGGGAAGTAACATAACTAGGCCTGGCAGGACAGCTTACTTTATGGTTTTAACCCCTTCATGCATTAATTAGATTTAAGCATATTGGTTATACAAGACTGGTTATCCCACAGAGGGTGAAGGGACCCTGTACTTCTGAATTTGCCACTACTTCTTGCACCTGAGTAGACACAAAAATGCACATTGTGTCTCCACTCACAGGTGCTATTCATCCCATCAGGCACTGCAACACAGTTTCCCTTACTTGTTGGCCATTGTCTGGGAAATTTTCTGATCATTATAAGAAAGTGATATCCAAACTTTCCCGTAGTAGATAGGTAGCCGTGTTGGTCTGCCATAGTCAAAATAAAAAAATTCCTTCCAGTAGCACCTTAAAGACCAACTAAGTTAGTTCTTGGTATGAGCTTTCGTGTGCATGCACACTTCTTCAGATACACAGTGATATCCAAACTTTCCCATCATTCACCACTAGAGGGTGCTGTTGACATATGTTTGCTCCTCTACATTGTACCATAGAAGATTGCACTGTGAAAGAGTATTAACCATGTCTGCTCAGAAATAAGTCCTATTGAATTTGACGGGGCTTCCAGGTGAGTGGAGCTGGGGATTGTAGGCTTCATTTGCTAACTAGCTATCACAACAGTAGATCCCACTTTTCCACCAAGATGCTGATGGCACTGTACCTGCCACCATCCCGTTTTTATTCTCACGGTAACCCTGAGAGGTATGCCAGACAGCAAAAAATGTGTATATTAATCAAAACTACATGCAAAATATGAGAGAGGATAATATTAACATGCAATTTTTAATAAATATTTTAAAAAGAAAACCTACCTCCTGCACTTCCCTGGCGGTAAAAATAGAATTTTAGGCATTTGTCTGTCTCGAGAGACAATGGAGTGAGCCTCCAGGGGTGAAGTCAAAGCACTGTGTTAGCAGCACCACAGAGACCTCCCCGGGGTGCAAGCCTAGGCAGTGTGTCTGGGGGTCCTGGGCTGCCCAGAAGTCACCCCCCCTGGCATTCCTGATATGGACCAAAGGAAAGCAGAGCAAGACGTTTGGCCCCAGCTTGGCTGCAGGAGTTGCCGCAAGGAGGCGTACAAGGCACCATCCAACTGTCTTAGGAACCCCACTCTGGATTTGTGTAGCATTTACTCAGCCTTTTCTTCTCCCGAAGATGTCCCACAAGGCAGAGGGTACAGATTTTTCCTCGGGTTTACTCCCAAAGCCTTTCTCACAAATGAGTTTAGCCTCAAGGCCATTGACGTTTTCCTTCTAGATGGGCCTCCTTCCCAGGTGGACAAGCCCCATCTGCCCCTCATTTCCCTCTACAGCACGTGCAGAAACCACCTTCGGGACCACTGGACCCACTATTGGTCTTGTCTGCTCAGTTGACCACAGCCTGTCTTTGCATGCAGGGTGTTATGTACTGAGTTGAATAGGATCCAAAAGGCAGCAGTCTGATTGGTCCTAGAACAATAGGATCCAGAATGCAGCAGTCTGATTGGTCCACAGAAGCCACCCAATCCAGCTCCAGGTGGAAGTGAATCCGCAACCTGATTGGCCTACAGGTGAATGCTGGAATTAGCCAATCATGTGGGGCCCATTGTGTAAATAATGTCTATAAAGCAGACATTCTGGGGGAACTTCCATTCCTCCTCACCACTATGAGCTGAATAAGGAGCATGAAATCCACTCTCGACTCCGAGTATATTTCACAGGGGAAGTCCCTAACTCACAAGGGTTTGAGACCCATTGGTTCCCCTCACCTGGCTTAGCCAGCCAGTCAAAGCTGTTTCCTGGGATTGTGGCTGCTGTTGCATGCTGACAGCTTCTAGGAACCACAGGTGAGAACTGAGTGCAGGATGGGGACCAAAGGTGACAAACTACCCCAGAAGGAGAATGAGGTGTTCCCTACCAAAGGATCAGAAGAAGACGAAGAAGAATTTGGATTTGATATCCTGCTTTATCACTACCCTAAGGAGTTTCAAAGCGGCCCACAATCTCCTTTCCCTTCCTCCCCCACAACAAACACTCTGTGAGGTGAGTGGGGCTGAGAGACTTCAGAGAAGTGTGACTGGCCCAAGGTGGAGGAGCGGGGAAGCGAACCCGGTTCACCAGATTACAAGTCAACTGCTCTTAACCACTACACCACACTGGCTCTCGAGGGACTCTCCTTGGAAGTGCCCTGTAATTTGAATTTTACCACTGCTCCACAAAGGTTTTAACTATAGCAAATAGCCACATGCCACCACCCACCTGATTAGTGTCAAGACCTGTGACTGGATGCCACCACCCACCCAGTTTACAACGAGGCCTGTGATTGGTGCTCCTGACCCATCTCCAACTCCTCCGCTTTCAGCCCTGGCCTATCAAGTGGATGTGGACAAAGGCTTCTGTACTGCCCGGATTCCAGCTTTCTATCCCCCCCTTTGCTGTCGTAAAGGAAGTGTAGGATACAACAATATGCATTGTTGCTCTAACACAAGTCATTTGTTGTCATTGTTGCAGCGGGGACGAGACGCGATTGGGTGGGACCAGGGGTGGAGACCATTGCTATTGTTCTCCCTTTACAATGGGGCCATTGGTCACCGGAGGCCATGGAAGTCTTAGCAGGGGGGGGGCCTCCACCCACAGAAACAGAAGCCACCAGATGGTGCGACTGAAGAGCAACTCTTTCTTGTTCTCCAGAAGCTGCAAAGCAGGAGGGAGAGCTCTTGAGAGACAACGCTAGCAGGGAACAGGGTGCTGCCCTGGACCGGTTGGACGCAGAGGCGTTCTGGGAGGAACAAGCTGGGGAACCATCCAGGGAAGAAGGCTCAGGTCCTGGGGAGTGGTGGTGGGACAACCATGAGTGGTCAGAGGCAGAAGAGGGAGAAGATTGGGAAGAGGTGTTGGAAGCTGAAGAGGTAACAGGACTTAGTGAGCAGGGAGAGTCCGGAAGCAGAGGGAGAAGTTGAAGTAGGAGAGGAGGAGGGCCAAGAGTCAGAGATGAGTCTAGCTAATAATAATAATAATAATAATTTATTATTTATACCCCACCCATCTGGCTGGGCTTCCCCAGCCACTCTGGGCAGCTTCTAACAAAATATTAAAATACAATAATGCATCAAACATTAAAAGCTTCCCTAAACAGGGCTGCCTTCGGATGTCTTCTAAAAGTCTGGTAGTTGTTTTTCTCTTTGACACCTGGTGGGAGGGCGTTCCACAGGGCGGGTGCCACTACCGAGAAGGCCTTCTGCTTGGTTCCCTGTAGCTTTGCTTCTTGCAGTGAGGGAACCGCCAGAAGGCCCTCGGCACTGGATCTCAGTGTCCGGGCAGAACGATGGGGGTGGAGACGCTCCTTCAGGTCTCCTGGGCTGAGGCCGTTTAGGGCTTTAAAGGTCAGCACCAACACTTTGAATTGTGCTTGGAAACATAGTGGGAGCCAATGTAGGTCTTTCAAGAATGAAGAGTCACAGGTGTCTCTCCCTCCTGCTGCAAGCCTGGGCAGCCCAGGACCCCTGTACCCACTACCCAGGCTTGCACCCTGGGGAGGTCACTTAATTATTATTTTTTTAACATCCCATCCATCTGGCTGGGTTTCCCCTTCCACTCTGGGCAGCTTACAACATATATAAAAACACAATGAAACATTAAACACAAAATATCCTCTGCAAGGAACAAACCAACCAATAACTCAATAGAAATTGATAACAATAATAAAAATACAGGGGTACCTCAGTTGTCGAATGTAATCTGTTCCAGAAGACCATTTGACTTCTGAAACGTTTGACAATTGAGGCGCAACGGGCATACAAAATTGGGCATAAAAATGCTGCTCATTGATTTGATTTGAACTCTGTGTGAATTTTTATTGCAGGTTTTCAAACAACAACAAAAAATAAATAGCAAAATGACGTTGAACTGGGAAGAACTGAGTTTAAGATCGAAAAATCCAGAAATTGGGAGATCTGTCCATTCCTCGGCTGAAGTCTCCATGCTGGAACAGTCCAATTTACAGAGGTCTTCCTTCCCCTCTCCTTCAATTACAAACTTAATAGCTACATCAAGAAGCATTAAAAATGCATTAGTCCCCAGTAAGGAAAGGAACAGAAGAGAGAGAGAGAAATCCATCATTTTAAAATTACTTTATTAGCTCAAAAGGGTTTTATTTTACCCCCTTTCTTTTTTTAGACACTGACCAAAAGAAAAAAAAAAGAAATGAAAAGAAATAAGGTTTCGGCTGTTTCCCAAAGTCCCCCGATGCATTTGCTGTTCCCGGCTGAACTATATTATTTCAGACTTGCTGTGCCAAAAAACAGGAGCCTGATTTAATTGAACTTTCTATTCCTCAATGGTGCAGAATTCTAAGGATGCTCTCACAAAACATAGGTGTTTCCTAGAGAGCAGTAAGAGGTGTATCTACACTGACCTATATTAGATATGTCGTTCTAAAACATCACAGGGCATACTCGTAAATTAGAGTGGCTTTTTTTTTTTACCTTTGTTTTGTGTGTGTGGTCAAAACGTTGTCTCCCTGCTGTTGCTTGCTGGTTGCTCTGCAGGGGTCGCATTTTAATAACGTGTTACAAAGGTTAAAAGTGGGACTTTGTGTGTCCAAATACACTATGTAAACCATTCCTTAACCCTTCCTTAAGGTTAAAAACCATGACTGTAGGTCTGCCCCAAGGATACATAGTTTTCCATGGGAACGAGAAAGGGAGATCTTCCATGATTAGGAGAGCATCTGCAAGCGTCACTCGGAGGATTGGTCTGGACTAGTTTTGCCATGAATAAGAGCAAACAAGGGATGCTGAGGCGAAAGGGCTTCAGTAGACTTAGGCATGTTGCTTATACGAGGCTGGCTATCCCACAGAAAGTGAAAATAATGGTGGTTTGCCTTTAAATGCATCCTGAGTTGAATTCCCCTCTCATCCCTATACCTAAAGGAGCATCTCCACTCCCATCATTCAGCCCAGACACTGAGATCCAGCACCGAGGGCGGCCTGGCAGTTCCCTCATTGCGAGAAGTGAAGTTACAGGGAACCAGACAGAGGGCCTTCTCGATAGTGGTGCCCGCCCTGTGGAACACCCTCCCTTCAGATGTGAAGGAAATAAGCAGCTATCTTATCTTTAAAAGACATCTGAAGGCAGCCCTGTTCAGGGAAGTTTTTAATATTTAATGCTGTATTGTTTTTAACACTCGATTGGAAGCCGCCCAGAGTGGCTGGGGAAACTCAGCCAGATGGGCGGGGTGGGGTATAAATAAATTATCATCATCATCATCATCATCATCATTATCCCTACTAATAATTAAGTAGCAAAAACAAAATTCCATCATTATACGCCTCAAAATTCCACAGTTATTCAAACTCTGCTTGGAAGTTGTGAGTTGCTCACCCCTCTTAACAGGGCTGTCTTTAGCAGATGTGGCACCAGGGTGCAGATAATCTGCTCAGCGCCCCCAAATTACCACAGATAGTGGGGGGGAGGAGCTGTGTACTGCCAGCCATGGGGTGTGTGTGTGTGTGTGTGTGTGCAACTCTCCCCAGCCGCTGCGGGAGAGCAATCCCCGTGGAGGCTTGGGAGGCAAGCTGCATGTCCGCCAGCCATATGTTTGACGGGGAGTAGCTGGCGTGCGTGCAGGGAAAGTAGAGGCCGCCGGGAAAGCCACGCAGCTCCCTCACTCGCTGGAGCGCCCCTGAGAGGCTGGCACCCTGGCGCAACGAACCCCTAAGCCGTATGGGAAAGATGGCTCTGCCTCTTAACTTTGTTTCTATAGACAAGGATGGGGGAACATGCAACTCTTCAGATGTTGCTGGAGTACAGTTCCTGCCATCGCTGATTGTTGGCTTGGTCTGGCAGGAGTTGGTCCTGCAACACCCAAAAAGCCACAGGTTCCCCTTTCCTGCTATATAGTAGGAAAAGTTCCAGGTGCTTCATTTTGTTATACACATGCACTGTTGACAAGCACAGCAGCAGGGCCGGTATTAAAGGAAGAAGTTGGCAACCTCCTTTGGAATCGACTGTGGGGTATTTAAAGAAAGGTTAGTGCAATGTGGGAGGCCTATTTGTGGATCTGGAAAAGCACCAGGAAGGCATGTTGAAGCAATTAGACCATCTCAAGGCAGAATAACCTGAAATAACCTTTCTAAAAATAAGGCGAGAGTCCCCGCGGCATCTTAAAGAGTAACAAATATATTAGGGCATAAGCTTCCGTAGAGCCCATAATAAATCGGTTAGGTTCCCTTGGGACTGTTGTTCCGCGCTGCAGGTGACTTTTCCAGCATGTTCTTAAGGCCCAATAATATTGCATTAATGGTGGGTTTATCCTGCTTTAGTTTCTTCTGCAATGCTTCTACGGTGCAACGAACATCATTGCCGTCCAGAGGAGATGTAGCACAATCAAAAAAAGCATTTGTAGTACGGAAAGTCGCAGGGCTTCAGCTGCAAGAAGGCTGATTGGAAGCAAAGTATGACTGGAAAGACGACACGATACCAATGAAAGAAGAATATAAAGAAAAACTGGTGGAGTATGCCGAAATGGCAAAACTAATTGGGAAACTAAGAGACAAGGACAATCGAGACTTTAAAAAGTATATGTTGTATTTACAGGAATGTTGTAAAGAAGTGGACTCACTAGCAGGGTTTGAGTAAACACTTACAATTAAGAAAACAAGCACAAAAGTTAAGATGTAATAATGAGAAAATAACGAAGGGTAAGATGTAATACGAAAAGGTATGGCACAACCATGCTAAGATCACACCAATATCAAACTACAGTGGTACCTCGGGTTAAGAACTTACCGTATTTTTCTGTGTATAAGACTAGTTTTTCCTCCTTATACACGGATACATCTCCACCCATTTTCTTAAATCTGAGTCCCCCAAAATAGGGGGCCTCTTATACATGGAGGCATCTTATAGACGGGAAAATACGGTAATTCGTTCTGGAGGTCCGTTCTTAACCTGAAACTGTTCTTAACCTGAGGTACCACTTTAGCTAATGGGGCTTCCCACTGCCACTGTGCGATTTCTGTTCTCATCCTGAAGCAAAGTTCTTAACTCGAGGTACTATTTCTGGGTTAGCAGAGTCTGTAACCTGAAGCGTCTGTAACCTGAAGCGTCTGTAACCCGAGGTACCACTGTAAATGATTACAAAATTAGGGTAGAATAAAACATGCAGGAGAAGTAAATATTTAAAGAACCAGAAGAGGAAGTTGAGGGAAGTCACGGGAGGGAAGGTGGAGGAGAATGGGATTTATATATTCTTTTTGTGATGATAATGATTGTGTTGAATATAAAATTGTAAAACTTAATAAAAATTATTTAAAAGGAAACAACGTATGACTGCCCCCGGACATCTTGAAACGGAAATAGTAATGAAATCGGGATCTCGTGTGACCTCCCCGACAACATCACGAGCACAATCATGAATGTGTAATAAAGATCATCTGCAGGGGACCCAAGTCTTTAAGGTGCCACAGGATTCTTTGTTTTTGCAGCAAGAGACTGATGCCGCTACCCCTCTGGAAACTTTCTAAAAATAATACCCGTATAACCAGAGTTCGCACTCACGAGCCTCTGCTGAACTATTTGTTCCTTCCCTTGACAAAGTGTTTCATGTTTGGATAGGTCTCTCTCCTTCCCCTCCACTTTGTCCCTCTAAAACTGCACTTCTGGAATTGAGAGCAGAAAGGGTGCCAACCTCTCCTGGCCTGCCCACCTTGGCAGGACTCCTCTGCCTTTAACAGCTGCATGTGGTTGGCAGGCAAACTCCGCACAGGAAGCTTTCTGATTGCTCAAATAAGCCTCATCTGTGAAGTTTCTGCCTGTTCTGCAGCTGCTGCAAGGAAGAGCAGTCCTTCCAGATTTTTTAACAGTTATAATGCGAAATATTTTATTGCCAAACGTAATGGAATAAAGTCACTATTATTATTTTTTAAGATGGTGGTTGAAATTCTCTCTTCTGTACAACCATTAAACGTGCAAGAGCCTTGCCCACCTGGACACCTTACCTACCACCCAATCTTTTTTAAATAAATGTAATTTTATTGCTTTTACGTTTTTACAAACGTCCACAAAATAAGCAGCAGCAACAATGTGTTTGTTATTTGTTTATGTTTTCTTTATTTATAGGAGAACATTTGACAGAGGAACAGACTTATTGGAAGGTGGTAGACTCTCCTTCCTCTGAGGTTTTCAAACAGAGGTTGGGTGGCCATGTGTTATGTATTCAGTGCCCTGTGTTTGCCTAAGCTTGAGTCGGGACTAAGGATTCTGAACTCCTGTGTTCTGATTTGATACATGATGTCCAATCACAGAACATTTCAGGATTTTGGCCTCTGCCGTTGGCCCTTGAACTCTGAGTCGTGATTCGCAGCTTGGGAGTTTAGACAGCCAATCGCGTTGGGTGTGGGAGTGGCCCAGGCTTCAGGAATGTATATAAGCAGTTGCTTTGTCCGTTTCCCAGTACTTCAAAAAAAGTTCTTGCTGTTATCACTGTGTCTTGCCTCGTGGGAACCCACCAATAATAATAGTAATAGTAATAATAATTTATTATTTATACCCTGCGCATCTTGCTGGGTTTCCCCAGCCACTCTGGACGGCTCCCAACCGAATATTAAAAACACAACACAGCATTAAACATCAAAAACTTCCCTAAACAGGGCTGCCTTCAGATGTCTTTTAAAAGTAAAATAGTTGCTTATTGCCTTGACATCTGCTTGGAGGGCGTTTCACACGGCAGGTGAAAGTGAAAGGTGAAACATGTCAAAGTGTTGGTGCTGACCTTTAAAGCCCTAAACGGCCTCGGTCCTGTATACCTGAAGGAGCGTCTCCACCCCCATCGTTCAGCCTGGACACTGAGATCCTGTGCCAAGGGCCTTCTGGCGGTTCCCTCATTGCGAGAAGTGAGGTTAGAGGGAACCAGACAGAGGGCCTTCTCAGTAGTGGCGCCCACCCTGTGGAACACCCTCCCTTCAGATGTGAAGGAAATAAGCAGCTATCCTATCTTTAAAAGACATCTGAAGACGGCCCTGTTTAGGGAAGTTTTTAATATTTAATGCTGTATTGTTTTTAACACTCGATTGGGAGCCACCTAGAGTGGCTGGGGAGTCTCAGCCAGATGGACGGGGTATTAATAATAATAATAATAATAATAATAATAATAATAATAATTACTGTGTGGTGTAGTGGTTAAGAGCAGTAGACTCGTAATCCGGGGAACCGGGTTCACGTCTCCGCTCCTCCACATGCAGCTGCTGGGTGACCTTGGGCTAGTCACACTTCTCTGAAGTCTCTCAGCCCCACTCACCTCACAGAGTGTTTGTTGTGGGGGGGGGGGAAGGGAAAGGAGATTGTGAGCCGCTTTGAGACTCCTTCGGGTAGTGATAAAGCGGGATATCAAATCCAAACTCTTCTTCTGCTGCTGCTGCTGAGAAGGCCCTCTGCCTGGTTCCCTGTAACCTCACTTTTCGCAGCAAGGGAACCGCCAGAAGGGAATGGTACTTCATGATATTTCACCATGTATCCTGTATGCTTGCGTTGAGATTCCTGCACACTGTCACCCATGTGCAAAACACACCCTGCCAGGGAAACAAAATGTTTAAATGGTGTGAAGACTACAGGGTGGACCAAGAGAAACTCTTGGTCAGGCAGCTTCCCCTTGCCATCGTCTGCCATCATGTGTGTACTTTCCGCAACCCCAACCTCTCCTTTCTGATCCCTGGCTTACCCCGGTGGGTCCCAGTGGCGTCTGCCCCCTTTGTCGAGATCCTCTTTCTCCCCCCCCCCCATTGTCCTGCCATTTCGTGACATGGAACATCTTCCTATCTGCACCGAAGCTGGCAGAGGGCTTTTAGAAGAAGGACGCCAACAGGCAGGCTCGCAAGTTTTGTTTTTCTGGAAGATCATCCGTATTGCTTTGTCATCTAAAGGTTGAGCACCTAGTCTTGCTGTCATAGGCATCCATTCATCTTCTCCATATATGCATCTCCAAGGCCTTGCAAGGTCACGTCTAATTAGGATGATAAAAGACCATCTTTCTCATTAGAACTTTCAAGCGGGTAGCGAAAAATATAAGGCAAAAACAAAGAGCCACCATGCTTTATGTAAGGGGGGGGGGCAAAGCAAGGCAGCTCTTCCTTATAAGGAATAAACCGACTCTTCGTGACCCCATGGACCAGAGCACGCCAGGCACTCCTGTCTTCCACTGCCTCCCGCAGTTTGGTCAAACTCATGTTAGTAGCTTGGAGAACACCATCCAACCATCTCGTCCTCTGCCGTCCCCTTCTCCTTGTGCCCTCACTCTTCCCCAACATCAGGGTCTTTTCCAGGGAGTCTTCTCTTCTCATGAGGTGGCCAAAGTATTGGAGCCTCAGCTTCAGGATCTGTCCTTCCAGTGAGCACTCAGGGCTGATTTCCTTCAGAATGGATAGGTCGGATCTTCTTGCAGTCCACGGGACTCTCAAGAGTCTCCTCCAGCACCACAATTCAAAAGCATCAATTCTTCGGCGATCAGCCTTCTTTATGGTCCAGCTCTCACTTCCATACATCACTACTGGGAAAACCATAGATTTGACTATATGGACCTTTGTCGGCAAGGTGATGTCTCTGCTTTTTTTCCCTCCCAGCTAAATATGCCCAATACCTTAAACCTCCACTGGACTCATTTTTCTTCTGATAAAAAAACAACAACCATCTCACTTTTCTCCGTAAGAGAGTCATTTCATTCTTGGGTTGTGGCGGAAGACAAAAACCTGATTCTGGGGTTGTGCTGGGTGTTTTTCTTCGAATGCTCTCCCTCTGGGTGATACCTCCGCTCTCCTGTCTCATTGGTGGCCTCCTTGTCACATGCCCGCCGAGCGGCTGCCACCGTGTAAATCTGAAGGAGCTCCTGTCACTCAGCGACAGATCAATAGCATCTTGACAAGCTTGCCAGCAGCTGCAAGAGACACCGGAAGCGTGAGAGAGCAGATTGAGGATAATGGAGCCGAACTGTGTCTTATCGATCCATCCAGGCGAGACGGATCTCCGGGGATCTGGCTGGTGGAAGAGCAAAGGAGCAGCAAAATGATTCACCCCACCCTTAACAATACCCTCCATTGTCCCTGTTGAGCAGAGATAGGCCCAGTTTTGTTAGTGCCTGGCCAAGGCTGTCTTGCATTTGTAATTTTAATATTTCTTGTAAGCTGCTTAAAGGGCTATGTATAATTAAGGACCCTGGAAAAGACCCTGATGTTGGGAAAGATGGAGGGCACAAGGAGAAGGGGGTGACAGAGGGCGAGATGGTTGGATAGTGTTCTCGAAGCTACCAGCATGAGTTTGACCAAACTGCGGGAGGCAGTGGAAGACAGGAGTGCCTGGCGTGCTCTGGTCCATGGGGTCATGAAGAGTCGGACACGACTAAATGACTAAACAACAACAACAACATAATCAAGGGGTATATAAATTTTGTGGGGTGTATGGGGAGGGGTGGTACCTCTGGTAGGGGGCACATTGTGCTCCTTTTGGGATAGTCTGCCCACCTTTGGTCCCCACCCTGCTCTCAGCTCTCACCTGTGGCTCCTAGAAGCTGTCAGCCTGTGACAGTGGGCACATCCTGGGAAATGGTTTCGACTGGTTGGCTAAATCTGGTGAGGCGAGCCAATGGGTCTCAAACTCTTAGTGAGTTAAGGGCTTCCCCTGCATGTGAAGCCAGGCTCTGATGGATTGAGTGGATGAGGCCAAGAGTGGGTCCAATGGTCAAGAAGGTGGTTTCTGCATGTGCCTTAGTGGGAAGCGAGGGGCACATCAATGTCAGTGAAGGAACTTCTCTGACATCCTTCACTGACAATCAAGCTGGGAAGGTAGCCCATCTAGGAGAAGGAAAACTCTGAACCTAAACCTCTGCTGCCTTGTGGGATATCGTCAGGAGAAGAAAAGGCCCAGGAGCAAACTCCAGAGTAGGGTCCCTAAGATGGTTGGATGGCACCTTACATGCCTACTTCCAACTTGTGCAGCTAAGCTGGTGCCAAACGTCTTGCTCTGCTTTCCTTCGGACCACATCAGCACGGCCAAGCGTGAGGTCTTGTTACCTGGGAAGCCCAAGACCTCTGTACTGCCCAGGCCTGCACCCCAGTGCTGCTAATGCAGCAGTTTGGCTTCACCCACAGAGGCACACTCCATTGTGTCTCGAGCAGCGGCGTAGCGTGAGTTGTCAGCACCTGGGGCAACGCAAATAATTTGCGCCCCCTAACCCGGGGCAAGGCAAGTAATTTGCGCCCCCCTAACCTGCGAGTTGCCGCTGGCGCTGCTGCCCAAACGACGCTGCTTGCCCGGAGGAGGAGGGGTGCAGAGAGGCGAGGAAAATTCAACGGCCCAGCAGCTGCAGCAGCAGCGGCGGAGGCGGGGCTGTGAAGAGGGGCTGCCTGGCGCGTCCTCCGCGGCGAGCGCTGAGAGCCGCTGCCTGCCGGGCGCCTTCAGCCCGGACGCGCACACAGCTCGTCGGTTCCGCGAGACATGCGGCTCCGCTACAGCCTGCGCCCGAGGCTCTTCGGCGACTCCGGAGGCAGCGAGCGCGCCCCCCCAGATGTTGCGCCCGGTGCGGCTTGCACCCCCCACGCTACGCCACTGGTCTCGAGACAATCTAATGCCAACAATATAATTTTTGTGGAGAATCCCAAGGGTCCGGCAGAGAGGCCTTGAGGACTTCATCTGGTCCTCAAGCCTGAGTTTCTCCATCCTTGCTATATACAATATATCTAGTATTAGAAGCTAATACCAATTGCTGAAGATCACAACTGGAAGAGGCCTATTGTGTTCATGTCTTGCACCTTGTTGGCCACTATGAGAACAAGCTGCTGTTCCAGGTGTGCCTTTGCTTTGATCCAGCAGGACTCCTCAAATATTCTTATGGGTCCTGGCAACTCCTAATATGACCCCCCACCATACTTTTTGGGGTCTGGTCCAGTGTGGGGCATCACTGGGATATATTGTTTAACAACAAGGCCTTGCAATAAATATCGTTTAATACTCAGAAGGAAATCAGTTCCCGGGATCAACAATAAATCAGTCTATGCTAATAATTTATTTACATGTACAGTTTTTCAGGCGCCATAAAAAATGCAGCACACCCATTTTCGCCAGCTGAAGACTTCTAAAAATAGGGACTGCAAAATTATTAGATCATCTTTTTAAAAAAAATAATAAAAAAATCCGTTGGCTCCGCAACAGATGAATGTATTTCCACTGTTAGTCTTCCCCAATAGCTTGTGCCTAATAACTCAAGTCCAATTACAGAGTGGAAATGATAACAGCTATAAAAAATGATAACGATTTTGTAACGGCTATTTTGAATTGACTTGGATACGTTGAAGCAGTTCTTGCTTTTGAAAATATAGATGTCCCTAAATGATCCAGTATATATGTAAGTTCTCATCATTATTATAAATAAGTGAGTAGAGGTGTCATCTTCTCAAGATGATTGAGGGGGCCTGACGCAACTTTCTGATATCATGCGTGCAACATCATGAGGAGCCAGGGGATGGAGCGGAATACCCTCTGAATATTAAGGAGGGGGCCCGTCCTTTAAAAAAACATGGGGGGGGGGAAGGTTCCTTGGTCTCTAGGAGTCAGAGCCTATGGAAGTGAGCACAATTTATTGCTGATCCCAGCGTTGGGTTTCTCAGGACGTGTGGTGGTGGTTGTTTTTTGACACAATTATCCCAAGCAGGGGCGGCAACTTGAATAAAATATTGGGGGTGTGCATGTCCCGCCCCACATAATCGATCACGTGGTACAGCATGCACACACCATTTGAATGGCAATACCCATCAATTTGGGGGTGGGGCTGGTCCCCTCAAATGTTTTATTGGGTGGGGCGAAGGAACCTCAGCCCCTCAGAGTTGACTCCTATGATGCCAAGCATGTTTACATCCTAAGTAGCACTGATACTTGCCCTTGTCATGTGACGGGCAACTAGGAACGGATGTTTTTTCACTTCCCTCAATACCTCAGAGCATCCAGGGCCGTGTTTTATAAGCTGTGTGCCCTTGTTTCTCAAGTGGATCCTTTTATATGGTTTTGTATGTTTTGCCGTATTTTATGCATTGTGATTTGCTGTTACGTATTTTTATTGATTACAGACTGGTAATTCCTTATTGTGGTTGGTAAGTGTTTAATTATTATCTGCTGATGTTAAATTGTACTGTTCACGATTAGATTCTGGTGGACTGTTGAATGTTGCTTTGTTTGATATAAGCTGTTTGTTTTAAAACTATTGTGACTTTTTTATATCGGATCAGATTGTAACTACTAATGTTTAATTATGTTTTTATATGTGTCGGGAAGCCGCCCAGAGTAGCTGGGGCAACACAACCAGATGGGTGGAGTATGTATGTATGTAATAATAATAATAATAATAATAATAATAATAATAATAATAATAATACATTTTCTTTATACCCCACCCTCCCCAGCCAAGACCGGCCTCAGGGCAGCTAACAACCAATAATAAAAACAAGTTGATTGAAATACAACTTAAAAACAAGTTTAAATACAACTTTAAAACATTAAAATGCAGCCTCATCACAGGAGGAGAAAGGAAAAAAGAAAGAGGGGGAGGGAATCAAATTGACTCCAAGCCAAAGGCCAGGTGGAACAACTCTGTCTTACAGGCCCTGCGGAAAGAAATCAGATCCCGCAGGGCCCTGGTCTCATGAGGCAGAGCGTTCCACCAGGCTGGAGCCAGAGCTGAAAAGGCCCTGGCTCTGGTTGAGGCTAATCTAACTTCCTTAGGGCCCGGGACCACTAGGGTGTTGCTATTTATGGACCTGGAGGTCCTCCATGGGGCATACCGGGAGTGACGGTCCCGTAGGTACGAGGGTCCTAAATAAATATTCCACTAGGGAACAGAAAGGGAACCTCAGGCTTGGGGTCCAAATGTGGCCCTCCAGGGGTTCAGATCTGGCCCTTGGGATTCTACTTGGTTCTCCCTCTTCCCCATGCCACACCCCTTGCTGATTCTCTTCTGCAACCTCTTCAAGCGTTTCTGCCTGTCTGGAATTTGCCCTCGACTAGTGATGCTGCCCCTTACTTGCCTGGATGTGAGATGGAGGGGTGTGTGTGTGCGTAAATCTCTGTTCTTAGCATGGCTAGATTGCTGCCTATTGTGCACAGGTAACAGTCAGGTCCATTTCTCTGCCCGTTTTTGCCTCTGGATCCACCTGCTGCAATCCGCCTCATGCTTGGGCCGGTTCTGTTTACAAGCTTTGCAATCTCTGGCAGAGGAAAAAAACGAGTCTTTCTGCTGACGGCCGTGTAAAGTCTCCCGAATTTATCCTGCCAAACGAAACATCGATAGCAATCCAGTTATGTTGTATTTTTAACCAGGCTTTAACATGCAGTTGCCTTGCGTTAAGTCAATTTGGCTGGAGCTCGGTGGCAGCGGGATGGAGATGGAGAGGGAGCTCTCAAGGGCATGAAATGGGTTCTTCTCTGACCCCCCCAGCCAGTATTATCAGTTCCCTACATCTCTTGGAAGAAGGTTTAATAAGTGCACCAGAGATGCAAGCTGTGGAGGGCACACGAACCAGAAGCAAAAAACCACACATTAGCGTGGATGCTGGGAAGGTCTCGCGGCACCTTAAGGAGGAACAGACTTGTTGTTGTTGTTGTTGTTGTTGTTGTTGTTTAGTCGTGTCCGACTCTTCGTGACCCCCTGGACCAGAGCACGCCAGGCACTCCTGTCTTCCACTGCCTCCCACAGTTTGGTCAAACTCATGCTGGTAGCTTCGAGAACACTGTCCAGCCATCTCGTCCTCTGTCGTCCCCTTCTCCTTGTGCCCTCCATCTTTCCCAACATCAGAGTCTTTTCCAGGGAGCCTTCTCTTCTCATGAGGCGGCCAAAGTATTGGAGCCTCAGCTTCAGGATCTGTCCTTCCAGTGAGCACTCAGGGCTGATTTCCTTCAGAATGGATAGGTTTGATCTTCTTGCAGTCCACGGGACTCTCAAGAGTCCTTCAACACCATAATTCAAAAGCATCAATTCTTTGGTGAAAACGCAGCTTAAGCCACCCCAAAATAAGATATTGGAGCACAATAGTCCACAAATATTTCTACAGCACTTGTGGGAAAAGTAGGTCTGGAGGTCCGTTCTTAACCTGAAACTGTTCTTAACCTGAAGCACCACTTTAGCTAATGGGGCCTCCCACTGCCACCGTGCGATTTCTGTTCTCATCCTGAAGCAAAGTTCTTAACCTGAGGTAGTATTTCTGGGTTAGCGGAGTCTGTAACCTGAGGCGTCTGTAACTTGAAGCGTCTGTAACCCGAGGTACCACTGTATAAAGTTGGGCTTTGCACAGTAGGCTCTCTCTCTCTCTCTCTCTCTCTCTCTCTCTCTCTCTCTCTCTCTCTCTGTCTCTCTCTCTCTCTCTCTCTCATATGGAATTGTAGAGTTGGAAGGAACCCCAAGGTTCATCCAGTCCTACCCCCTTAAATGCAGGAATCTCAGCTAAAGCATCCATGACAGGTGGCCATTCAACCCAGGGCCATCTTAAGTATATCCAGTGCCATGGTGCAAAGATCCCTCCGGCGCCCCCTCAACCCATTTCCCAGAGTTACCGACCTTTTTACGGCGCTGTCGGCAGCTTTGCGGGCCTGGAGGAGGCAGGCAGCGGCTGGAGGGTGGCTCCTCTGGCGGGGAAGAGGCAGAGACTCCGGGCACGGCATGGCACGGCTTCAGTGAGGAGCGCGAGGGCGGCGAGCTGATGCTGGGAGGCACCGCGCCCAGCCTCCGCCTCTTTCCTGGCACCCTCCAGAACTTGGCACCCTGGCGCCCTGCCCCACTTGCCTCTACGGGCAAGACAGCCATGATTCAACCTCTGCTTAAAAACCTCCAAGGCAGGAGAGTCCCGAGGGAGACTGTTCCACTGTTGAACAGCTTTTATTGTCAGAAAGTTGTTCCTGATTGTTTAGTCAGAATCTCCTTCCTTGTAACTTGAAGCCATTGGTTTGGGTCCTACCCTCTGGAGCAGGAGAAATCAAGCTTGTTCCCTCTTCCATGTGACAGCCTTTGAGATATTTGAAGATGGCTATCCTATCTCCTCTCAGTCTCCTCTTTTCCAGGCTAAACATACCCAGACCCTTCAACCATTCTTCATAAGGCTTGGTTTCCAGACCCTTGATCATCTCAGTTGACCTGCTCTGAACAGGTAAGCACCTCTCTCTATCCTCCATCCTTCCAAGCAAGCAAGATGCGTTATCAGAGGACAAGGACAGGATCCAGCCAGGCAAGATCATTCCAGGAGGCGGTGAAGGGCTTGTGGAGAGAGGGTGTGTCCTTGGGACATTCCCACGGGCCAGATCGACAGCCTAGAAGGCAGCATTTGGCCCCCAGGCCTTGCATTCCTCACCTGTGCTCTAACCACTCCACACTGCTGAGGGTGTAGGCTCTTTGCATGTGTGGGGTCTTATTAAAATGACAGAGGATCTGAACCCAAAGATCCCTGTAAACTGTAGTTTGTTAAGGGTGCTGGGAATTGTATCTCTGTGAGGGGTTTGCCTAACAACTCTCAGCACCCTTAACAAACTACAATCCCCATGATTCTTTGCGGGAAGCCATGACGATGTTAAAGCTGTATTATGAGTGCTTCAAATATATGATGTAGATGGGGTCAAAGTCTCATTTTCAATAGCAACACTTTGAGAGCTCAAATAAGGGCAGCTGTGTCCGATTGCCTCCTCCTCTCTCTCCATTCCTGCCCTCTGCAATTTTTAAATTACATGTTCAGCAAAGGTTTTGCCTCTGCGAAACGGCCTTGTTAATTAAAACGTCGATCTGGGCCCGGGGAAGGGAGGGAGCCCTACGCCGGGGAAAACAGATGGTGACTTCTAGACTGGTGTCACCACATGTCAGAAACAGCCAAGCTGATTGAAGGCCACACAAGAAGAGACGGAGAGGAGGAAGGGGAGACCAGACAGCTCTCCGCGTAGGGAAGCCAATCACTGGGCAAGGTGCCTCGCTTCGTTGCCATCTCCACTCGCCAAATTAAAAGCTCTTTTACTTTGATTCAGGTCCCTCCCCCCCAAATCTGACAGCGCAGTAGAATTGACAGCCAACTCTGTGAGGTGGGGGGAAGAAGCTTTTGGCTGTCAATGTTTGGCTTTTGTGCCAGCTGCAAGAATATCTAGGGCAAGGCAACTCAAAGTGCTGGTTTTAGATGTTAAAGGAGGAATGAGGAATCTCAGACCCAGAGGATAAACATCTCTAGATGTCTAGAGACAGTGTGGTGTAGTGGTTAAGAGAGGTAGGCTCGTAATCTGGTGAACCGGGTTTGCTTCCCCGCTCTTCCACCTGCAGCTGCTGGGTGACCTTGGGCTAGTTACACTTCTCTGAAGTCTCTCAGCCCCACTCACCTCACAGAGTGTTTGTTGTGGGGGAGGAAGGGAAAGGAGAATGTTAGCCGCTTTGAGACTCCTTAGGATAGTGATAAAGCGGGATATCAAATCCAAACTCTTCTTCTTCTTTTCCTCCTCTATTTGGCCCTCCAAACCTCTCTGTTTGGCCCTTGGGACTCTCTCCCCGTGCCAAACACCCTCCATAGCCACACTCCTCTCTCTAGGCCACACCTTCTTTGTACCCTCCTTAAGTTTTTGCCTGTGTCCTTCAACTCTGATGATGCTTCTTTCTTCCTTGCGTGGAGGATAGAGAGGGGTGTGTGAGTGTGGAATCTAGTCTACAAGGCAAAATTGACAAGTGCTGTCCCTCCAACTTTTGCCTCTGGCCCCGCCCACCACTGCCATGTGCTCCCTGGAACGTTGAGCATGAGGCTCTTAATCTCAGGGCCATGAGTTTGAGCTCCATGTTGGGGCAAGAAGATTCCTGTATTGCAGGGGGTTGGATTAGATGACCCTCAAAGTCCCTTCCAACCCTACAACTCTATGATTTCGTAATTCTAGGACTTTAACTTCTGTTTGGTAAGTGCGTATAAGAATCACCAGTGTGTTTCCAGGTCGATTCAAGACGCTCACATGAGTGTCTAAATTCCTAAATGACTTAGGCCCCGAGTACCTGAAAGGCAATTTCCATCCCTAACAACCTGTTAAGATCTGCAAAGGGGATTCTTCTGGTAGTTCTGTTGTTGGAGTTTAGTAAATATATTGCAGCAGTATGCAGAAATGAATAGTTTGGTATGGGGGGAGGGAGGTAAAGGATCCCTGGATGCTTAAGTCCAGTCAAAGGTGACTATGGGGCTGTGGTGCTCATCTCGCTTTCAGGCCGAGGGAGCTGGCGTTTGTCCACAGACAGCTTTCCAGGTCATGTGGCCAGCATGACTAAACTGCTTTTGGCACATCGGAACACTGATGGAAACCAGAGCAGCGCATGGAAACGCCATTTACCTTCCGGCCGCAGCGGTACCTATTTATTTATTTGCACTGGCGTGCTTTCGAACTGCTAGGTTGGCAGGAGCTGGGACAGAGCAACGGGAGCTCATCCCATTGTGGGGATTCGAACCACCGACCTTCTGATCGACAAGCCCAAGAGCAGGGGTCAGCAAGGTTTATCTTGCCTGGGCTGGATCGGTTCCGCGGAGATCCCTCCATGGGCCGGATTGTACCCCCGTGATTTTTGGCATTTGTGTAGATGTGATTTCTGGCGCTGCGGAAGCGAATCCCCGTGCCGTGCTGGTTTAGCACAGCGCACGAGTGGGCAGCTTGGTTCGGGGGCTGCTCATGGGCTGGTCAAAGGATCTCCTCAGGTCGCTTCCGACCCATGGGCCTTAGGTTGCTGACCCCTGTCCAAGAGGCTCAGTGGTTTAGACTACAGTGCCACCTGTTACTCAGTCTGGTAAGACTGCTGGTTGAAGAGATAAAGAAAACTAAGGGCTTGTCCATGCTTCCATGTGCTGTGTCTAGAAAGCACGGGTCTGAGCAGTTTTCCCCTTGCCCCTGCTAACTTCTTCACTGCCCTTTTCATGCCTCTTCTGGTTCTGGGAGAGGCAACCTGGTTGCAGCAGGAGGGGAGACACCTGAGAAACTTCACCAGCCAGATTCAGCTCTGCCTCTCAGCCTCCCTCATCCCACCCTCCTGCTCCAGCTTCTGCCTCCGATTCTGGCCTTCTCTCTGCCACAGACTCTCCCCGCTCACTGAGTCCTGTTACCCCTCCAGCTTCCGACACCTCCTCCTCCCAGTCTTCTCTCTCTGACCACTCCTGGTTGTCCCACCACCAATCCCCGTGCTCTGAGCCTTCTTCCCTTAGGGGTTCCCCAGCTGGTACCTCCCACCATTCTTCTGCGTCCAACCAGCCCAGGACAACCTGTGACCTTACGGTGACGGGCTGGTAAGAAATCTTACAAATAAATGCGAATAAAGTAAGTCCGGCTCTCAGGCCACAAATCTGTTCCCCTCTATGCAAACCTTATTTTTCACCCATCAGAGGTGAGGCCCTTCTGGGAACTGGGCCCTTGAGTGGGAAGGATCCCACCCCCACCAGAAATAAAACAAACAGATGACTTTCTTGACTTCCCTTGCCAGCTATCTGAGACTTGAGTTCCTGGGGTGATCCATCATTTGGCACACCAAAGGAAATGTCAAGAACAATTAAGAGAGACCGGCGGCTTTAACTTTATCAGAGTCAATATGTCTTCTTTAATGAAATGCTGGGGGGAGGGGTGGGGGAGTGGAAAGTGCTGACGGTAAAAGTATTATTTCACCTCCCAGTCATTTGCAGTCTGCAGTTTTCATTCAGGGAAACGAACAGGGCCTGCCAATTTAGGGTCTCTCCCTTTCTAACTTTTCCAGCCTTAAATTCAGTTCTCCACATTTTGCGGCAATCTGCAATTTGGTGCTTTTTTTTTTTAATGAAAACCCTCATGGAAATTCATCAGCATGTTAGTGCATTTTTATAAGCAGTTTTGACTAATGTACAGATTTTTGCATAATGCAACTTTTTACATTATTTCACCAATAGTCATCACTTTTTATGCATGCTAATTTATATGCATTACTGTAAACCTTGTTTGGTTGAAGAAATGCAATGTAAAGCTTTATATAAGCACAAATCATAGAACTGGAATGGACTGTGAGGATTATTCTCATCCAAAACCGCTCAGCTGGCAAGGGGAAAGAGGGCGGTCCCCGGGCGTGCCTGGCCTTAAGTAGGCTAGGCCACGCCTCCCCAGCCCGCCGATTGGAGGGCAGGGTCGCAGGCACGCCCGGGGATTCCCTGGATCTCGCGGGGGCAAAAGGCCAGCCCGCAACCCCCTCTCCTCCCAAGCTCAGAAATGGCTTTGGAGAAATGCAATGTAAAGCTTTATATAAGCACAAATCATAGAACTGGAATGGACTGTGAGGATTATTCTCATCCAATCCCCTGCAATGAAGGAATCTTTCATTCATTGTGGGGCTCATACCCATGGCCGTAAGATCAAGAGTCCCATGCTGCCCCAACTGAACTATCCATAGCTGAACAATTCAAAGCATGATTTGCATTATATTAGTGTCTGAAATAAGGATGGAGCTATGCAGAGGCATTGGCTGGCTTCCTGTTTTCCCCCACATTGTAATTTTTGCATAATAATAAAATGGTAATAGTAATAGTAATATTATTATTATTAATTATTTATACCCTGCGCATCTGGCTGAGCTTCCCCAGTCACTCTGGGCAGCTCCCAATTGAGTGTTAAAAACAGTACAGCATTAAATATTAAAAACTTCCCCAAACAGGGCTGCCTTCAGATGTCTTTTAAAATTAGGATAGCTGCTTATTTCCTTGACATCTGATGAGAGGGCCTTCCACAGGGCGGGTGCCACTACCGAGAAGGCCCTTTGCCTGGTTCTGTGTAACCTCATTTCTCGCAATGAGGGAACTGCCAGAAGGCCCTCGGCGCTGGATCTCAGTGTCCAGGCTGAATGATGGGGGTGAAACGCTCCTTCAGGTATACAGGACCGAGGCCGTTTAGGACTTTAAAGGTCAGCACCAACACTTTGAATTGTGCCCGGAAACGTACTGGGAGCCAATGCAGGTCTCTCAGGACCAGTGTTACTGTATATGGTCCCGGCGGCTACTCCCAGTCACCAGTCTAGCTACCACATTCAGGATTAATTGCAGTTTCTGGGTCACCTTCAAAGGTAGCCCCACATAGAGTGCATTGCAGTAGTCCAAGCGGGAGATAACTAGAGCATGCACCACTCTGGCGAGACAGTCCACGGGCAGGTGGGGTCTCAGCCTGCGTACCAGATGAAGCTGGGAGACATAGCGCGCACAGACACACATACACACGGCCAGATTTAGGTTTGATGAGGCCCTAAGCTACTAAAAGTAATGGGGCCGTGTATATGTCCAGCTGTCCTTTTTGAACAACAAATTGTCGCTCTTTTTTGTTTTGAATATATGCTATATGGTAATTTATGGACCTAATAGGTATCTAAAGTGCATAACAAATGTGCAAATAACAATTTGTGGGGCCCACTACTTACACCATAGGAGGCAACACAACACAACACAACACAACACAACACAACACAACACAACACAACACAACACACTGTCTCTGTATGTAGGTTTTATTTTATTTGTTTTATATCTTTTATTTTGGAAATGTACATCCAGGTTTTCTTTTCCTTTAATTTTTTTGGGGGCACCCCAAGAGAGTGGGGCCCTAAGCTATAGCTTGTTTTGCTTATACGTAAATCCGGCACTGCACACACATAATGATTTGTGATATATTGCTAGGTCAGGAATTAGGAAACCAATATCACAACATGGACTTCAATCCGGCTTTGGATGATATATCAATATGTCATCCAGCCCTAGAGAAGGCATGGCCTAAGGAGTGTTCTGAGAGTCTCATTTAGATCCTGCGCTTGTCCTCTCCCCATTCATGCTTTAAAGACTAGGAGTGGCTTTCTGTCTTTGCCTTGTCAACAGATCAGAAGTCTTTAATGGTTGCCTTCCAGGTTCCACATTCTAGAACTTCTCACTCAAATCAGGAACCTCAGAGGGGCTCACCTGTTGACCCAGTCTGCCTAGCAAGGACACCCGCTGCTCAAAAATGCCTGAGAGCCATTTGCAGAGAAACCTGTGAACGAAAACCTCCCTGTGCTTTTGTTATATTTAGCGCTTACAGATGAAACGCAATCAAAGGAAATATTTGAAGAGTGCATGTTTCCTCTTAAAAGGAAGGAGAACCTTTCATTAAGAAGGAAGATGAGCTCTCTTTGGCTTTGTTCTCTACAAATGCGGTGTAAATAATGGAGCACCTTGCCTGACAAATAAGGGAAAGAATCTCCTGTTTCTCCCCGTGATTCGATTCCAACAATAAAAGCAAAATTTGCCTCATAGAGTTGTAAAAATATCTCCAGGAAAGACAGCTTAGCTCTCAGTCCCAATATTGATTAGTAAATGGGTTCTGTCGTAGCTCATGGTGTATCAAACTTTGTTTAATTTGGGCGCAATTGATTCCTTGTAAAGCTCTTGATGTAGAGTTAAGTGGCATGCTTTCCGTGAGGTTTTTTTGGGGTTTGGGTGGGGGAGAAAATGCTGTTTTAAAATAAACCTAACAGTCGTTTGAGTATGAAAACATTTTGCACATTGGTACACAAGGAGTGAGGGCACAAGAGGACCTTCGAAGGAGGAGATGCTCTGAAATATTTAACAAACTCCCCTCTTATCCCTCCAACTGCATGTTTTATTTAGCGAATCTCAGAGAAATGTAATTTATATTCTGCGGTTTGCTCTCGTCCCAAGGTCCTTGGCCTCAACAAACAAACAGGCTGCTCAAAGAGATCCATTGTTGTCACTTCTAAATGTGAGGCTCATTAAAGAAAATGTCTGGATTACGGGGGTGGTAGCACTGGTGGATAAGTGGTTTTTCCTCCTTTTTCTTTTTAGATAACAGCTAAAGAAATGGGAAGATGAAATATCAGCCCAACATCCTCTTTCATCTTGGCATATGTTTTCATCCATGGCTCAACTGACAAAGCCATTCCTTTGAAAATGTTATTTGATTAAAGAGACTTCATTCAGGTGCTTTGGCAATGTCTTCTATGAACATAAAAACAATCTTATTGGATCAAACCCACAGTCCCACTTAACCCAGGATCCAGGATCCAAGCTCCTGAACTCACAGGTGAAAATCTAGTTTCTTCGTTTCATAAAATATATACACCATTTGATTGCAAAACGCCCCCCCCCCGGCAGTGATTTACAAAAAGTATAAAGCAACTCTACTATTGTGTGGCGAGGCCCCAGGTCCCACAGTTCCCTAAGATAATAAACATATGGACACGAATATTTAGGTTAATGGGATAAAATAGGCTGCAACTTTATTGGTTACAGATGTGAGTGGTTTGGCTTATGCATTGGGTGAAACTGGACTACAGTGGTACCTCAGGTTACATACGCTTCAGGTTACATACGCTTCAGGTTACAGACTCCGCTAACCCAGAAATAGTGCTTCAGGTTAAGAACTTTGCTTCAGGATGAGAACAGAAATTGTGCTCCAACAGTGCGGCAGCAGCACGAGGCCCCATTAACTAAAGTGGTGCTTCAGGTTAAGAACAGTTTCTGGTTAAGTATGGACCTCCGGAACGAATTAAGTACTTAACCTGAGGTACCACTGTATATCCTGACTCCTGTCCATCTGCAGGGAGTCCCACTAAGGGTAAACCACAGTAGGGGGAGCCCTATGACATATGTCAAATTGGGGCACCCCCAGGGTCCCTGATGGGTCGTGGCATGGCCCTAGCCCACAACCAGGCTTCAGGCAGGATCCACCCCCCTGGATCCCTTTAACAGGATACTCTTACTAAGAAGGGGCAGGCAGAGACTACAACCTCCCCTCTCATAACAAAGGCTTACCCAATGCCTAACCTTGCAAAGTTGTGATGATTGCTACAAGGTAGGTGAAAACCAAATGGCTGGTGCCAATTTGCCAAGTGGAAAAATTCCTACCTGGCCCCACCAATATGGCAGCCGACATTAGTCCATGGCAAGGCTGCTGTCATAGCAACATATAAAAAGAGAGCGGGTGGGCTGGGAGAGCCATCAAGGAGGTGAAAGGAGGACACCGCAATTTAAATGGCAAGCGGCCACACCCTCGGCTGTGCCGATTGGTCAGCTGGGGGCATGACGCAGCCGGGAGTCCCGATGACACGGGCGGCATCCCTCTGCTCTCCAGCTGAGTCACTGCTCACCGGGGAACGTGAGCGGACTTCTGTGATTCTAAGTCATTGGCAAAGCCAGCTGAAAACGACTAAAACATTTTTTAAAAATTAAAACTAGCGATAAACTAAAAACAGACTAAAACGCACTACATTTAGGCTTATCTAAACAAAAATGTTTTTAGCAGACACTGAAAGGGGTGCAGCGAATGTGCCTGACTGATGTTAGAAAGCAGGGAATTCCATAGAATCCCGAGTGCTGTCACCCTAAAAGATTGATTTCTTACAAATGTGGAACAGGCAGCTGTAACAGTGCCAGTTCCACAGATCAAAGTGGTTGAGTGGGCATATATGGTGGTAAGGTGATCTCACAGATAAATGGGACCTAAGTTAGGAATGAAACCAGTTTCTCAAGAAGTGCTTTCCAGGGGCAGTAACAACAACAACAATAACAACAATGACCATAGATCTGGATTGTGTGAGGACTACATAGAAAAAACTAGTAGCCAGTCTCCATTGATTCTAGAATATAATGTTGGGTTTATGCAGCAATGTCTTACATTCTTGGCTAATCCTCCTACTTCAGAAATGAACTGACCCTTGTTTCTACACCCCAAATCGGCCAGAGGTCCATCAGTAGATCCCAGCTTTCCATAAACAGATGCTTGCTCTGAAAAGAAATTGCATAGTGAAAAATCTCAGAATGGGCACCTAGCGCATACCAAAAGTGTGTTGTGAACCGCCGTAAGATCTATGGGTATAGGGAGATGTACAAGTTTAATAAATAATAATGAGGATGCTAGTCCACATGAAACCTCCATGTGCCTTCCAGGCAGCTCTATCCGGGATCACGTGGTATCTGGTATCGCTTCCACACCCACCCTGTTGCTGGCAAAGGGATCAGCTAATTAATTAAGCCAAATGCATGATTAATTTTCCACAGTGCCGGTGTCGAGCAGTCATTAAGAGCAACCGTGTAAGCTTAAGTCTCAGATGCCTTTTTGCCAAAAGAGGCTAATTACGACTTAATTGCTTGTGTAATTTTGATAGAACGGCATGACAGAGGAGGGGAGACTGCTCCGCTGAGAGCCCACGGAGACCTCAGGAGACTGAGACCAGCTTTAATACGTCTTTATTGAATACATAAATTAAGACATTGGAGACATAGGGCGGCAGGTGGGCTGTACTGGAGATGGGTCCTTCTGGTGCATGTGTGGTTGTTTTTTTAATGCACTCCCAGCTGTCTCGTGGTATCTGCGATGCAGTCATGTTATCTGCCAAATCTCCCCATTGTTCTGGAGATGTCTCTGTAGCTGCCTGTTGCATCTTTGTGTATTTAGCTCTGAAAGCTGGCGACTCAGTTTGCTGGTGCTTAAGTCATTTCCCTCTCCCAACCTCTCCCGTGTCCCATACAACACTGTCCAAGCATCGTGCGTGCTGGGCCCAACATCCATATCCAGAACGATAGATGCAGCCAGCTGTGCTGGAGGCAAAAGCTGAACATGAGTTGTATGTGTTTAAGGGCTCCTCCAGTCTCTTTATTAGTGTAATGGAATGGCAAGATGCAGAGAAGTGGCTTCAGTGACTGTGGCAAAGATTCAGTCAGGTGGCAGACGTACCAGCCCCCACAGCAGGCTGCCAAGAACGGACAAGACAAGGAAAAGTCCTTACCATCTGCTTTTATTCAATATTCACAGAGAGAGGCTTGGGAATACAGCCTCTCAGAATAATGGCGTTGCTCCGAGTGAATCTCCACCCCCTCCTTCTCTCCCACTTCCTCGTGAGTCATAGCTACTGGTGCTTCTGCCTTTGAGCTCTTTGCTCTCCTACTTTCAATGCAGCCGGGTTCTGGGAGAGGGTGTGTGTCTGGAATGCTTTCTAAAGACACAGAGTCCATCAGCTGTCGCCCTTCTTCTTCTTCTTCTTCTTCTTCTTCTTCTTCTTCTTCTTCTTCTTCCTCCTCCTCCTCCTCCTCCTCCTCCTCCTCCTCCTCCTCTCCCATTATTTCCCAGCTTTCCCCCTCATCTGCCTCTGAGCTGTGACCTTCCTCAAACCCCTTTTGTAATTCTGAACTGTCTCCTTCTTTTCTGGAAGGGTTAGGCTGGGGATATGGTTTCCACCACTCCTCCTTTGACCAGTCCCTGACAGCTAGGCCTGGCCTCCTGAGTCTGTTCCAAGGTCAAACAGCTCTTTCTGTCAGAAACTTCGTCCTGGTGGAATCTGCTTCCTTGCAACTTGAAGCCAATGGTTCAGCATTCTCCATCTTCCATGTGACAGCCCTTTAGATATTCAAAGGTGGCAATCATATCTTCTCTCAAGTCTCCTCTTACCCAGGCTAAACATAACCAGCTCCCTCAAGTTTTGGTTTCCAGACCCTGGATCATCTTGGTTGCACTTCTCTGCACACCTTCCAGCTTGTCAACATTCGCCTTAAATTGTGGCTGCAAGAACTGGACAAAGAATTCCAGGTGTAGTCTGACCAAGGCAGAATAAAGTGGCAATATTACAGTGGTGCCTCGGGTTACAAACACCTCAGGTTACAAACACTTTGGGTTACAGACTCCACTAACCTGGTAGTACCTCAGGTTAAGAATTTTACCTCAGGATGAGCACAGAAATCGCGTGGCGGTGGCGTTCTGATTTCATACATGATGTCCAATCATAGAACATTTCAGGATTTGGGCCTCTGCCATTGGCCCTTGAACTCGGAGTTGTGATTCGCACCTTGGAAGTTTAGACAGCCAATCACGTTGGGAGTGAGAGTGGCCCAGGCTTTCAGGAATGTACAGTGGTACCTCGGGTTACAGACGCTTCAGGTTACAGACACTTCAGGTTACAGACTCTGCTAACCCAGAAATATTACCTCAGGTTAATAACTTTGCTTCAGGATGAGAACAGAAATCGGGTGGTGGCAGGGCGGCGGCAGCTGGAGGCCCCATTAGCTAAAGTGGTGCTTCAGGTTAAGAACAGTTTCAGGTTAAGAACGGACCTCCGGAACGAATTAAGTTCTTAACCCAAGGTACCACTGTACTTCCCTTGATCTGGATGCGATGCTTCTGCTGATGTAGTCTAGAGTAACATTAGCTATTGTAAGCCAGGAAACTCCCTGGAATGTTTTGAATGAGTGAAACCAATTGGAGCCTTAGACGCCCCCCCCCCCCCGCAGTTGTGAGGGAACCAAATGTACACATCCTTCCCAATAGATACTGCTTTCACCCAAGTTGTCATCATCTCAGCCACCAGTTACAGCTTGTTTCTCTGACCTCCCATTTCAATTTTTTTTGGTAAGCTGATTATTGTCTAGCCCATTGTCCTTTTTTTTTAAGCGGCTGTTATTTGTGTGGTGGCATATATTTTTCGGGGTTGCGCCGTTTATTTTACAGCATGGTTGCTCTCATTTGGGATCCTGTATCTGTGCCAATGGAGGGTTAGGGTTATGCTTTTTTAAAAAAATAAAATAATCGTAATGTCAACAGTAGCATCAAGAAAATCCAGATTGCGTGTGGGGCAGGGAAGCGGAAAGGCCTCCCTCGCATAGGTGCATGGAAGGCAGAATTAAATGTCGAGAACAACAGCGGTAATCCTAAATCGTGGATAATCTCCTCAAACACGTACATGATGTGTGTGTGTGTGGGGGGGGGAGAGACTAATAGCTTGCTAAGGGCACGTAATTGCTATTCGTCATTGTGCGCCCTGAGTTTATTGTTCGGTATTCTGTGAAAGAGAAGGAGTTCTGCTCGGAAGAGAACGATCCCATGCCATTCACTATTTCACGGAAGGCCCATAGCTCCCTGGTAGAGCAAGCAGAAGGTTCACAGATTTGCTCCTTGGCATCTCAGGTAACTCTGGGAGATGCTCCTGCCTGGAATTCTGGAAAGAGTGGACAGTACTGAGTTAGATGGACCAATAGTCTCGACTCCTTGCAAGGCAGCTTCCTGTGTTCCTATGTTCAAGAGAGTCAAGAGCTCATGTGAACCACAGTGTCATAGGAAAATCCTCGGGCTCACTTGGATCGCCAAACAAAGACACCAGGCAACAAAAAAAATCCCCCGCGTTGCAAAACAGAACAATCTGACAAATCAGGTCCTCCCTTAAAGAGGGCACGTATTTAAGGACAACCGACACCCTGTGTTGTGGGTGGGTACGTTTGGACAACCACAACACCCGACTGGTAGGTCCCTCGAAGCTGGGTGCAATCTGGCCAATGGGACGCAGTCTAAACGGTTCGAGGGACCTATTTATGTCCATGTACGTGACCCAGAGCTTCTTCTTTCGGCGCGTGCATTCGGAACACCCGCCCACCTCTCCCTACTTTTAGGGCTTTGCGCTTGACCTTGCTATGCCGCCGTGTGTTGTCTGTCGTTGGGACAGGGGCATGGCAGGAATTTTCCCCACTTGGCTGATTGGCTGTTGCCATTTGGGTTTCACCTGCCGCGTAGCAAATCGTCACAACTTGTAAGGTTGCGGATAGGCTCTGGTTCAGGAGACGGGGATGGGAGAACGCTCTCATCATCTGTATGTGAAGGGTATTCCATTAAAGGAATCCAGGGACTCCATGGTTTGGTTAACCCCTGAGAAGGGGTTGTGCCCGTGCCTGAGTCCAGGGGGACATTTGGGTGGCGGAGTTAGCCCGTTCCCGGCTTTCTGCTTATGCAGGTGTTCACCCTTGGCTGACCTATGCTGGAACCCTGGGTCAGCGCTACTTGCATGGCAGGGAACTAGTCGAACCTGAGCCTATGCAACCAGTCACTTTCTGTAATCAATAAAGTTGTGGCCTAAATTCTGCCAAAAACCAAAACCTGCCCAAATATCAAAGAGAGCTGGTCAGAGCCCACAATACTACCTTGGGACTACTTTGAAACGAAAAGTGGGCTGCAAATAAACAAATAATCACATAGATCAGGGGTGGAAGATGGGCAAACCTAGGGGCCAAAGTGAAATGAATATTCGTTGCTCTGCCCATGTTTGCCCCTGGCTCCGCCCATCACCACCATGTGGCCCTCAGAATGTTGCCCAGAAGGGATTATGGCCCTCAATTTCAAAACAGTCCCTCCATTTCCCCACACAGATGACTGACTCATATCATGCCAACTTTCTAAGTGTTATCAGTTCCCTAATGCCCAGAAGGGGTGTGATTTCTTTTACCAAAGGGAGTGCCGTGCCATGCAATGATGGACACGTAAGAAACATTGAGATCTAGCAGAAGAGGTGACAATTGTCTTCCAAAGCGGTTTGAGGATGTTGCCCTTAATTATAAAGAGAAAAATGCTCGTCGCCATCTGGTAGGAAGGAAGTCGCAGGGGAACAGAGATCTTCCGGGTAAGGGGGAAAAAAAGTTAAACAAAACCAACCAAAGTTAATTAGTTTCTTCATTAGGACAAAAGTGTGCTCCTTTCCCTGTTGCACAAAGTGAGTGACAGCTACCAGGAAATGAGATATTTCTCAGGGATGAAGTGTGGCAATAGTGGTTAGCCTGCTAGCCTGGACCAGGGCCTGGGAGATAAGGGTTCAAATAGCCACTCAGCCCTGAAGCTAGTGACCTTTGGGCCAGTTACTGTATTTCAATCTTATCTACCTCACAGGGTTGTTGTGAGAATAAGATGGAGACAGAGGGAATAATGTATGCCATTTCTTTCATTTCACTTTTAATTTTTATACCACCTTTCTATATCACTATACACTAGTCGGTTTACAACAACAGAATATACAACAAAGAACACACACCTCATAATAATCTGATCCAATGCAAAAAGTCAAAATAAACCGTAACTTTAAAATGGAATGACTTATATATCAGATAAAGTAATATTCAGTAATCTATTAGAACATAATAGTACACAATAAAAGTAACTCTCAAAACATCAGCAAACAATAAACAGAAATTCACTCTTAACAATTACAATAAATAATGACTAATCTATGATCAATAAAAATAACTGCAAGTCACAATGCAAAAAATTGTGTATTTTTTGCATTTTTGTAAAACAACTTTGGGGTTTTCCTTTTGAAACATGGCAACCCTAAAATTGAGAAACAAAGACACACAACTTATAAAATTGTTATTCTTTAAATCCCCTTTCTTTCAGGGATCTAAACATGCAGGGCACAACTCACTCACCTTGAGTTCCTTGGCGGGATATAAAAATAATGACAACAACAACAACAGAAGATAAAAAAGAGGCAATGCTTTATGATGCCATTGGATTTATGCATAAATCAGCAGTGGAAGCTTTTTGAAGTGGGGGCCCCCTTTGGCACCTGGTAGTGTCCGCAGCTCAAGTACGGGAGCACGGGTGTCAAAAAACAAGAGATGGCCACACTTCCTAGGGCTGCCTTCAACTTTTCCCTTGTTACACAGGGCCCCAGTTTATCCCCTCCCTGCCTCCGGGGAGCAGAGCCTGGAGTTTCACATAATTACTGTAAACCACACTAAGCCCTGCCCCATGGTAATTAATAAAATTATTAAGTGTGCACTTTCAGATTCTGGGGTTACAGGCCATTATCTCCAATCCATTTTCACTGGGCCGGCTACCAAGTTCCACAGCAGAAAGAGCAGGGTCTTGTTGCCTGCCCGCCAGCCCCCCTCTTGCTCCCAGCTCCAGAGCGATCTGATATTAACTGAAATGCACCTTTTCCCCTCAGTCGGCATATGGCTGTGGCTTTAAGGAGGCGTAATCTCCTTTAAACAGCTTATTCTTGTTAATTACACAAACACATGTTTAGAACTGCCCATGCTTCAGGCTGAGGGGTGGGTAGATGGTTCGTTTTTCTTCTTCACCCCCAGGACTTTGATAACACCGCGGTTTGTTTTGGGGGGCCGGAACGCGCCAGAATGTTGCGGCAACTCTCAGGTCCTTGCCGTTCCAAGAGAACGAGGAAGGTGTTCCGGTTAACATTATTCTTGCCAATGTCCCCATTCTGTCCCTTTTGATTTTAAAGGGATCTCTATTTAAATCATAGGTTTCCCCAATGTCTTTTGAACTTCCAGCTTATGACTATAAAGGGTACAGCTCCAGTGGTACCTCGGGTTACATATGCTTCAGGTTACATACGCTTCAGGTTACAGACTCCGCTAACCCAGAAATAGTGCTTCAGGTTAAGAACTTTGCTTCAGGATGAGAACAGAAATCATGCTCCAGAGGCGCAGCAGCAGCAGGAGGCCCCATTAGCTAAAGTGGTGCTTCAGGTTAAGAACAGTTTCAGGTTAAGTACAGACCTCTGGAACGAATTAAGTACTTAACCCGAGGTACCACTGTACAACCTTTCCAATGCGGTCCAGGAATGGCACATTTTCTCAGGGCGAGGTGGAAAGTGTGTGTGTGTGTGTGTGTGTGTGTGTGTTGCTTTCTTATAACTGACAGCCCTGCTGTGAAATTCTCCACTTTGCATTTGAACCTATCTCGGAAATTAATGAGCTGTTGTCTTCAGTAGACAATGCTTCATTTGCAAGCGCGGCAGAGGATTTGCACATTGGGGGCTGCGTTCAAGTGGCGTAATTTGGCACGTCAATTCCGTCCGTGTCAGAGAAAGCCGAAACCACAGTTTGCAGACATGTTAAATTTGTTTGGCAATATTCGCGTTACTGAAAACAAGTGAGCGGCCCTTGAGCAAATCTTGTCCTGGGCACAAAAGGAGAAAAAAAGAAGGAAGATTCAAAGCAGAGAGAACTAATTCGTTACCTTATTTATTGCATTTTCATCCCATCTTTTCTTCCAAGGACCTCGAGGTGGCATACATGGTTCCCTGCCCTCCCCCTTTTATCCTCACAAGAACCCTGAGAGGTAGGCTAGGCTCAGAGACTAAGGTTGCCCAATGAGCTTCATGGCTGAGTGGGGATTTGAACCCTGATCTCACAGGTCCTAGTCCGACACTCTAACCATTATGCCATACTGGCTCTAGCCATTCAGTGTCAAATCAAAAGTACGATACTGTTGCCTGCCATCCCAATCTCTGAGCAGTGTGAGATTCCAGGGATTCCGGGAGCTGACACAGGGTTCCTGTTTCCTTTTGGAAATGAGGCACAGTGGAGACGGTGGTGTCTTTAGGATATATGGTTTGTACATATATACAACCTGAGCCTATGATGGAGGGGCTCCCAGCATTACACTCTGTAATAAACGCAAATCTGCCCTTATTCCCTTATGGGGGACACAAGAGCCCTTATAGAGTCCTTTGTAGGTTCTCCATCGGTCGGAGAAAAGAACAGAGGCCAACCAGAGAATATTGAGAAGCAAAGCAGCTAGTAAGACTGATCTTTATTGAACTGTTGCAACAGGGTGCTCCCCTCACATGCAGGAGAAGGAGGAGGACCCAGAACAAAGGTGTGCCTCCCCTTATATAGACATTTTAAATTGCCCGCCCTGGAGTCCTAGACCACCCCCAGAAACATCATACATACATCACAGAAAGGGCGGTCTACAGCAGAAATCTGAGTGCGTTATTTGTCTCCTGTTGTTTATCTCCTGTCTGGTAGGTTACCTGTTAATGCTTACTTGATTGGATACCCTGGGGAGCCTGGCCAGTCTTTTGTAATGATAAATACTTAGTTCCTGAGCCAGGTCACAGGCTCACCCTATTCATACACAGACATGCCGTTAAGACAGGATTTGTGAAAGAAAAGACAATGGGGAGGCCTTTCCATTTTCCTTTGACTTTGCAGAGAAAACATTTGGTCAGTTTGGGAGCCAAAATGGCTTCATGGCTGTTTTCCTGTGCTGCTTCAGACATGTGGTTTATATATTTATGTACGTGTTTGCTTGGTACATTTATGAACATTTCTTATATATATAAGACCTTAATTTTTTTTTTATTTCAACTCCAAGAGGTTCTTGCTTCTGCCATGGCCACCATCTTGGATGCCAGCAGAAATCAGCCATGGCTCTCTGACTCTCTGCTCCAGCTTGTTGTGTTTTCTCACATCTCTCAGCTCACATCCCAGCCAAACTGCCAGGAGATCACAGCCACAGAGATAAGAAAAAAGAGTTGTTTCATTGTCTGGAGAGGTCACGTCCTGATTCATGTGGAGAAGCCGTTTTCAATGGAGCCCAGTGACGGAAGCTGGCAGCCATATTGAGGCAGCAATGGGGGTTGACATTTTGAGCCCCCTAGCAATTTTGCGCTTGGGGAAACCACCCCATGGCCCCCAGTACGCTACGCCCAGTGGCGTAGCGTGGGGGGTGCAGGGGGGGCCGGACGCACCGGGCGCAACATCTGGGGTTAGGGTTAGGGGGCGCAAATCCACGGGTTAGGGGGCGCAAATCCACGGGTTAGGGGGCGCAAATCCACGGGTTAGGGGGCGCAAATTATTTGCCTTGCCCCGGGTGCTGACAACCCACGCTACGCCACTGGCTACGCCACTGCTTCTGGGGTGCAGGATAGTGAGCTGTGTGTGGAGAAACTATATCCTACTTTCCAAAGACACCATTTACCTCTGTTGCTCAACCCACTTTTGTCTCTGGCCCTGCCCACTAATAATAATAATAATAATAATAATAATAATAATAATAATAATAATGGCAAACACAGGCATCGGCTCTTGACATTGCAGTGGAAATAATTGTGGGATGTGAAACACAAGAGCAGTCAAGTACAACATTCCTAGAGTGAACATGTTTACACATGGGGAAGAATGTTTGTCCAGCCAGCAGGTAAACTTCCTGTTTCCTTCTGGGCTGGGACAGACTTCCTCTGACTAGAGGTGGGTGTGGCCTCACCTGTGCAGGTAACGACAAAAGCACAGGGCAGGGCAGCCATCTCTCTCTCTTTGACTACATGCATCAAAGAAGCAACATCTGCTTTGCCAAGGATGTTTTCTTGGCCTCCAGCCAAGAGAGGACAAAGGGACTGTCTCCTTATGAGATAGTTTCCAGGTGTATGTTACTTTTCTAAGCTAGGTCTGCCTTCTGGGATCCGACTGTGAACAGAATGTGAGTAAACTCTTTTTATACTTTTATAGAAGACTGTGTTGTGTCTTATCTTTTATGAGGGAATAAGGGGGAAATACCATAACAGTTATTATAGAGGAATTAGCGAGCCTGAGCAAATGCATCCGCTGTGAGTTTAAAAAGGGGAATGTTACTCTGCTAAATTGTGAACTTGTTAACACAAGTTGGAAAGGCTATAATCAAACAATATATCCTCTTCTGCATTCCTGAACATTCCCACAACAATGACCAGCTGAGGTATAAGCAGTCCAGACAGCCTGATGGTAGGGCTAGATGATAGTTGAGGGAAGGCCAAAGACAGGTGATCTCTCAGCAAAGGTGATGAAGTAACCCTGATTTTCTGCTTATTCTGACAGAGTGGCATCCTGCTGAGATTTCATCCTTCCTCAGTTTCCCCGGGGCCCTCTTTTTGATATATGACAACAAGGGAAGTGCTTAAAAGTCAAGATGCTTCATATAGTAGCAGTGAAAGGAGATACTCTGCCCGCAGGCCTCTTGAGGGGTCGAGAGCCCCTGACTCATAACGTTCTGGCTCGGGACTTTTACAGCCGGAACTGGCACAACTGTGTCAGCTGAGATACTGTTAGGAGCAATTAAACTCAGGGTATTGGGTATTCATTTCCAGGGAGATTCGTAAGGAAGCACCCAGGAGACTTCCGTAAGCAGCTGGGTGGGTTATGCTGGGTTTGGCTTTTTCCACAGGTCATTGGGTCCTCAAACCATCTGTCTTAGGCCTTGGCAGTCCCACCCTGTGTATGTATATTGACTCAGGATCTGGTCCCACAATATCCAGTAGGACCTTATTCCTAGGAAAGTGTGACTGCAGCATTTAATGCTGCTTTTTCTGCAAATAAGGGGTCACTTTTTTTTAAAAGGAGGAAATACATCACCTCCTTCTGCAAAAAAAAAGGACATAAAATTTGCATATAGGAACTTGTGTGCATAGATGCAAACATGGGAATAATTATGATAATTTAAAGAGAAGTGCACACATCACACCCTAGTGGGGGAAACAGTGACAAGCTAGCCTGTTTTTCTGTCTGCTCAGTCTGCAACTTCAAGACTCTCCCTTCTGATAGTTCTGTATCTTTAAACTGGACTTGCAACAGCAGCCTAATGGGCATTTGTGCCAAGAAGTATGCAAGGAAGTGGAGACATTTCAACTCCCTTTGAGTGCAAGGAAGTGGATGTCTTTCAGAAAGAGCACCGAGGTATGAAGTCCAATATGCACTCAGGTCTCCCAGCTGCCACACAGCAGACAATCGGCAACATTCAAATCTGATATTCATTTGGTGAAGCAAATGAGTTTTTTCTCTCTCTCTCATCTCTCCCCACAGACCTCTTTCAGTAGCAGAAATTAATGGCTGGAAGCAAGCCGTGGGTTTAGCAACGGCATCACCTGTCTGCAGTGGTGGACCTCTGATACAAGACAAGTAATGACTAAAGCACCTTCAAGCATGTGCAGAGAGCTTTCCGGCAGAATAGCTGCAACAACCCCACACGGATCTGGGTTGAGGAGAAAAAGGCATCATAAATCCAAGAGTGAAACTTCCAGACACACTCAGGCGCAAGCAGCTCCCAGTTTCGAAAGTAATTTTTTAGGTCACAAACATTGGTTCTGTAGTCCAGGGGTGGGGCAGCTTTTTAGCCCAGGAGGGCAGATATTTATCTGTCCCTACACTCCCAGGCCAATTTTAGCAGGTGGGTAGGACAAACGGCCCTGTTCAGCCCAGGCCACATCCATCATACCCCTCTGGCTCATTCTGTTTTGCCTCCAAATTTGGCCAAAGGTTTTCACTGGAGTTTTAAAGGATGTTTAAAATAACATTTGTAAAAACAAAACACAAAACAAAACAAAAAACACCAGAAGCCTTTCTCTTGGGAATTATAGGGATATTACTACCTAAATTGTATAGAAATTTATTCATGTATGTGACTACAGCAGCAAGAATATTACTTGCCCCAAAATGGAAAGAAGCAGAAATCCCAGTAAAGGAAGAATGGATACAAAAACTTATGGAATATGCAGAAATGGCGAAACTTACCGGAAGAATAAGAAATCAAGATAACAAACTTTTTATGAAAGAATGGAAATGGTTTATTGAATATTTACAGATAAATTGTAAACAGATAAAAACGCCTGAGAGGGGCACCAAATTTTGGCCCCGCTTCCCTCAACCCCCAAGTGAGACAAGGCAGTGTGTGGCCCACCGGTTCCATGTCGAAGAACTCTTGAAGCCCACCTGGTATGAAAAGTTGGACCGCCCTGTTTTAGACCCTCACTCAAATGGAAATGAAAGCTAGTACGTAAGTTGTTTTGCCTCAGTCCTATTTATAATGTTTTGCTTTCAGGAAGTCCCCTCAGGAAGCGAGTTAAAAATATTGATGAATACACCGTGTGGATCTATTTTTGAGACCCCGTAAGGATAGGTTGTTCCCCATCATCTCCTCCTGAGCCCACATCTCAGGTTGCTAATCTAGCTGGTCCAGATGTCTAGCTATCCTGCTTATCCTGCTCATCCCATTTGCTGGGCTCTGAAGGGACTGAACACCAGGAGTGGTGAAAGCAGAGCAGAGACCAGGACCCTGGGCAGGCAGGCAGCATTGAAAAAGCCTGCCGCCACAGCTAGGTGTGCTGTGGCAGCTCTAGAAAATCCCTTTTGGGGGAGGCACTTTAGGGGTGCAAAGCCAAATAATCAAAGGCCACATTTGCATAAAGGGGGTGGTCCTCACTCTGGCCAGGGTTATAGGGAGGGGTTGACAAGGTTGGGTTTTTGGCCATTTACTTGTGACCCCAGTTTGAGTGACAATTACTCAGTTTGGGGGTTGGTGGCACAAAACGTGGGGTCAATAGCACAAAACTACAGTGGTACCTCGGGTTAAGTACTTCATCCGTTCTGGAGATCCGTACTTAACCTGAAACTG
This sequence comes from Podarcis liolepis, assembly GCF_965112155.1. Taxonomy (NCBI): domain Eukaryota; kingdom Metazoa; phylum Chordata; class Lepidosauria; order Squamata; family Lacertidae; genus Podarcis; species Podarcis liolepis. The sequence continues at coordinate 10,689,762 of NC_139569.1, read as the reverse complement.
TTCTTAACCTGAAGCACCACTTTAGCTGATGGGGCCTCCCGCTGCTGCCGCGCCCCCGTAGCACAATTTCTGTTCTCATCCTGAAGCAAAGTTCTTAACCTGAAGCAATATTTCTGGGATAGCGGAGTCTGTAACCTGAAGCGTATGTAACCTGAAGCGTATGTAACCCGAGGTACCACTGTAGTTCAAAACTTTGGCTCCTGTTTGGAGTCAATCAGGCAAGGTTGGGGTTTTTTGGGGGGGGGCATTGTGACCTTGATCTGCTGTGTCAGTTTCTCAGTTTTGGGGTGGTGGCATGAAATGTGGGGTTCACGGCACAAACAGCGCTAAACTATCACTAAACTTTGGCATCAGTTTGGAGGGGGACCCAGAATTCCAGGGTCACACATTAATGAAACTACCCAGCTGCCCAGCCTTGCAACTTCTAGCTTCTACCTCACCTAACTCAACTCAACTCTCCAACTCTGGCCTTTATCTTTTTAACTACCAGTGAGTTGAGGGAGGATACCCCCACCCATTTCACCTCTGCCATTGAGCCACTTCCTTTGTTCCTTTTATGACCCATGTTGGTGTTTAGTCGTTTAGTCATGTCCGACTCTTCGTGACCCCATGGACCAGAGCACGCCAGGCACTCCTGTCTTCCGCTGCCTCTCGCAGTTTGGTCAAACCCATGTTCGTAGCTTCGAGAACACTGTCCAACCACCTCGTCCTCTGTCGTCCCCTTCTCCTTGTGCCCTCCATCTTTCCCAACATCAGGGTCTTTTCCAGGGAGTCTTCTCTTCTCAGGAGGTGGCCAGAGTATTGGAGCCTCAGCTTCAGGATCTGTCCTTCCAGGGAGCACTCAGGGCTGATTTCCTTCAGAATGGATATGCTTGATCTACTTGCAGTCCATGGGACTCTCAAGAGTCTCCTCCAGCACCATAACTGAAAAGCATCAATTCTTTGGCGATCAGCCTGCTTTATGGCCCAGCTCTCACTTCCATACATCACTACTGGGAAAACCATAGCTTTAACTATACTTTTTGCAATCCCCTTTGTACCCCCATTTTCACCTTTGTCTCGTTTTTTCCTCCTTCCCACTTTTCCGCCTTGCCTTTTGCAACTCTCTCTTGCACACACATTAACCGTTTCCATCCTCGCCCCCCTCCCAATGTGTGCCATCCCTTGTAATATAATTAAGCCAAAGAGGAGATTTTTCAAAACTTTTTGGGTCCCTCGGAGGGAGTGTTTTATTCTTAGCCTTCCTGGGAGCTGTGTGGCAGCTCCATTAATTACGGGCGCCTTCTTGCTGTGACAACCTCCCTTCTGAGAGCCCACAATGGTTTTATCATCCTGACACCCAGAGTTTATTTCGGGCAGGCGGCGGATCGCAACGCAGAGTCTGGCCATTTGCAGACTATTTGCCCTCTCCCCCCCCCCCATGTGGCTTTTCAAGACTGAAGGAGATACACACACACACACACACACACACACAGTGGTACCTCAAGTTAAGTACTTAATTCGTTCTGGAGGTCCGTACTTAACCTGAAACTGTTCTTAACCTGAAGCACCACTTTAGCTAATGGGACCTCCTGCTGCTGCTGCGCCGCCGGAGCACGATTTCTGTTCTCATCCGGAAGCAAAGTTCTTAACCTGAGGTAATATTTCTGGGTTAGGGGAGTCTGTAACCTGAAGCGTATGTAACCTGATGTGTATGTAACCCGAGGTACCACTGTATATATATGTATAAAGAAGGTGCAAACTCAACTAATAAAATCATTTTGAAACGATCTGTTTATTTATTAGGTTTCCGCCTTTCCTCAAGGTTCCCGTCCCCATGTTATCATCACAACAACCCTGTGAGGCAGGTCAGTCTAAGAAACAGTGACTGGCCCAAGGTTACCCAGTGAGCTCCATGACTGAGCAGGGTTTTGAACCCTGGTCGTTCTGTTTCCTAGTCCAGCGCTCTAACCACTTCACTAGAAATAGGGCTGGATGACGGCTATTTTGGTCCCTGTGCCTTTTTTTTACATTCTGGCATGTATATTTATTTTCTCGGAGGGCAAGTACAACTCGTAAGTGCCATGCTTTGTTCAGAATGAGTCACTTCATCCACCAAGGCCTTTGGCAATTTGATAGGAGACTCATAACACTTACTTTCTCCGTGACGAAGGATGGAATTAGACTTTACTGGAGCGCATATGTGTGCTTATTACACAGAAACCTCTTCATTTCCCCAACTCCTCTTTTCTTCAGCATTGGATGGGGAAGGGGAACCTCACGTTATCCAGATGTTTCTGGCTCCAGCTCCCACCTCCACTAGCCTTTGGCCATGCTAGTCAGGGCTGATGGAACCAACATCTGGACGTCACCACGTTGGCTATCCCTGCTTCCAACTCCAACTGCAAGCCAGTGTGATCATCAGCCAGGGATGTTGGAATCTGTAGTCCAACAACATCAATTCAAAGTGTTGGTGCTGACCTTTAAAGACCAAAACGGCCTCAGCCCAATATACCTGAAGGAGCGTTTCCATCCCCATCGTTCAGCCCAGACACTGAGGTCCAGCTCTGAGGGCCTTCTGGCGGTTCCCTCACTGCAAGAAGTGAGGTTACAGGGAACCAGGCAGAGGGTCTTCTCGGTAGTGGTGCCCACCCTGTGGAACGCCCTCCCTTCAGATGTCAAGGAAATAAACAACTATCTGACTTTTAGAAGACATCTGAAGACAGCCCTGTTTAGGGAAGTTTTTGCTGTTTGATGTTTTATCATGGTTTTAATATTCTGTTGGGAGCCGCCCAGAGCGACTGGGGAAACCCAGCCAGATGGGCGGGGCATTATTATAATTATTATCTGGGGCATAGCCAGGGGGGCAGCTGCTCCCCTCTAAATCAAGTATAGTGGTACCTCAGGTTACAGACGCTTCAGGTTACAGACTCCGCTAACCCAGAAATAGTACCTCGGGTTAAGAACTTTGCTTCAGGATGAGAACAGAAGTTGCACAGCGGCAATGGGAGGCCCCATTAGCTAAAGTGGTACCTCAGGTTAAGAACAGTTTCAGGTTAAGAACGGACCTCCAGAATGAATTAAGTTCTTAACCTGAGGTACCACTGTAAGCAAATAAAAATACTGAAGAGTAGAAATAATTGGAATATTTTAAATTGAAATGATTGCTGAGGTTGCTTGCATGAGTTTGGGGTGCATTCTAGCAACACAACTGGCAACCTGGCTGAACGATAGAGTGAAAGGATGATGACAGGTGGGTGTCTTGCCCCTCCAACATAAATCCTGGTTACGCCCATGTCTTGGGCGTCATAGGGCCCCCGTCCCCGACACAGACCCTTACAAATTCAAATTATGTGTAAAATATTGCTTTCAAAGAAACACTGGTATCTCTGAGTCTTCTGCATGCTGGAGCAGCAAATAAAGCATTCAGGTGGGGAGAGGAATGGGGAGACTTTAACGCAGGGAGGGGGAGACTCAGGCCCTGAGTATAATAATAATAATAATTTATTATTTATACCCCGTCCATCTGGAGACGCTTCTGTTCTTAAAATGAAAGGCAGAAAAATAGACCCAGAAAGTGGAGCACACACCTGGACAATAGGGACACACACACACATCAAAACTATAAGGCACAAAAAGCTAGCAGAGGCAGATACTGTGTGGTGAACTCTCTTTTTGATAAAGTTTCTTTTTTTGATAAAGTCACCATCTTGGTGGATCTGGACAATGCTACAGATGTAGTGTATCTTGATTTCAGTAAGGCTTTTGAGAAAGTCCCCCATGATATTATTGTGGAGCAGCTGGTAAAATGTGGACTGGGTGAGGTAACTGATTTGGCTGACTGACTGAAATCAAAGAGTGCTCATTAATGATTCCTTGTTATCCTGGGGAAAAGTGACAAGTGGGGTGCCACAGTGTTCTGTCTTGGGCCCGTTGTTGTTCAACATCTTTATAAACGACGTGGGTGAAGATTAAAGGGACTGCTCATCAAATTTGCAGGTAACACCAAACTGGGAGGGGTAGCTAATACTGCAGAAGACAGGATTCAAGATGATCTGAACAGACTGGAGAACTGGGCCCAAACTAATAAAATGAATCTCAAAGGGGCAAATGTAAGGTTCTACAATTAGGGAGGAATAATCAGCTGAATACATATAAGATGGGGGGGACGGACACCAGGTTTCCCGGTGGTACATGAGAGAAGGATCTGGGGGACCACAAGCTTGACACGAATTCACAGTGTGGTGCAGAAGCAAAAAAAAGCTGATATTCTAGTTTGCATCAACAGAAGTATAGAGCCCCAATCAAGGGAAGTAATAGTACCTGTGTGGGTATCCCTTGTAGACGACCGCAGTGCCTGGAGACAGACAGTCAGGCCATGTATCCACAGCAGTGACCAGAGGAGGAATGATGGCTGGGAAGAGCTCAGAGAGAAGAAACGAACAACTGGGCGCCTTAATCTTCCCCAGCTGCAACAAAACATGTCTCTCCCATATCTGGGCTTACCCTGAATATAACTAACATTTGGTGCAACCCACTATATGTTGGGCGTTTCCTATTCTCAAGCAGTAGGTCTGCTTTAGAAGCCACTGATCCTGCTCTGAAGCCCAGATAGTGGTGTTTGGGAAAATTATACGCTTTTAATAGACACATATAATTGTTACGTGCAAAAATGATTTTTTTAAAAAATGCACACTGCACACTGTCTTTTTTATATTTTGCAAGCCACCTTGAAGAAAGAGATAAGGGAAGAATACATCCCATGGAACTCCCTGCACAGGCAGGGTTTCAGACAGACTCCTCTCCAAGCATTGGCCGCACCCAGACCTGCTTAGATTCAGTGAGGTCTTTTGCCCAGACTTCCTCAACTCGGTGCAACTTCCATCATCCTTAACCATTGCCTATGCTGGCTGGTATTTATGTGAGTTATAGCCCAAAACATCTTGAGGGCACTAAGCTGTGGAAAGATGCTTTAGCACTGTCAGGAGTTCAGATTCTCAGCTTGATAACACTGTAAGCATAGGTAATGAAAAAGGAGGATTTATTGCAAAAACAGATAGTTCCGGATGGCTCTGACAAAGCCTTTGGCATCATTACTTAAGATAACCCCTCTGAAGACTTCTTCCGGCATTGACAGAAGATACTGAATTTACGACCTTTACGTCTCTTGTTTTGCTCCTGTTTAGGGAAGCTTTTAAGGTCTGATGTATCATAGTATTTTAATATTCTTTTGGAAGCCGCCCAGAGTGGCTGGGGAGGCCCAGCCAGATGGGCGGGGTATAAATAATAAATTATTATTATTATTATTATTATTGCTTCCTATCTTGCAGCCCTCCCATTCGCTTACTCTTCGAACTTAGTGGATCAGCTCCAACCCCTTCCTGATCTGAGATGCTGCCTCTGAATCTATTCATGCCTATTTGTGCTTCCGCCCAGCTTTGGCTGTGTTCTAGCCTGCTCTCAGCTACTGTTTTATCAGCCTGCCCGTCAAGGTCAGGAAGAGCCGAAATCTGCTGCAGCCGGCTCTCCCCTGCCTGCCTAACATCTAAACCTCTCTGTTCCTGGCTGCTTTCTGCAGTTGGCTGCAAACCTTCACTTGGAGCTGGCTCATTCCTGACAAGCACATAGCCTTGGGCTTCCTTCTTCTCAAAAATGAAGTCAAGATGTTCAGTTGTGTCCTTTGCCCATTGTGGAAAAATGATTTTGTTGTTGTTTATTTCCATCCGCTATCGTTCCAGTGATGTAGAAGCCACCTGAGACCCGAGTTCCAAAGACCCTCACCATTCTGCTGACTCAGCCTGCTCCATTTCTTATGTCTCCTTGAAGGAGATGCAGTCAGTTCAAGGCTTTGCTACCCCATACATAGCTTTGCTATATCCATAAGTAGCATAAAGAGACCAATTTGGGTCAGTCAAACTCACAAAGCATTCATCTTGCTTCCCATGGGAAGACCTTAGTAACACAAGAAAGTATCTGTAGACTCTTGTGTGGATCAAAGGGACCCTCAAGAGGAGCTGGGTAATTTTGCAATATGATGATATTGGGACCCGACAGACCCTAGAAATGCTATTCAAATTAAAATAAAAGCAGTTATTGAGGTCACTGATAGGCTTCGAGAAGGACACGTCTCGTGCATGTCATTCATAGGAACTGCCTTGCTGGAACAAACTAACCCAGACCCTGGAAAAGTGCCTGAAACCTTGGGAATGTTACACCACTCAGATATTCGGCTGGTGTGCAGCAATATTAAGATAAAGCACCCTTCTAATGGGATGCGGGTGACGCTGTGGGTTAAACCACAGAGCCTAGGACTTGCCGATCAGAAGGTCGGCGGTTCGAATCCCCGTGAGGGGGTGAGCTCCTGTTGTTCGGTCCCTGCTGATGCCAACCTAGCAGTTCGAAAGCACATCAAAGTGCAAGTAGATAAATAGGTACCACTCCGGCGGGAAGGTAAACGGCATTTCTGTGTGCTGCTCTGGTTCGCCAGAAACGGCTTAGTCATGCTGGCCACATGACCCGGAAGCTGTACGCCAGCTCCCTTGGCCAATAAAGTGAGATGAGCGCTGCAACCCCAGAGTCGGTCACGACTGGACCTAATGGTCAGGGGTCACCTTACCTTTACTCTTCTAATGATGAACTCATACGCAGAGTAACAACCACTGCATAGCCCAAACGGTCCCACTGAAAAACAAGGAGCAGGTACCAGCATGCTTGGAAAAGTCCAGGATTTGCAGAAGTACACAAACTTTTAGAAAACCCAACGAGGACTTTTAAAAAATATATATATAATTTTTATTAACAGGCCAATCAAATCTCATTATTTCCAAATCACATTGGTTCCAAATTATACAGCCAGATTTTTAAATTTTGTTGGGGATGCCCATACTCCAAGCTCCGAACGGGGGTTCAAACATCACTTATATTGCTGCTTTTATTAGACAGTTCTATCCAGTTCTGTCCAGATAGTCTCTTTATTACTTTCTTCATCTTCTTGTTGTTATCATATATTCCTTTCTTCGCGATCTCTGATAATCTTCACAAGCGGGTTGGAAACAAACATCCTTTGTGTGGGTTTTACACTCTCCAAGAATCATATCACATAGGGACAGACACCATTCTACACCTCCGTAAAAAAATTATCCTCAGTCTGTCCATTAATTTTCCCAGGCTTGCCAAGTATATCCGAGGGCTCTCCCAGGTTTAGATCACATTCCATTCATCATTCACATTCCGATGATCCTGGTCCTCCTCCCCCCGTCTTTCTTAGACAAGCCTGTCTTAGCGAGACGCCATTTTAAAACTGCGTCATAAATCTCTCCTCCGTTCTCCGGTGTTTATCAGTCATCTCTTTGATCAATAATTCACTCCACACAGCTCTTAAATCCCTGCTTGTGATTAATAAAATGCAACGATTCTTCTTTCTTTGGGGTGGAGGGTTATTTATACTCACATAAGACAAAGAAAAGAAAAGTTTTTTCCTCCACCCCCCTTCGTTTCACTTCAAACGTACCAGTATCTTAATGGTGATTCATCACTTGATTTATTTGTCCCGTCCGTCTCTCTGGTCACAGAGATCCATTAATCAGCAGTCTTATCTCCCGGACCTCGCTTGGTGTATGTGCTTTAGCTTCTTTCCAATTATATATTTCCAATTATATTTTCGAGCTAAAGCGAACCAGCACACGCTGATTGGAGACAGCGTCAGGAAGAGCCGACTTAACCGAGGGCTAGTGCCAAGTGACCGGCACCCCATTCTTTCGAATCCGGGGGTGCATTATGGACGCCGCTGGCAAGGCAGTCCCCCCCATCTCCTTGGGGGGTCGAGAAGACTGCATACTTCCCATAGCAGCCTCTTAATTACCTCATGTGGGTTGGAGAGATGTTATTGTCAGCCATCTTCCAATGCGCCACCTGGTGGCCCCCAGAAAACCCAACGAGGACTTAGCGGAATGCTGAGCATTTGTTTTTGGGATGGTTTGGAGCATAGCTGCCTTTCTGGAAACCTCAACAGGGGAGCCCCAAATTGAACTATTGTACTGCAGGTCCCTGTTGTAAATTGCAATGCAAATGCTTATTGACAGTAATTATACATCAATCCATCTTGCATTAGCCGTAGAATCAGTTTTGATGCAAGACGCCATTTCAAACTCTTCAGACTGCTGTTTGCAAAAAAATAAAACCAACCAATCAATCATCATATCTTTAAATGGCTTCATATAAAGCTTTTGATAAGTCCTGAGGCCTGAGATGAGTTACTTAAAAGCTGCAAGAGATGGAGTGGAAGGCTCTGCTCTGACCTCTGGTCAGGTGAGTCGCTGCTAGTTATCTGGAGGGGTGAGGTGGCAGGGAGGGTGGCGCAAACATATCAGCAGGAGCAGCACATCTGCAGTGCACCGACCTTGATGCTGCTTCATCCTTCTCCCTTCTAGGAAGCAGCAAGGACTCACCTGCTGGGAGGTCAGGTAAGCGCCTCTGCCCCACCATGTCTGCTCAAATGCATCTGTGGCTGATCGTCCACAATAGAATCATAGAATTGTAGAGCTGGAAGGGACCTCAGGGGTTCTCTAGTCCAACCCCCTGCAATGCAAAAGTCTCAGCTAAAGCATCTATGGCAGATGGCCATCCAAACTCTGCTTAAAAACCTCCAAGGAAGGAGAGACCACCACCTTCCGAGGGAGACCGTTCCACCGCCAAACAGCTCTTACTGTCAGAAAGTTCTTCTTGATGTTGAGTCAGAATCTCCTTTCTTCTAACTTGAATCCACCGGTTTGGGTCTTGACTTTTAAGTTCGGAATAGAGTAGTTGCTTTGGAAGACGATCATCAGGCATCTGCACAACATGACCAGTTCAACAAAGTTGATGTTGAAGAATCATTGCTTCGACACTGGTGATCTTTGCTTCTTCCAGTACACTGATATTAGTTCACCTGTCTTCCCAAGTGATGTGTAAATTTTTTGGGAAACACCGTTGATGGACTCTTTCGAGGAGTTGGAGATGGCGTTTATAAGTGGTCCATGTTTCACAAGAATACAGTAGGTTCTGCAGTTTAATTCTATGCTGAGACCAAGTCCTGTTGTCTTGTCTCTCTTTCTCTCTTTTAAGTAAGAGAGTCCTTCCCAGCTTTGGCCTACCATTTCCATATCTCCTTCTTATGGGCTCTAATCACCCTACAAAGAGCTGGAAAATGTTAGGCATTTGCCAGCCACAAGTGCTTGCAAACTCACCATGGTACCAGAGCAATACTCAAGCTCATTAAGGGAATTATGATCTTGTTGCTGTTTTTGGATCGTTGTTGGAAAAGGAAGTGAGAAATATACCATTACAATAAACTGAATGACTTCTGTTCCTCGGATACTCTAATGGCTTGTTCTGTGGAATGCGGCGGTTGTCTCCAGCAAAGAGAAAACAAGGAAGGCAATTAATATTGCATCAAGCAGTAACCGAGATGCACTCAATCTAAAACAAACAAGCCAAGTAATTTTCTTTTTCTATTTAAAAAACCCCCTATGCATTATGACAGCTATGAAGTTAGTCATGTGCAGAGCACACCCATCAAAATCATTAGACCCAATTTATTTAGGTCTATTGCAATTTCAGAGGGTCTACTCTGCGCATGGGCTTCCTGACATTACTCAGAACAGTATCATTTTACCTGTGAACATGTCTTATCCAGGAACGTCCAGTTAAAA